>NC_064617.1:527083329-527394162 GCF_023898315.1 Schistocerca nitens
TATTCCTACACGAAATCCCGAGGCGGAATTGCTATTTTCAAATCTGTCCTCGAACTTTCTTCAAAGACAAGCACATACGAGAAAAAACTTTGACATAAATGAAGCTCCCCTCACAAGTCACTAAATAAGATGAGCACTAATTTATTGGGCCTACAAAATGAATAAGCAAGCGTGATAAAGATTACTATGAATTAAATTAATTTGTAAAGGAGATTGGAATGAATTTGGTCAAAGAAAAAGGACTTATAATAGCCTAGCTGTGACCGTAGGCATAAATAAAAAAAAAGACTAATTAAGAAACAATTGTTTTTATTCAAAGTGGTCAATTAGATTATTTCTCGATTTAAATGAACTCTTGTAAATATTTGTATGTAAATCAAATTGTAAACACCGTGTGATGTTATGAAGCGAGAATTTCTTTTAATACATCGTTCACGCAGACTCTCACCACAGTGCAAGTGAAGTTTTAAAGTTCGACGATTTTCAGTGGCAGTATTCTACTGCACCATATGTGTGAAAAATTCATTGATGTGTGCAGTGTGTAATAATCAGTGTCATTCCACACATATAGCTGCAGCGGTAGCTACCACTTACCTGTGAATCCGTAACTGGATAGTGGACAGGAAGTGATGTGAGGCAGTTTCCTCCAGCAATCTAAAAAACCACAAAGCCACGATCCGCCGAACAAAAGCGACGCACGGCACCTCAAGCGCGAAATCAACGCTCTGCAAGAAAGCTCCGGTCACGTGCGCGCGCACAGACTGAATTTCAAGACTGCTCGCAACAATGGAGGCTGACAGCCACCACGTGACGAAATAATATAAACGTTCAACCGCCAACACGGTTCCTGTGCGCTACATTCTGTAGCAAAAACATTCACACACAGTACTGAAAAACATTTTGTATGTATCATAAACCTTCCGAGAGACTCTAAGAAAGAGAAGTTAACGTAATTAGTATAATGACTGATTGTACACAGAGACAAGTCACAAGGTCACCTCTAAACAATGTTGAAATGTAAACTTTAACGAGAGGTCACGATACGAATGAAAATAAGCACACGAAAATACGTCAAAGGATCCGATCCTTCCTATATCCCATCCCACATGTATATAAAATTAGTTTTGTAAGCTATTCTAATATAAGATATTTTATCTGTTTCATATGTGAAATAATTCGGAGAGCCACACTCGAGCCCTGAAAGTGAAATATATGGACTTCCTTGTCGAAGCCATCACCAGTGGCCGCTCTACAATCCAAGTCTATCATAAATAGTGTATGTGCGACGAAAATAAATGTATAATTAAGTGCGACAACGGACAAGGCAATCAATCGACAAGATGATGACCATATAATGAATACAGTCAAAACAGAAAGTTGTGTACCAGTTGTGATAGTCAAATTACTTTTGGAACGATGAAAATTGAAGTGTGACTCTATTTCCTTATAAATTTTGTAAATATGTGTACTTATAGCCTTAATTTTAAGAATCACCAAGAAAGACTGAATCCATACAAACACTGATAGACACACAGAACAAATTCACAATGATCCACCGTCAGTAATTACAAATTGCAACGTTAATTCTTTTATTATGGAATGAATGTGAAATGAAATTTTTAATAACCTGTATGTTACACCCGAAAATTACAAATATTCCAATGGGCATGAGGATGAAAGTAATACCTTCGGTATTCCTTCCCTCCTCATGGGAGGCAGTGTAATATTAGTAATTTTCGCCTCACAAACATTAATATACGCACAATAGTAAACGCCTGATGGCCTAAAGTTATCGAACAATTGTAAAGTAAAAGAAATGAACCATCGCATAGCAGCGACAGAATCTATTATTCTTTATCTGTGCCGTTCTTTCGCGGTGCCAGTAAATCTATGTACATGTATCGATTAATGGTATAAAAAAGAATTCTGTTGTTTCAAGACAAATGAGGTTTTTGGCGCCTCACCTTTTACTGTTTGTATTCCATGAGAGGCGGACGCGGACTTGCTGCGTTCCGCAACTGTATTTTATATTCTATGTGAAAATATTGAGTGAATATGCTAATTGTTATTTTTTCCAATCAGAAAACATGTAGTATCTTGTAACTGATATCGAACAGACAGCGTCAAGAGGACATTTTGACTGTTATGTATAAAGTACTTAACCACAATGGTCATCTATTGCAATTTAATATGAAAAAGTACGTAGCATTAAAAAAAAAGTGTGTTACAGATAAGTGTGCTTATTTTCGTAAATTAACCTTGATAATTCCATCTCCTTATGTAGTTGAATGTTAATTATTTTATGTTACTTCATCATCAGAAATTACGATCACGCTGATGGGCCGAACGCAGCATGAGGCAGAAGGAACATTATCGTTTTCCTATTATTTCTGAACCAACTCTTTTTTTAATTGTGTAGTGTTGCATTTCTTTTAAAGTCTATAAATCTTCTGGTCCCTTAGTGTTGATCCGGGTATGACTACATCGCGACTATAAAAATGCACAGAAATGATAATGTTTCTTCCGAGCGATCTCAAATATATATATCAATATGCTGCTCTTATTCAGGTATTTAATGGTCAACGTATGCTATTATAATAGTGTAATCAATCCCTGATTCCGTTGCCAAGTGGCCCACCAAAATATTCACTTTTTCGACATTAAATAAAAAGTAACAATTCTTTTTCTTTTCGTCCCCCAAGAGCAACGCTACACTACGGTGCACCATAAGGGGCTTATGGAGGCATTTAAATAACTTGAAATTAAATAAATATTCCTACGGCTGGACCATAAACACGCTCTAACACACATTATTAAATCCATAAACAAATCAAATAAATATATATCAAAGGAATAGAAACAAAAGCAGGCCAGTAGCCTAATGTCTCCGTGCTTTCTAAAACACAGGAAAATATCTGACCATTTTCTTCATGAATAGTATATATCGGATATAAACAAAGACACAGACGAATAAATATATTTATAAGCATGCTGCTACCGTTTTTTCGTGTACCTGTGGAGTACTTATGGCCTAACGCGATCGATAGTAATCGGCCACTTTGACCTCCAATAACTCATGTACTATTCAAGTTACATGCCTGTAATTCATACCAATTTAGGTTTACACTAATAGCTTTCTAAAGACACATCGATCGACAAAATCTGATGAAGAGTTTAGATTTTGGAAATTCGTTGCTGGGTGTTTCTTCTATAATTTAAAGTCACATACTAAACTTTAAACTAATAAAGATATTGAAAATCTGATTACACCATCAGAATCGTCGTGCCAATAATGGTAATGTACATGTTTCTTTGTAAGGTATCATGATTCCTCTGGCTATTATTAATTTCTACATGAACTGTGAAATGTCTGCCATTATGGTTTCACGAAGTCCACCGTCTTTGGCACTCCCAGCATACAAATCTCCTTCATCGACACAAAGCATAGCCCTCATCAGAGCGTCAACATGGAATTCCCAGCCACGCGATTGGCCTGGACCACTCTCTGAGGCTACCCCTCTTGCTCCGGCTAACGTTCGGCAGCACGCGGTTGCTGACGAGCCCCGGCTAACCGAGCGGCCCGTGCGGCCACGCCAGCTCCGAACTTAGAATATTTTCAGAGCGTCACAACTCGCCCGTTACCTCACACAATACTACTGATATTTCCTTAATACTGAATCTTTGGGTTATCAGTGTAGAAACTGACTCCTCCCTCAGTCTGCCCTTATCAGCGCTCCTGTTGTTGCGTCGGGATCTTTGTGGTGGCAGGGGAGAAATAATTCTTGAGTCTGCCTTTAGTCCGCAAATACACTACTGGAAAAAAAAAATTTGTACACCGAGAAAGACGAGGTCGATTTTGATCCGATGACTTCATGTGCCACGTGGGGGATAATAGATGTACTGATAGTGGTTTCAACTTCGTCCACAAGCAGATAGCGTAGTGGCATAGCTAGTGTGCCTCTGTGTCTACCCTTTAATAGGGAATGCTCACAGCCAGAAAGCTCAGTGTGGTGCAAACGTGTGAAGCAATCAGGCAATCATGCAACGGAGACACACTCGTGTTTCGTACAGCTAATTGAGTGAGTCTCAAAGGGCCTTCGGAGTGGCGGGATGAACCTTTTGCAGAACCGCCACGCAAGTTGGACGTCCTGCGTCAATTGTGCGTTGATGCCGGTATTAGTGTTCACGTGACCACTCTCACACTCTTAAAAGACTGTGGCTGAACGTCCAAGCAGCATAGACACCTGCCAGGATCGGCGTACTGTAAGGGGATCTGTGGCGGTCCCCACAGCTACCACAACACAGATACTAGAGCTTGTGAGCCCAGACATACCAACACGTATTTTTTAGAACCGTTTATTAGCAGTGCGAGTATAGGCACACATACCTCTAGCCCGTCTGCCACTCACGCTACCTGCATCGGATTTCACGGCTCAGCTGATGCCGTCTGACGATCGCTTGGAACATGAAATGGTGCACTGTGGTCTACAGCGATGAAAGCGGATTCTGCATTCACACAAGTGACGGTCGATTGCTCGTACGGCGCTGTCTCGTAGAGTTCGTTCATCCAAGGCACTCTGGCCCCAGCCCAGGCTTTGTGGTCTGGTGGGAAAAGCTAAAATTCTTGTTCTTTGGTGTTTATGGAGGAAACACTGACCAGCGCTCTGTACATGCAGAATGTTGTTAAACTTTTTTTTTTCGTCGTTCTTGCAACAGGGAGGTGATCTTTTGTTCCAACAGGATAATGCTCGCCCACACACTGCCTATGAAACTCAACGTGCTCTGAAGATACGAAGCAACTTCCCTGATCAGCACAATTTCCGGATGTGTCTCCAACCGAGCACCTGTTGGGTATGATGGGAGGAGAAGTGTATCGCACGGGTCGTCAGCCAAAAATTCTTACAGAACTAAATGAACAAAACGAGCAGGCTTTGAATAACGTATCCCAGGAGAGTATTCGCCATTTGTACGATCGCCTGGATGCCAGAGTCATCGCCTGCATTGCCACCAATGGAATCTACACTACGTACTAACGTGGGTGCCTCGCCATCCGTTGATACCTGATACCTCAGCACCATCAGGCTGGCTGGCTCTGAGCACTATGGGACTTAACATCTGAGGTCATCAGTCCCCTAGAACGTAGAACTACTTAAACCTAACTAACCTAAGGACATCACACACATCCATGCCCGAGGCAGGATTCGAACCTGCGACCGTAGCAGTCGCGCGGTTCCGGACTGCAGCGCCTAGAACCGCATGACCATCTGTACTATTGATCTGTAAATGCAATCATTTCATGTACTGCATGTGCACTGTTTCAAGAATATATATTGTGTGAATTGGAATCCTCTAAAGGGATGTACTATTTTTTTCGGCAGTATATATGTACCGGGTGATTATAATCAAACTTTCCGTATTTAACACGTTATAACACGGAAACTAACTACCGTACGAGTACCAAAGATGGTAGCCTTAATGCCAAGGACATAGGGAAGAGAAATAATGCAGAATCAGTTCAGTTGAAACATTTTTAATGTGCTGATACGGTACGTCATACCACTACATACCGGAATAATTACTTCTAAAAAAAAAAGGGACTCAGTATGGCGCCCATCAGTGTCCAGTGTGCATTATGCAAAGCATCACTCACACGGCAGTCGTGTTAGTGGTGCTTTACATTATGTGCATAAATATACGTAAAAAAGTTCATTGTACAATTTTCACTACTGCGAGATGATAACCAGCCTGCATTGGAACATAATGGCGCGGATTCTTCATCGTAAGTAATCGAAACTTCCCTTTAATAATAATATTTTGTTTACATTATTTAAAATCATCGTGATATCACATTTTCTTTTGGTTATAGGGCACCACCAGCCCAAGGAAATTTCGTCAGTTGGGGAAACAAAAGGCGATATCCAATGTAAAACGAGAAATAGCCGTCTGAAGATGAATCTGCCGGATCAAAACCGATAACGGCGATGTTTAAATAAATAAACAGCGTTGTAAAAAGTGGCTGGTTGCTGTAATTTTCTCTGTAAGAGATAACCTATATATGACATACCTACGTTTATAGCTCTTGTAGACTTACAGAAAGCTTTCGAGAATGTCGCCTGGAATACTCTCTTAGAAAATTCCGAAGGTAGCAGGTTTCAAATGCAGAGAGCGAAGGCTATTTACAACTTGTACAAAAACTAGATGGCAATTATAAGAATGGAGGGTCATGAAGGGGAAACAGTGGTTGAGAAGGAAGTGAGGCAGGGTTGTACCCTATCAGCGATGTTATTCAGTCTGTACACTGATGAAGCAGTACGGGAAACCAAAGGCAAACTTGGAGTACAAATTAAAGTTCAGGGAGAAGAAATAAAAATTTTAAGATTTCCTGATGACATTGTGATTCTGTCAGAGACAACAAAGGACTTGGAACAGCATTTGAACCGAATCGACAGTTCCTTTAGAGGAGGATATGAGATGAACATCAGCAAAAGCAATACGACGGTAGTGCAATGTAGTCGAATTAAATCAGTTGATCCTAGGGAATTAGATTAGGAAACGAGGCACTTAAAGTAGTAGTTTAGTTTTGCTATTTGGGTAGCAAAATATGATGTCCGAAGTAGAGAGGATATAAAATGTAGACTGGCAATGGCAAGAAAAGCATTTCTGAAGAAGAAAAATTTGTTAACATCGAATGTAGATTTAATCGTTAGGAAGTCTTTTCTGAAAGCATTGGTAGCCATGTTTGGAAGTGAAACGTGGACGATCAACAGTTTAGACAAAAAGAGAATCGAACCTTTCGAAATGTGGTTCTACAGAAGGAGATGAAGATTAGATGGTTATATTCCGTAACTAATAATGGGGTACAGAATCGAACTGGGAGAGACCAAAACAAGGGATCAGTATAGGGCACATTCTGAGACATCGAGGGACCACCAGTTTAATTCTGGAAGGAAGTGTGGGGGTAAACTCGCAGACGGAGGCCAAGAGATGAATACAGTAAGCAGATTCAGAAGGTTGTAGGTTGCAGTAGTTATTTGGAGGTGAAGAAACTCGCACAGAATAGAGTAGCATGGAGAGCTGCATCAACCCAGTTTTCAGACTGAAGACCACAGCAACAACAATTAATCAGCGCCCAGAATAGTAGATTTTGATGTAGAACAGCATCAGTCTTCAACTTGCGTTTCGGAGGAATATTCAACAGTTCACTTTTCATATCTCTTTCATAATCCACTTCGGTGTTGAGCAGAGTAGAGCAATTTTAGCTGAGGATGAATCTGCATGTTTACAAGTATTCATCCAATTTCGCTTCGTCTCATCGTTTTTCCTATCTTACATACTTACTTGTCTGCTGTGGCTATTGTAACTAGCGATCGCGCAGCAGACCATTACGTTTCACTTAAAAACTTACTCTAAAAATCCCTCACCGCTCTAATAATTACAGTGTAACTCTGCATTCAATCGCCAATCACAAATAAAGATCCACACTGCCGTAAATAACCTTGTTTTCACTTGTAAATGCAACTATAACACAATACATTATGGCAGTTGTGGGCTACTGAGCGCTGGTCGGGTTTACTCTGACGTCAGTGGCGCTGCTTGCTATTGCGCATATGCTCGTTCTTCCTGATCCCTACCGTGTCTTGCAGTATCTTTGCACAAAGGATATGGAAGCACAAGGAGTACTGTACAGGGACTGATTTACAGTGATTTTCCACTACATGGGGTGTTACCTCCGTACTCCAGAAATCCGATGTAAATACACACAATTTCACAGCAGAATACATAAAAGAGGCAGTTTTACAGGTATAAATTTAGAGCTATAAGTGTCATTGTTTGAAATAATCTTACAGTGATAGTTCAGTTGGAACCATGCTCTGTCCTGTCTTTACAATTTTAACCAAGGGGCTTTACAGAGCGATTCAGCTGCCCCTGTTGTGGGGTTCTATGCAACCTGCAACGCCTTCAAAAAAACACATGCAAGATTTTCATACTCGCTCACTATGTGTAAGCTATTATTCCTACAGAAGAAAGTGAAATTGGCCTTTTCGTAGGGAATTTAGTGTAGTTAAATTTTGTGTTTGTACACAGTTTCTCTAGAAGCCACAGTTTTCGAGTTGCTCAAGAAAAACGCATTTGAAGTCATGTTTGTACTTTTTCTTGCATAATTCGAAAACTACAGCCTCTAGCGCAAATTTGTCCTAGTACAAAATCTTATTACATTAAATGTTCTACAAAAATTACCTGTTTATTTTTTCTGCAGGGCTAAATGTTTGCGTGTAACGACCGAGAGAACACGAAAATCTTACTTGTAGTATTTGAAGACGTTGCAGGTTGCACACTACAACGGTAAACTAAATTGACACTCGGAGCGTCAGCCGGTGGAAGCGACCGCAAAGGCGTTTCCCCATTTACAGCCGCCCTCATCAGTCACCGCGCCGAGTGTCAAATTAGTCTGAGCGTTTATTAAGGCCCCTTAGGTAACGGCAGCTGAATCACCCTTTATAAGAATATGGAGATTCAAACTTTCTTGAATAAAATACTCAATTTTAAACCACGCTTTGAATAGACTTGTACTTAATGTAATCATGACTATAATTAAATGTCCCAAGTATGTGTATTGACTATTCACAAGGCCAGTCTCCTTCTGTCAGCTTCCTTTAACTCAATGTTTATGAAATGTTACAAATATTGTTGGCTGTATAGTCGATTTTGCTCGAAGCTAGAATAAAAATATATTTTTCTCCAGAAATGTCAGTGGTACGTTGACAGCGATACACAGCAGTGTGTATAGGTTTACCATTGAATGTCGGTCGATATGTAGTTCTTGTATGGATTCACTGAGTAATTCCCTCTGCAACGGCAACAACATCACAGTACTTTTGCCGTTGTCTGATGATTGTTTCACTACTCTGTGTTCTATTTTGTACATTTTGGCAGTTACATTGTTATTTTCACAGAAAGAAAAGTAATTAAGGTGACAAGCTAAATGAATTATAATTATTTTACTAGTCTGTAATGAACCACAGGAGATCAGGGGTCCACTATAGCAAAATAAGCATAAAATATCCCTAACTGATTTTCGAAATTTATCGCTGGAGATGGGGTTCACACTGTGGAAAGTTGTTTTGCAACCTTTGAATCGAGGGCAGCTTTACCTTTCATGTTATTTGTGTTGCCACCCGGACTTCTTACACGTACAAACGGTCACGTCCTCACATTCAGAACGTCAAAGAAATATCTAAACATCTAAATGACACATTTTTCCCAGTCAACCAGAGCGATCAATACCGCTTCCTCAGACAAAAGAGAGAGTTTCACTCCTCCTCTAATGACCAAGCAGTCTCCGTAAATGAAGTCAGAAATGCGCAGTCATACGCTCCTATGAACAGTCAAAAATTCTTGTTCAAAGCATGCTGCCGTGTTGCCCAAATTCATTACTTACTTTCGCAGCTCGTTACCGTTGTAAATTGGATCAATTAAAACGTAAAAATTCTTAAAAAAAGGTAATTGGCAGCCGAATGCTACCTCGCCATGGCTGTGCCATCTCATGCAACAACAAATCATAATGGCCATGCAGCCGCCGTTGTGCCAGGGAACATCTACACACGAATGTCGTGCGCCATGTAGATACCCTTCAAACACATTAGAGAGACAGAATAACTCGGAATTCCTTGAAGTCCGATAGCTGAGAAACGTGCCTTATCCACAGAGGTAGAGCACGTATTGTGGAGTATCTAACTGGATATATCTATCTATGCAAGCTTCAAACGATATAGCACGACTGAGGGTACCTGTATTGTCCAACTGATCGCAAGGAAAAGGAAGATTAGGGTTTAACGTCCTGTCTACGACGAAGTCATTAGTGACTAGTGATCACAAGGAAGACAACGTAGTATGGTATAACCATTCAGTCTGATTGCAACTGATAGCTTCAATTGTCCTTGACGCAGTATCACACATTATAATAATCATTGTTTGTTATTGATAATTCACAACAGAGTAGGTGTAATTGTGTGTGAGGGATGGGAAGAGGATGCACATTTTACGACTGCTGATAATCTTGTAACGGCTGGAGTAGGTACCTTGTCCGTCGTCACGTACGTAGCTACAGTGGATAGATACAGGGAACTAACTGCCTATCACTGGTTCGCTAGCAGCCAGGGAATTGCATTCACTTGGTAGTCATCTGTCCCTAGACGGCAAAGACATTGATCTTCTTCACCTGCTGCAAGTGCTTCGCCGCCTAATCAGATGATGTAAATAAAGAAAGGGGACAGTGAGGAAACTAGAGATCAGTAACAGCCAGTAATTGGAATTAACTGCAGTTATATTGGAAAGTAATAAATAAATGCGAGATAGGTCTGTTACAACGTTTTATCGAGTACACTCGCAATTCTGAGTGACTTGGCACAGCTGCCACCTTGATGTAAGACAATTAATGAAATATAAAATATACGAAGACACAATGGAAAGTAAACAAGAACACGTCCAGTCCCTAGAGAGAGCGGGAATTGCTGAACCGTATGAATTCAAAGAAGGGAAGCTGTTGGCTATGAGTTGAGTTGCTAAAATGGTATGAATTCAGAGAAGGGAAGATGTTAGCCATGAGTTCTGAAAAGCGACCAGGAAAGACAGGAGCAGCTCAATGAGATTACCTCATTGCCTCATTGCTGTCAGTGTATAACACTACTAGGACTGCGTGGTGGCGCAATGTTTACGTAGCTTGCGTAATCAAATACCAAGTTTGGTATATTACTTATTATGTCCCAACAGAACAAGTAATCCTGTCAAAGAAAAGCCACATATAACACTACACTCTGCTACTATTACACCATAACCCCAAAGTAGGAGTCAGTTTACAAAACAAAATTATTTTGTTATAATAAATATGGTATTACGCAATCAGAACAGTGTTACCCTCTGAGAGGAATTTTGTTGTTTGACCATGTTGTACCTAACGGAAGTGGCTTATCGGAAATGAAAGTCAGAATTACGTAACTAATTAAACAGTGACTAACGAAGAAATTGCCTTCCTGCACTGTTAAACTGATAATGGTAAAACGGCCGCCAGCCTAACTAGGCAAAAGAATGATCAACATTCTCGTTGAAGAAAATAGTAATTAATAATTTTAACAGATAAACACAACCTATACTTGACCACAAGCGAGTGCAATTAACTCTGATACATATATATACATATGATAAGGTTGAAACCAACAACTAGAGCAGCAGAAGCAATTTGCAAAATTATAACAGCTACCAAAACACACTATTACTTTACACAAAGTGACTTGTCTTTATAACGTTATTATTAATATGCACTTCTAATACACGAGAGAGAGTAAACCTGAATATATAATTTCCTACTATTGCAGTTTTCCACTTTTACTGCAGTGAGACACAAAAATAACATATATGCAAGACACTGACTCACCTTCTGCGATTTGCAATAATAAGCAGTAATGTAATCATTTACTAAGCAAGAAACATTATAAGCCTCAGTCTTAAGAACTTTTACTTGAAGTTGGCAACAACACGTTAATAAGCAGTTTTCACTAGGAAAATTATTTTTCAGTTCAAGAGGCTTTAATTAATAAAATCACTCTAGGCTCCAATGTACTTTCAGTAAGGACACTCGGTAATCAGTATAGTCCAAACGGTGAGGATCCTAAGAGGTTATGATGAGGAGAAAAGTCAAGGTAGATACACAAATTCAGATTTAAATTACCTTATATTTCAGCACATTAGCACATCCTTTAAGCTGATCCTTCACCGTACATCATAATGTCACTATGAAGCAATGATTGCGCAATGTGGTGGCAACTGCATGCAGGTAGGTGGAATTGCAGGCCGATTTCTTGATGGCGATGATAGAGACAAATTCCAGAATATTTCCAACTATTCGAGCCCTTGGAGAGAAGCACGAAAATCCTCTCTTGGAAATCAGCACAATATGCGTCTTTCCCATGGAATAGCACGGACTCGTAACTCGTGTCCGTCTGGTGGCTCGTCTCCGACGGCTTCCGTCTCCGTCTCCGTGTGCTTTCCGACTGACTTCCTCGCCTACTTCCGTGTCCGTCTCCGACCGGTGGCTACCAGTCCCACCTTTTTCCGCAAGGCCAAACACAATTTGCGCATTCTGATGCAATACTGTTCCCGTGGGGAACCACTACACCTTATGGTGCAATAATTGCTAAGATTCCTAAGTGAGGATCAGCAGTTTACATAACAACAAACAAACGCATTGGATAACACAGAACTTTTGCACATATTAACAAATAAAGAAATATACAGTTATGTGTTACCCATTCAATCACACACACATTTACAGAAGTAACATTAAATAAATAAAAGCAAAATAAATCAGTAGATCATTAGAGCTATGGTGTTACACATGCCCCATGTTTCGTTGAAGTTTCCTGTAAGGGACACTTCAAGGAAACATCCATAACACATAAGTGGTGGTGGCTACAAAAAAGAAATTATACCATCCAACTTCAGTTGGGAAGAAAAAAAAAATACATATTACAGACATACAGCATATACATTAAGAAAAATTGAGACATTTACACTAATTTTCATCCACAGACTGGTTTAAGGAAATTAATTTTCATCATTACACAGGATACCTTTAAGCATGTTCATTTCACACACATATAGTTTAAATAAAAGACAAACAGTACACAAAATAATCTATACATTAGTAGAATAGGTATAGCTTTCAAAAAAAATAAACACACATACAATAGCACAGAACATTTTTACTTAACAAAGCAGAAATTCATCATTCAATATTTTTAAAGGAATGTAAATATTCAAACACACAAGCATGTTAATGATTATAGTACTTTTTCAAGGTTTTCTCAAAATAGTTAACTTTAAAGCTGCTCTTCATTAATAGCAGTCCAAAATGTTTGTTGCACATAAACACATTAACCTATTCAGATCCTATCTTTAATCATCACTGCTGTAATTTTAAAACAAGGCAGTCCAAAACAAACATCTACGTCCATTTGAATTATAATCCATTTTTATTTTATAATAAGTTCTCACTGACTGCAGAAAGAATAGTCAGTTCATAGCTCATTGAGCAAAAAAAAAAAAAAAACCTAACTTACTTCACTGCTTGCCTCAGCACTAGCAGTCCAAGTTATACACATTCTGCCCATTATTGTTTAGGCAGTCTTTATAAACATTTAGGCACAAAAACACACTTTAGGTTTGGCAATTCATGCCCACGTATCAGCTCCTTGCCCCACAATGGCAAGTCCTTTGGCTACTGCTCAACACAGCATATTTGGTAGTCCTTAATTTCAGGACCACAGCATTTTTATTCATTTATCTTGTTTCATTGCCCAACAACATATTTTTGAACAGTTCATTATCATCATCTTCATGTTTTTCATCATTCTGTCACACTTTTGGTACACATTGCATTAATGGTATAAAACATGATACCTGCAACTTTGAAACAGTTATTAGACACTGGCAACAAAATCATTTCTTTTTCATATGACAACATCAGAAAACATATACATTAGTCAAGAAAATTTTAAATGACATTTTTGGCATAATGACAATGTTCAGGGGTTATTTGAGTCCCTGATGTATAGTTTTTTTTTTTTTTTCGCTTTCTTACTCATCAATATTTCTTCTAAAGTCAGTACTCAGTATAATTACACATTTAGGTTATCAAATATGTCAAGATCAGAACAGTAACTTTACGTCCTTCTGTAAGTGACTTCTGCCTACTCTTTGTGGCACTAGACACATATATGTCATATCTACTTTACACATATTAATCAGGTTTCTCTCCTCAATTTTGACACAGAACATTTTTCAAAACATTTACATTTAGTCATATTGTGGCATTTATTTACCTTGTTTTCAGTATTCTTACCATTTCTCATCCATATTTTTCCTTTTACATTCCTATTACATTTTTCCTTTTACAATATCCACAATACATACATTAATATTGGTCATTTTCTAGAGTGCCCAATATACTTGTCCACAACCAATACACAGTATCTTACATTATTTCTACACTTTTCATTTTACTCTGATAGAGAAGAAGGAAAGAAGATAGTAAAAGTTCTGAATGATGAAGAGGAAGATTGGCAGCACGAAAAGAAACGGAAGTAGTGCTGGCAACAACTCGGGTCCCTGGTGCTCATCAGGCACCTGACAATGCAAAGAGTGCATGTCCCCTGAGGCTTACTACATTTTATTCATCATTGGTTTCTGTGTACATACAATTTCAGGTCGACTATATTTCTAACTCCTAAAGGCTTCCTTGACCTAGGGTACACAAGAAAATAAGCATTTGCATGTGGAGTTCCTTGCACTTCAAAAGGCCCATTGTAAACGTATTTGAATTTAGAAATTTCATTATTAATTTCGCTAGATTTTTCATGTGTCTTCACTAAAACATAATCTCCAAGCTTAAATTTAGTTGTTTTGAGATTATTATCATGCCTTTTAGATCTAGCGGTCGCTTTATCTTTCATTCTTTTCTTAACTAACTCTTTTTTATCATGCAGGTTAATTCCTACAATAGGTGGGAATTGCAAGATCTCTTCAATAATACTTTTACTTTTACGGTCCAACAGAATTTCTTCAGGGGTAAAACCGGTGGTTTCATGGTATAAGGTGTTCATGGTCTTTTCAAAGTCCTTTACAAATCTGCCCCAAGCCTTATGGTTACGGTGACAGTAGGTTCTACCTAACCTTCCTAATTCACGCATATACCTTTCGACAGGGTTACTAGCCGGGTGGTAAGCTGAAATATATTTAACTTGAACATCATGTTGCTTCATGCCTTCCTTCCAGATTTTTGAAATAAACTGTGGTCCATTATCAGACAAAACAGCTTTAGGTTTACCAATGGTGTTAAAATACTCAATCATTTTGCCAAAGACTGCTTTAGCAGTGGCTTTCCTAATTGGATATAATTTAACAAATTTGGAGAAAACTTCCAACACTACAACAATGTAAGACCAATTACCTGACGTTTTAGGTAAAGGACCATACAAATCCACTGACAGCAATTCTAATGTGTCCTCTGGTACTGTATTCTGCATGAAACCTTGATTTACTTTATTTGTCACTTTTGCCCTCTGACATACATCACAAGATCTTATTCTCTCAGTAATTTTCTTAGTAGCACCTACATTAATTATAACCACATCAGTCAACTTTTCAATACACTTCTTGGGACCACAATGCCCTAAGGCAAGATGAAAATAATCAATCACTTCAGTCTCAAATTGCCTAGGCCAACACACTTTCCATTCTTCTGTACTGGTATTCTTTCTCCTGTACAAAACTCCATTAAATATCTTGTAAAATTTATTTATTTGTGGAAAATTAGGGTTACTAAAATTAACTTTCACTGATTTCCAAATTTCATCTTCATTCTGGTGGAATCTCATACTTTTACAAATTTGCTCAATTCTTTTTCTACCTGGAACCTCCTTAATATATCTTATATAAAATTTGCCATCTTCATTACATTCCCTTGGTAAGTTGTTCATACCCTCAGGCAATCGTGATAGAGCATCAGCTACATAATTGTAACTACCTTTAATGTATAATATCTCATAATCAAACTGTTGTAAGTACAGGGCCCATCGACTCAACCTGCCGGTAAACAGTCGACAGTTTTTTAAAAAGGTTAATGCCTTGTGGTCTGTATGAATTATGGTTTTATGCCCCCATAAATAAATCCTAAATTTCTTTAATGCCCAAATGATTGCTAAGGCCTCTTTCTCTGAAATAGTATAGTTTTTCTCATATTTAGTTAAAGTCCTACTAGCAAAAGCAATAGTCTTATGTTCTGTTTCCCCAGTTTCTGTGTTTTCCTGAAATAATTCAACACCAATACCATAAGCACTACTGTCTGTAATGATGTGGAAAGGCTCACTTAAAACTGGGTGATATAAAATGTTTTCCCTTACTAACTCAGTTTTCAAATTTTCAAAATCTTTCTGACATTCAGATGTCCAAATATATACACTATTTTTCTTCAACAAGCTATTCAAATGTGGGCTGTTGAAAGCTTGCCCCTTCGCAAATTTGCGGTAAAACCCACAAAGACCTAAAAACGCTTTCAACTGTTTCTTATTCTTTGGAGGAGGGCACTTTTCAATAGCATTAAGCTTTTCTGGGTCCTTGGTAATCCCAGATGTGGTTACTATGTGCCCTAAAAACTTAATTTCTTGTCTCACAAATTCACACTTTTTAAACTTTAAAGTCATGCCCCCTGCTTGAAGAGCAATAAGGGTTTTGTTTAACAGGTCACAATGCTCCTCCCAGTTATCAGTAGCAATCAATAGGTCATCTACATATACAGTCAATCTGGCACAAAGTTCTTTTCCTAATACAGAATCCAAAGCCCTAATGAAAACAGAAACAGAAGTATTCAAACCAAATGGTACAACTTTGTATTGGTAACATTTTCCTGCAAACAAAAAAGCTGTATATTTCCTAGAATCTTTGTGTAATGGGATCTGCCAATATCCAGCAGTAAGGTCTAAACTGGTTAGATATTTTACATTATGGAACTTTTGTAATAAATCATCTAAATTTTCAGGCCTGTCTACTTCCTTCCTGACAATTTTATTCAAAGTTCGTGCATCAACAACTACTCTTACACCTCCATCCTTTTTATTGACTATTATAAGTGGACTATTGTATTCGCTATTGCTTCTTTCTATTACCCCCCATTCCAACATTTTATCAATCTCAGCTTGTACTGCTTCTTTCTTAGCTATAGGTATTGGATATGGTCTGACAAAGAATGGTTCATGTTCTAGGATATCCATACGGTATTCAAAGTTAGTTATGACACCTGGTTTATCAGAGAAAACTTTCTTATTATTATTCAAGATATTAAATAAATCACCTTTCTGTTCACATGATATTCCTTGGATAACATCAACAATTTCCCTAAAGCTGTCAGTTTTTTGATCATCCTGCAATAATCCTCTCACATGGTATATTTCATATAGTTGGGATAAACCATCATTTTCAAATTCTATTTTTAACAAAATGGGTTCTACATTCACAGCTTGGACCTGGTTGTCACCTTCAAGTTTAATTTCTATTATTTTGGTTTCCCTATTAATCTTAACAGTTCCACTACTGCAATCTAAAATTACGTTCTCCTTGTCTAGCCAATCAATACCTAGAATCATTTCAGCACTTAATTCAGGGATCACTAAAAAATCATGTTCAAAGTTTTGGCTTCCTATTTCAAAGTCCATCAATACTTGTTTTTGAATAGGCTTGCTGGACCTACCAGTAGCTCCTATAATTTTCACTCCACTAACAGACATTATTACTAACCCTGGTTTACATGAAATATGATCAAAGAATGATTCTGATATGGCACTGATTTGGGATCCTGTGTCTAAAAGTACTTGCAGTTCAGTGTTACAAACATTTACAGGTATTATAGTTTGTTTAATCATCCTCTGTTCCTTTTCCTCCTGTTCTTCCCATAACAAATCCTGCTCAACCATAATGTCTTTCCAGGAAATATTACCTACTGATTTCAGTTGTATATCAGGTGGCTTTTTGGGTTTTGGAATTTCAAAGTCTTTAGCAAGGTACAACATCTCCTGCTCTGCTATTATTTTATCAGGTGGTCCTTTTTGTTCCTGTAATTCACACTCAGTTAAAACATTTATTAAAGCTTGCCCCAGTATAGTATCATCTGGGGGTTCCTGTAAATTATGCCCCTGTGTTACATTATTGAATAATTCATTCGGTTTTGACCCAGTTCTACTTTCTATATCTTGCTTTGGAAAAATGTCACTAATTTTCTCATACCCTCTTTCAGTAAAAGTATATTCACTTTCATTTACACCTGAAAATTCATCTTCACTGGAGTCATCACTACTCCCTTCCTCACCATCAGATTCACTTAAGTACCCAACTTTTGAACAATAGAGAAAGTTAGTATATTCATTTTGATCTATATTCATATACCCTTCATCATCTGAACTATCACTGATTTCATTTTCGTTATCAGATTCTAGTAGGAAAGCAACTTTTAAACAGTGAGGCAGATTATCACTAGATGTTTCAACCACTTCGTTTTTCGACTCATTTTCTACATAATGGACATCATTTGGACAGTCAGACACTTCGGTTATATCACTTTGAACGATTTCAGCCTTAACTTCATATTTAGTATAATCGTCATATATTTCGATAACTTTCATTTCATTTTCTTCCATGCTATCAGTTTCAGGCAATCGTGCGAAATTACCACACCCTTCTACCTCAGAATCACAAAATACCTTTCCATCAACAACAATTTCGTCTGCACTGCTTATAATGTCATGTTCACTAACGTCCTCCTTTACATCATTTTCACCTATTTTTCGTTGTGCACACGTCTTTTGCGTGGCATATTCTACCTCCCTTGCCTCTTTATTCATCATAACTTCCCTCATATCTACGTCTTTTACCTCACACACATCAATAGCAGTGCCAATATTTCCCTTTTTACTCGCCTTTTCTACCTCCCTTTCATTCTTTAATAAAGTCTTTTCGCACGATTCCGATACTAAGTTATCCTTATTATATGACATATTAACTTTATTTTCATTTTTACACTCATCTACTACTGAAACCGGCCATCGGAAGTGTCCGATCCCGCCTCTCCTGTTTCTCTCTACGGCAGGCATCTTGTTCTGACGTCTGCTGTTTGTGTCTGCTGCCAAATACAATGTACGCTGCTCCGGCAACCGCTCGCCCGAGGACGAACGGTCACGCAACTGCGCACTGGGAATGCCACTACGTAACACTCCGCGCCCGTCTGCTATAGGCGCGCCCTTAAACTTCCTGCCCCGTAGTTTACATCTTTCCTTCTCGAATCTAATATTTGACATCTTTTCTTTGGGTCCAAAACCGGTTTCCGCGTGAATCCGACCCGTAACACACGCGGTTTTCAGTTTTCCATTTCGTCTCTAGTTTGGAAATTCCGCGTCATGTACCCTCTGCCACGCATCGTATAATTTCTTCTACCTCTCGCGCGACCTCTTTGAACCGTATTTACACGAAATTTATCATTTTCGTGTCGTTCAGCTTGGTCATTACTTTCTCGCGAATAATTGTTGTTATTACGTGGACGGGAATCGCGATTTCTTCGCCAGTGATCTTCATCTTCTACCCTTTCCAGAAATACAGAAAAACTACTGTGGGTACTCCCAACATACCGTTTAGAATCCTCAGGTAGTTTCTGCCAAAGAACCCAAACGATCTCGGCTTCAGTCCTTCTTGCTTTCAAATGTATCAGTTTTCTGTACCACGATTCGCAAAACTCTTTCATAGTTTGTCTACCCCTGGTATCATACACCCTGGCCATTAGGAACTCACGCCACAACTGGTCTTGTTTTCGTTCTGACCAGTACTCGTCAATAAATTTTTGTTTAAAGCTTTCAAAAGACATCTGGTTTGTATCCAGATTCAACCCCCACCTTTTTGCTTCTCCTGTTAATGCACTGATTACAACATTAATTTTTTCCTGGTCAGTCAAATATTCAGGAAAATTTCTTTCGCAATTCTTTACAAAATCAAGAGGGTGCCAACCGATATATCTCTTTGCAGGGTCGAATTTTTCCTCGCCCTCTAATATTTTACTGAAAGGCATTTTTTCAGTAAAATGTGTAGGTCCTGTTTGTATTTTTATTTCCAAGTCATGCATTTTGCCTTGGATTTGTGAAGTGTTATGTTCACACTTCTTTTCGCAAGTAACAACCTGTTTGGTTAATTCTCTACTTGTTTCTGTTACAGACTGTTTAATCTGCGCAAATTCCACGTTACATTCAGTTTGTATTTCGGATTTAATACCGAATACCTTTTCGTCCACTTTAGTGATGACTAAGGGTTCTATTTGATCTTGTATTTTAATTACTTCAGTGTCAAATCTTTCGTTAATGTCATCAATTTGTCCTTGTACATTGGCAATATTGCCATTGATGACAGTAATTTCGCTTTTAAGGTTTTTAATTTCATTACTCACAATGTCTACTTTTACATCAACCTTCTCAATCTGTTTACTAAGATTCTTTCCTTGCTCTTGCATTTGTTTACTAATATTGTCATTTTGCGCAGCATTTTGCTGTCCCTGTGCTGCAATTAGCTGTCCCTGTGTTGCCATTAGTTGTCTTTGTTCTGCCATTTGTGCAGACAACATTTTTAACAATTCTATCATATCTGAATTCTTTTCACTTTTAGGTTCTGCTACATTTTCGTGTTCAAGATCTACTTTCCTTTCAGCTTTTGGTGATTCAAACATATCCCGCGATTCATTAGCATAGCCACTGTCTTCCACAACGTCGCTCATACTGTCTTGCTTAGAACGCGCGACACACATAGCTTCGATCTGTTTATTGACGTCTGCGTGAGAACGTACGTAATTTAACTCGCGTGTAGTGGCATCTGTTGGTGTGCTGCCTGAACTGCTTTCGGTTACATTCTGATCTCGCGTATCTAGATTCATTTCTAGTTTCCTGTGCATTTTAATTACTGTTCAGTACTGATACCTTTTATTTTCGATTTAAACTGAACTTTTACTATCCGGTCTCTCAAATAATGCACAGGTTCGTGCCGCTGGACGTTTTATGTTCACTCTATGTTTGTAAAAGGCTAACTACTTATAATTTTTTTTTTCGTCTGTAGGTGCAGACTGAACAACGTCCTGTCACGCGGCGCCACATATAACACTACTAGGACTGCGTGGTGGCGCAATGTTTACGTAGCTTGCGTAATCAAATACCAAGTTTGGTATATTACTTATTATGTCCCAACAGAACAAGTAATCCTGTCAAAGAAAAGCCACATATAACACTACACTCTGCTACTATTACACCATAACCCCAAAGTAGGAGTCAGTTTACAAAACAAAATTATTTTGTTATAATAAATATGGTATTACGCAATCAGAACAGTGTTACCCTCTGAGAGGAATTTTGTTGTTTGACCATGTTGTACCTAACGGAAGTGGCTTATCGGAAATGAAAGTCAGAATTACGTAACTAATTAAACAGTGACTAACGAAGAAATTGCCTTCCTGCACTGTTAAACTGATAATGGTAAAACGGCCGCCAGCCTAACTAGGCAAAAGAATGATCAACATTCTCGTTGAAGAAAATAGTAATTAATAATTTTAACAGATAAACACAACCTATACTTGACCACAAGCGAGTGCAATTAACTCTGATACATATATATACATATGATAAGGTTGAAACCAACAACTAGAGCAGCAGAAGCAATTTGCAAAATTATAACAGCTACCAAAACACACTATTACTTTACACAAAGTGACTTGTCTTTATAACGTTATTATTAATATGCACTTCTAATACACGAGAGAGAGAGAGAGAGTACACCTGAATATATAATTTCCTACTATTGCAGTTTTCCACTTTTACTGCAGTGAGACACAAAAATAACATATATGCAAGACACTGACTCACCTTCTGCGATTTGCAATAATAAGCAGTAATGTAATCATTTACTAAGCAAGAAACATTATAAGCCTCAGTCTTAAGAACTTTTACTTGAAGTTGGCAACAACACGTTAATAAGCAGTTTTCACTAGGAAAATTATTTTTCAGTTCAAGAGGCTTTAATTAATAAAATCACTCTAGGCTCCAATGTACTTTCAGTAAGGACACTCGGTAATCAGTATAGTCCAAACGGTGAGGATCCTAAGAGGTTATGATGAGGAGAAAAGTCAAGGTAGATACACAAATTCAGATTTAAATTACCTTATATTTCAGCACATTAGCACATCCTTTAAGCTGATCCTTCACCGTACATCATAATGTCACTATGAAGCAATGATTGCGCAATGTGGTGGCAACTGCATACAGGTAGGTGGAATTGCAGGCCGATTTCTTGATGGCGATGATAGAGACAAATTCCAGAATATTTCCAACTATTCGAGCCCTTGGAGAGAAGCATGAAAATCCTCTCTCGGAAATCAGCACAATATGCGTCTTTCCCATGGAATAGCACGGACTCGTAACTCGTGTCCGTCTGGGGACTCGTCTCCGACGGCTTCCGTCTCCGTCTCCGTGTGCTTTCCGACTGACTTCCTCGTCTACTTCCGTGTCCGTCTCCGACCGGTGGCTACCAGTCCCACCTTTTTCCGCAAGGCCAAACACAATTTGCGCATTCTGATGCAATACCGTTCCCGTGGGGAACCACTACACCTTATGGTGCAATAATTGCTAAGATTCCTAAGTGAGGATCAGCAGTTTACATAACAACAAACAAACGCATTGGATAACACAGAACTTTTGCACATATTAACAAATAAAGAAATATACAGTTATGTGTTACCCATTCAATCACACACATTTACAGAAGTAACATTAAATAAATAAAAGCAAAATAAATCAGTAGATCATTAGAGCTATGGTGTTACAAGTGGAATCGTTAATGCGGATGCTTGCGATGCAAATGGTGTTATTGTACAGTAGCAACCAGTTTAGATGCTGAAAGCGTACTATCACGAAACATGGTAATTCGACCTCACTGCCTTTGCCCTAGGCTGCTCCCAAAGTAATGGAAGACGATGCGTATGTATCAAACTTCCACTTGCTACTGCTCGCGATTTGAAGACGTCCAGGCTCTACAACCGAATGTGATTGGAAATCGTTGTCTCGGTGCTTTTGTTAGCTTGGTGAGCAATACAGTGATCCTTTCTGCTGTTGGTCAGATGTGGTCATCCTGAACTTTGATAGCGACTGTACCTGTTCTCACACTCCCATGCACCCCAACACTGGGCCACTATCACATCCGAATACCCAACAAATCTGGTTACAGAGCGATTCGACCAGCTGGCCAAGTGGAGACCTACAACGAGGCCCTTTCTAAACTCTGCTAGATGTTGAGAACGTGGTCTCAAACAAGTACGCGACGTCTCTGTGTCTTTCACAGTAATCACTCAACATCTGACGCTGCTCTCGCCCCTTATATACTCTAGCATCGCCTGGTAGCAACACTTAACACGAACAACACTAATTCACTCTGGTGGCCATTCAACATGTCACAGAGAAATGCAACTCTAACTTTATGCACCCGACGCTGGTGTGTACGTGTACGATGTTACATTGAGTTTCGACCATGCCTTCTACGTGCTTAGTTTTTTTTTTTTTTGTTTTTTTTTTTTTTGGGCTGTGTATTATTTAATAATGACTGGCACAATTAAAGTTGAACAATTTGTGTTCAAAAGATTACATTCCTTTGGGTTGTTTGGGTAAAATTCCACACAGGGCCAAAATTCGAGCGCACAAATGTGGGAAACCTAAAAAAAAAAAGGACGCACACACACAAAACTGGCTGATAGAATCGACTTATATCAGTCTAGGACTGAATCAAGGCAGCCATCGTCTCCCCAGTTGGACATATTATGTAGCTGCTACGCGAACTGGACTGCAGGATTCATCATTCTATACTTCCAGTTCGGCTTTGTTGCACCCCGTTGGCTTTGATAAGTTCTCACTTCATGGAGAAGGCCTTGAAACTAAATACTTTTTCCCTTTCTTCCCAGCTGATATGTTTCGGGGCACAGATAAACACACTCACAGCCTTCTTTAGAGACTGATGCAATAGCTCTGCCATGTAAAAAAACGGATTGTGGATTTAGCAAGCCTTCACACGTCTTGTTCGTCTACAGAGAAATGGCAGATAACTAGTGTGAATAAACTATACAATTTGGGGAGTGTACGCTCTAGTGGAAATTGAGCAGGGATGTCGGAACTTATACTGCAGGGAAGTTTATGATACCTGGGAATCAGAGCCGAGAGCACGCACCTGTGTGTTGGACCAGTTTTTTATGCATCTTGATGAGGACTGTAGGAGGAGTCATAAGAGATAAGATTGAGGACGTTACTTCAGCTCATCCGCCTCGACCGCAGGACAAAATGGAATACACCGCCTCAACAAGAAAGCGGCATAGTATCTTGTGAACAGCGTGACAACCAAAGGAGTCCAACTTCACTAGTTGCGACGAATTTGCAACAAAAGTTCACAACAATCCAGGTAAGACTTCTTTATTATTTTTTGAAATATCCATTCCAGACCGTTAAGACGTTATATAGAGTCAACATGTTTGTTCGAAAACTCTGCTAGTGTTTCTCACACTTTTAAATAAAACCACTGAGCTTTTCTGCGTTATTACTTTTTGACTCCATCAGATCTACATATGTTGGCTCGATGTGACTTCAAAAGCCGGCCGGAGTGGCCGAGCGGTTCCAGGCGCTACAGTCCGGAACCGCGCGACGGCTACGGTCGCGGGTTCGAATCCTGCCTCGGGCATGGATGTGTGTGATGTCCTTAGATTAGTTAGGATGAAGTAGTTCTAAGTTCTAGGGGACTGATGATCTCAGTTAAGTCCCATAGTGCCCAGAGCCATTTGAACCATTTGACTTCAAAATTGCTTGTATTTAGGTCTTGAATACAGTTTGATAGACTGAAATTAATTACGTAGAATAAACGCAGAAAAAATAAATCAGACATAGCCACCACATTATATTGTAACTGGTAAATCCACAGTACTTCTGATTGCGGTGTAGTGTCCCGAGAGTGAGATAGAATGACACCTTATAAAAGACAGGGGTTCTTACCTCGGTCAATATAATCGACGAGAGGAATTTACGTAGGCTGCTTGTAGTATTCTGACAGCGCTTCGGCGGGAAGCTCAAAGTATTTTAAAGTACGGAAATCTCAATCAAGCACGACAGAAATCGAAGTTCCATGATAATGGAACTCTACTACAGGCATTACTCCAATGCTAAGTCCTGCTTAGCTAATTCTAACTCTGAACTCGTGCCGATATAAGTCAGCTATCTATCTCTCAGAATCTATGTCGTTGGCAACGGCAACGTGCTGAGACTAACAACTCTTCAAAGTCTCAGACTGGATGACGAGCGTCGCTGGGGTAGTGTCATAGTACTAATGCAGACCTGTTCTCCCTCTGGGTCGCGCACGGACCTATATTTATGCTGTTAACAAAGGTCGGTTTCTTCGACCATACCACATTAAGAAGCAATCTATATCAACTCCTCTGACGTGTGCTTGTGTTTGGCACAGCTGTAGTCATGTGCACAGTGCAAGCCTCCCTTCATTTGTCGCTCGTTGCCGGCACGTTGAGAGCTTGGCCATGCTTGTTCACACGATGTCACAAGCCTCCGGCTGGTTCTGGCTGGCAGCTCCTAGTTGCAGCTTCGGAAAAATTTCTGAGTGTGATTCTTTTTTACCTGCTACGGTATCAAGGTTGCGACAGCGTTCATCAATTCTAAATCTGTGTATTAGTAACAGGCAATCATTGTTACGAGTATAAATGCTATAGAAGTTTGAAATAAATAAAAAATCCTGACATCCAGATTCCAAGAGCAGAATAATGGCCCCTCTGGCGCCCTGCCTCCTCCCCCCCTCCCTCTCTTTTTGGGGATGCCTATGTTCTCAACACAAGAACCCTTTAGTCATGTTACACTCCTGTTTTAACTAGTTGGCATTTGACAGCTAGTGAGTTGGCTTGATAACGCCAGCAGTACAGTGATGGGAGCCTGGCACTGTCAGCTCCGGCTGTGACGCCCCTTTCACTGGGAAAAGCATCGTGCATGCCAGTTCTCAAGAGGAAAACGATTCGAGACCCGAACAACTTCGCTTACTTAAAAAAAAAAGGGCCTAGCTCTGTCTCTAACTCAGATTGAGAAAAGTTTTTAGTCTTGCTGAGAGAAACTATAATCAAGGTGTTTCACAATTCATGTTACACATGTCTAGAAGTTGTAGAGGCGACTTAGTAGATCAAGTTTTAGATAGGAACCCAAGTCTGGAAACGTTATCCGACGATGCTACAGAGCGCGAAAGTTATAGTTTCCGCCGCCTGTAAATATATGTATATACAGTGTAATGCCGTGATGATGTTACAAGCTTTCTAGGATGATGGAGAAGGATAAATGTATCAATTTGAGGTAAGAATCCCTGAACTGGAAACGAACGAGTCGAAAGTTATAAACGAAAACCGTTCTGACCCCTCTGATAGTGGAATACATGTACTGGTTATGTTGTTGCTAAGATTGTAGGGCAGACAACTTTTCGAGGTGGTAAAAAAATTCAGTCTACTATGTTTCACTGTAGCGAAGATGAACAAGTGCTCATGACTCCTCAGGTAGGAACTTTACAGTCCATGTTTAAGGGACATTTCTCCATTTTTTTGGTCTATACTATCACCTCTGAAAGTTGCCTGTTCTACAATTTTAGCAACACCAGTACCAGTACATGTATTCCACTTTCACAGGTATCAGAACGGTTTTCGTTTATAGCTTTCGACTCGTTCGTTTTTGGTACAGGACCCTTGCCTCAAATTGATACTTTTATCCGTCTTCATCATCCGAGAAAGTTTTTAATATCATCATGGAATCCCTCTGTATATACACACATTTACAGGCGCCGGCGCCTATGACTTTGACGCTCTGTAATGTGGCTGAATGACGTTTCCGGACATGGGTTCCTACGTGAAACGTGCTCTACTGAGTCCCCTCCACAACCTCTAGAAGTGTGTAACATGTATTGTGAAACACCCTATAGATCTATAATGTACGTACACTGCCGGCCGGAGTGGCCGAGCTGTTCTAGGCGCTTCAGTCTGGAACCACGCGACCGGGCATGGATGTTTGTGATGTCCTTAGGTTCGTTAGGTTTAAGTAGTTCTAAGTTCTAGGGGACTGATGACCTCAGATGTTAAGTCCCATAGTGCTCAGAGCCATTTGAACCATTTTTTTTTTATTTTGTACGTACACTTCAGAATTTTTGCGTAATTTTTTAGGAAACAAAGACGTGAAAGTGATCTCACATAGCTGCAGAGCGTGGTGTGCTGTAGTGACTGCATGGAAGACAGTACTTGTCCGGACAACGTCGTAACTTTGGACGTCAAATGAGAGAAGGCAACTAATTTAATGAGATTATAGCTGGACGGAGACAGCAGGTATCAGAGCTTCCGGATTGGCCGCGGGCCGAGTCAGGCAGTCTGACGGCCTTCCCTCAGTGGACAGTCGGCCGCTGCAGCGCCCGTGCCACAGCGAAGGAATGCGGCCCTGCACTACAGTTACACTGCCGCCGTAAAAACACACAAACACTTTGTTACTACGTCATTACCGCGGCGGCAACGTCCTAAATTAGTGCCGGAGCGCGAGTGGCCCGGCGCGGCAAGAAGCTGCGACAGGTGTTCGCCCGGCCACGGCCGCCGCCTCGTCTGGTCCCAGCGCGATAACTGATCGCCTGATCGTCACGTCGAGAGAGGGCAATGTCAGCTACTGGCTTACGCTGTCCCACTGCATGCTACTGTATTAATTAACGGTCTATAGCCTGCCTCATATGTGTCGTGTTACGTTGAGTTTCTCGACTACTACTACTACTACTACTACTACTATTACTACTTAGCACTTTTTGCAGCTAAAATTTAAGTTACGTAGCGTCATTCAATTCGGGAAAATATTTCCTAGGGACAGAGCAGTGTCAGCTTTAGACAAAAATTTTCTGCTATTAGGTCACGTTAATTATACGCAAGTGCCAAAGGAACTGGTATAAGCATGCGTATTCAAATACGGTGATATGTAAATAGGCAGAATACGGCTCAGTGATCGGCAACACCAATATAACACAAAAACTGTCTGGCGCAGTTGTTAGATCGGTTACTGCTGCTACAATGACAGGTTATCAAGATTTAAGTGAGTTTGAACGTGGTGTTATAGTCGGCGCACGAGTGATGAGACAGCATCTCCGAGGTAGTAATGAAATGGGGATTTTCCCGTACGACCATTTCACGAGTGTACCATGAATATCAGGAATCCGGTAAGAGATCAAATCTCCGACATCACTGCAGTCGAAAAAAGACCAACGGCGACTGAAGAGAATCGTTCGACGTGACGCAAGTGCTACCCATCCGGAAATTGCTGTAGACTTCAGTACTGGACCATTAACAATTGACAGCGTGCGAACCATTCCACGAAACATCACAGAGATGGGCATTCAGAGCCGAAGGCCCACTCGTGTACCCTTGATGACTGCACGACACAAAGATTTACACCCAGCCTGGGCCCGTCAACACCGGCATTGGACTGTTAACGATTGAAAACATGTTGCCTGGTCGGACAAGTCTCATTTCAAATTGTATGGAGCGGATGGACGTGTACGGGTATGGAGACAACCTCATGAATCCATGGATCTTGCAAATCAGCAGGGGACTGTTTAAGCTGGTGAATGCTCTATAATTACGTAATGGCGTTGGGCGTGTGCAGTTTGAGTGATATGGGACCCGTGATACGTCTAGATACGGCTCTGACAGGTGACACGTACGTAAGCATCCGATCTCATCACCTCCATCCATTCATGTCCATTCTGCATTCCGACTGAGTTAGTCGATTTCAGCAGGACAATGCGACACCCCACACGTCCAGAACTGCTGCAGAGTGGCTCCAGGAATACTCTTCTGTGTTTAAACACTTCCGCTGGCCACAAAACTACATCTACAACTACATCTACATCCATACTCCGCAAGCCACCCGACGGTGTGTGGCGGAGGGTACCCTGAGTACCTCTATCGGTTCTCCCATCTATTCCAGTCTCGTATTGTTCGTGGAAAGAAGGATTGTATGCTTCTGTGTGGGCTCTAATCTCTCTGATTTTATCCTCATGGTCTCTTCGCGAGATATACGGAGGAGGGAGCAATATACTACTTGACTCTTCGGTGAAGGTATGTTCTCGAAACTTTAACAAAAGCCCGTACCGAGATACTGAGCGTCTCTCCTGCAGAGTCTTCCACTGGAGTTTATCTATCATCTCCGTAACGCTTTCGCGATTACTAAATGATCCTGTAACGAAGCGCGCTGCTCTCCGTTGGATCTTCTCTATCTCTTCTATCAACCCTATCTGGTACGGATCCCACACCGCTGAGCAGTATTCAAGCAGTGGGCGAAAAGCGTACTGAAACCTACTTCCTTTTTTTTTCGGATTGCATTTCCTTAGGATTCTTCCAATGAATCTCAGTCTGGCATCTGCTTTACCGACGATCGACTTTATATGATCATTCCATTTTAAATCACTCCTAATGCGTACTCCCAGATAATTTATGGAATTAACTGCTTCCAGTTGCTGACCTGCTATTTTGTAGCTAAATGATAAGGGATCTATCTTTCTATGTATTCTCAGCACATTACACTTGTCTACATTGAGATTCAATTGCCATTCCCTGCACCATGCGTCAATTCGCTGCAGATCCTCCTGCATTTCAGTACAATTTTCCATTGTTACAACCTCTCGATACACCACAGCAATATCTGCAAAAAGCCTCAGTGAACTTCCGATGTCATCCACCAGGTCATTTATGTATATTGTGAACAGCAACGGTCCCATGACACTCCCCTGAGGCACACCTGAAATCACTCTTACTTCGGAAGACTTCTCTCCATTGAGAATGACATGCTGCGTTCTGTTATCTAGGAACTCCTCAATCCAATCACACAATTGGTCTGATAGTCCATCTCCTCTTACTTTGTTCATTAAACGACTGTGGGGAACTGTATCGAACGCCTTGCGGAAGTCAAGAAATACGGCATCTGCCTGTGAACCCGTGTCTATGGCCCTCTGAGTCTCGTGGACGAATAGCGCGAGCTGGATTTCACACGACCGTCTTTTTCGAAACCTATGCTGATTCCTACAGAGTAGATTTCTAGTCTTCAGGAAAGTCATTATACTCGAACGTAATACGTGTTCCAAAATTCTACAACTGATCGACGTTAGAGATATAGGCCTACAGTTCTGCACATCTGTTCGACGTTCCTTCTTGAAAACGGGGATGACCTGTGCCCTTTCCCAATCCTTTGGAACGCTACGCTCTTCTAGAGACCTACGGTACACAGCTGCAAGAAGGGGGGCAAGTTCCTTCGCGTACTCTGTGTAAAATAGAACTGGTATCCCATCAGGTCCAGCGGCCTTTCCTCTTTTGAGCGATTTTAATTGTTTCTCTATCTGTCGTCTATTTCGATATCCACCATTTTGTCATCTGTGCGACAATCTAGAGAAGGAACTACAGTGCAGTCTTCCTCTGTGAAACAGCTTTGGAAAAAGGCATTTAGCATTTCGGCCTTTAGTCTGTCATCCTCTGTTTCAGTACCATTTTGGTCACAGAGTGTCTGGACATTTTGTTTTGATCCACCTACCGCTTTGACATCAGACCAGAATTTCTTAGAATTTTCTGCCGAGTCAGTACATAGAGCTTTACTTTCGAATTCCCCAGAAATGAGCATTATTGAGTATATTTGGGATGCCATGCAACGTACTGTTCAGAAGAGATTTCCACCCTTCCTATTCTTAGGGATTTATGGGCAGCCGTGCAGGATTCTTGGTGTCAGTTCTCTCCAGCACTACGTTAGACATTAGTCGAGTCCATGCCATGTCGTGTTGCGGCACTTCTGCGTGCTCTCTGGGGCCCTACACGATATTAGGCAGGTGTACCAGTTTATTTGGCTCTTCAGTGTACAATAATGTACACAAGACTACAAGAAGCCTCAACTATTTCGATGTTTCTGCTTCGTGTGCTGTGTACTTAATTCTATTCAGACTCCGAAAAATTTATTTTGGCGTTGACAGTAACTTAAAAAATTTTCTGCGTGGTTATGTATATAATTATGAATAGAGTATTCCCCTTAATATAACCCGCGCCTTTGCCCCAAAAATCCGGCCACCAAATTTGAGCGAACATAAATATATATCGCATCTAGAAACTTCATTTGTAGTGCTGGGTCATTGGCTCGAACTGGTTCTATATGAGATGACAATGTAACCGTCATCGAATATCGATGATTCATTTAGGTCATGACTGTTATCGAGATCAAAGTTCCATTATTTTACACGCCAGGAGAGACACTATTGTCCTCTAACTAGAGAGTAATATTTGGTCTTCACCAATGAGTGGTAATGTCAAAAGAAAATCATCACCAAACTTCGCAACTCTATGCCGTAATAACGTAAATTTCATACTCATTTATTCGCTACGCAAAGAATCTAATCCAGAAGCTGGCAAGAAGTATGGTATGGCCAAATGTAATGTGCAGCATTGGATCGCATTAGAGAATAATCTGCAAACTGCTGCTTCATCAAGGTGCAACGTGGCGTTCGTTGTTTTTAAGGTGAATGGGCCCTGTATCTGACATATGTTCATTGATCATCCTCGAAAATAGCGAATTTATACTCCTAAGCAAGCGTTCGCAAAATGCAAGTTGACCAAAATAATGAATTGGAAATCCTATGGTTATTAAATGAAACGAGAACCACGATTAGTTCATGTTATTTTGATAAGCTTATGCACAAAAAAATTGAGAAACAGTGGCAATATTAATATTATAAAATCATGGCACAGCAGACAAACGGGATTGGGGGAAAGATTCTAATAATCCCGTAAGTGAAATAATTGGTAATTGAAAACGCTGGGAATATAACAGATGAAAAACGTTGTACATGTGGACGGAACTGCAAACAGATTGCTCTTTAAAATTAAGCTTGTAGTAATCGGATGCTACAAAATGTCTTTAATTGCCCTAAAAAACGTTTTGCATTTGCGCCTCGATCTCGCCACAGTTAAGTGTAGGTGGAGGTTGAATTAACCGCAGAATCAGTTCTTGGTGGCACACCAACACCCCTCGTCAACGCCAAAGTACAAATCAGCCCGAAATTTCTGTTTCCTTCATACACCAGTTCAGGTCGCGGCAGGCTGGTAGCGGCGCTGTCAGGCGGTGGTGGCTCCCGGACATCGAGTTTCATCACGAGTGCTGTCGGTCAAGTACGAACTGAAGTGGTGAAGAGAAGAAGTGATTTCTGATCGGACGTCTACTCAAAGGAAACCACCCACGCTTCGCATCTGTTACTGTATTCAGAAAGACGGCGCTATGGATTTTCTGAACGTCGGTCGGTAAAATGTTCCTGATAGCAGACTAGTTCTCTACTCGGCTAACCACGTAAAGAACAGCATCACCTGCAAAAATCTAAGAGCTCTGCTGAGATTGTCTCCTATATCGTCAATGTACACTGTAGAACCAAAGAAACTGGTACACCTATCTAATATCGTGTAGGGCCCCCTCGAGCATGCAGAAGTGCCGCAGTACGACGTGGCTTGGAATAGGCTAATGTCTCAAGTAGTGCTGGAGGGAATTGTCCATGAATCTGTAAGAGTACGAGGGGGTGCAGGTCTTTTCTGAACAGAACGTTGCAAGGCATCCCAGATATGATGCACCACGAATCCAGCAGAGCTGTCCACAAATCCGTAAGAGTACGAGGGAGTGCATGTCTCTCCTGTATAGAACGTTGCAAGGCATCCCAAATATAATCAATAATGTTCATGTCTGGGAAGAATGGTGGCTAGCGGAAGTTTTTAAACACAGAAGACTGTTCCTGGAGATACTCTGTAGCAGTTCTGGACATTTGGGGTGTCGCATTGTCCTGCTGGAATTACCCAAGTCCGTCGGAATACACAATGGACGTGAATGGATATAGGTGATCAGACAGGATGCTTATTACATACATGTCACCTCTCAGAGTCATATCTAGACGTATCAGGGGTCCCATATACATTCCAACTGCACACACACCACACCATCACAGAGCTTCCACCAGTTTTAACAGTCTCTTGCTGGCATGCAGGGTACATGGATTCATGAGGTGGTCTTCATAACCGTGCATGTCCATCCGCTCTGTACAATTTGAAACGAAGTTTATCCGACCAGGTAACATGTTTCCATTCGTCAACAGTCCAATGTCGGTGTTGACGGGTCCAGGTGAAGCATAAAGCTTTGTGTCGTGCAGTCATCAAGCGTACATGAGTGGGCCTTCGGCTCTGAAAGCCCATCTCGATGATGTTACGTGGAATGGGTCGTACGCTGACACTTGTTGATGGCTCAGCATTGAAATCTGCAGCAATTTGCGGAAGGGTTCACTTCTGTTACGCTGAACGATTCTCTTCAGTCGTCGTTGGTCCCGTTCTTGCAGAATCTTTCTACGGCCGCAGTGATGTCGGAGATTTGACGTACCGGATTCCTGATGTTCACGGTACACTCGTGTAATTGTCGCACGGGAAAAACACCACGTCATCTCTACCTCGGAGATGCTTTGTCCCATCTCTCGTTCGCCGACTATAACACCACATTCAGACTCATTTAAATCTTGATAACCGATCTAACAACTGCGCCAGACACCTGTTGTCTTGTACAGGTGTTGCCGACAGCAGAGCCGTATTCTGCCTGTTTACATATATCTGTATTTGAATACGAACACCTATACCAGTTTCTCTGGTGCTTCATCGTAAACCAGGAACAGCAGAGGTCTTGTTACACTTCCTTGAGGAATCCCAGATATCACCTTTGTTTCATTTACTGACGTCCGTCAATTACTGTAAACTATGACCTTTCTGACAGGAAACAACGAATCTTGACGCACAACTAAGATGTAGCTCCACACGGGCACAATTTGATTATAAGTCGTTCCAGAGGAACGGTGTCAACAGCCTGCTGGAAATCTAGAAATATGGAATAAACCTGAGGTCCTCTGACGATAGTGTCGATTAGTTCGTGCGAATAACAAGCCAGTTGTGTATCACAAAGGACAATATTTCCTGTTCAAAATGGCTCTGAGCACAATGGGACTTAATTGCTGGGGTCATCAGTCCCCTAGAACTCAGAACTACTTAAACCTCACCAACCTAAGGATATCACACACATCCATGCCCGAGGATGTATTCGATCCTGCGACCGTAGCAGTCGCGCGGTTCCAGATTGTCGCCCCTAGAACCGCTCGGCCAAATATTTCCTGTATCCGTCCTGGTTGCATGTCGACAGATTGATTTCTTCGATGTCTTTCATACTGAACACAGTAACTGCCCCAAAATTCTATCACCCATTGATCTCTACGCGACCACAATTCAGCAGAGTACTTCTACTTCCCTTGTGTATTGGTGTGACCTGTGCTACTTTCCAGTCCTTAGGTAGGCTTCTTTCGTCGAGATATATGGTTGTATATTACTGCTAAGAATAGAACTGTTTCATCAGGATACTCCGAAAGAAACCTAATATGCAGAAAATCTGGACCGAAAGTCTTTCCTTGATCAAATATCCTTAAGTTACTTAGCTATATCAAGGGTATAAAATTCCAAATTACTCGTCCTCACGAAACCATATTCGTCTGTTTAGGAGTAGTAGAACAAAGGGGTGCTAGGACAAATAATTTATTCAAAATAGGAGCTCGGTTTTCCCCATCTCCTATGATGTCACACCCCTTCTGTCCGCTGGGAAAAGGGGAAAATTTTGGTGGGATATAGGGAAATCAGGCTGCCTCCGCTAAGTCTTCTCCACCACCCCTCACCCCACTCTTATGACATAACCCCCCACCACCACCACAACCCTCCCCTGGAAATGGCGAGAAACGGTTTGTCAGCTGCCAGAGAGAAAGGCTATTTATGGTAAATATTAAGGTGTGTGTGTGTGTGTGTGTGTGTGTGTGTGTGTGTGTGTGTGTGTGTGTGTGTGTGTGTGTGTGCGTGCATTGCAATTTTAATGGCGTTGGCAGTTGCTGGAAACAGAGGTGATACTATTGTAAATATTGTCATTTTTGTCATTTAAGATATATTCAGGTCGTTTGTTTGGTATTTGTATACGTGGAGTGTTTCAAGGATGTCTAGTTTTCTGCCTTTTGGTTGGATGTGTAGGATGCTGATACTTGTGTTGTTAACATGGTGTTTTGTTTCATGCAGGTGGGTGGCTATTGCTGATGTGTGGTATTTTTTGTTTTTTAGTGCTGCGGTGTGTTCTTTGAATCTAATCTCAAATGATCTGCCTGTCTGGCCTATGTAAAAGCAGTCATAGTCCAAGCATTCAATTTTGTACACACCTTGTGACGCTACAATGCAGTCTTTGCTATGAATTTTTTCGCTTACTTAACACACGAAACTGTTTGTATACGATGCATTGTCTAGTGTGAATATGTATTGTAAATACTATGTTTAAATTATGTGATATTTAACACTGTCAAGTCAGGGCATATTTAGTTAACGTTGAAGTAAGAGAGATTGTTTTGTCGTGCCGCTGGGTGCGGGAGCGCGCCAGCGGGCAGCAGTAGCGGTGACGCCGTGCTCGGAGTAAGACGTACAGTCGGGTGCTGCTATTCCTAGCTGTGTTACATATAACGGCTAGTGTGTGGATCTAAGTACGACGGGAAAGTAATTGTCGGCATATCTGGAAGCATGGCCAGGCAAGTTATTATGGATTAATGGGCATAGTGCTGAAGAAACGAGAGCTTAAATGTGAAGCGCATTGTGGGCCCAAGTCGCAACAGTAAAAGCCCACTGCCACAGTGTGTCGCCGCCGTGGACTTCCGTCCGTCGATCCACCGACAACGAGGGAAGTAAGATCTACGTAATTTTCGTAGGATAAAATTGTAGAAGGCTTGCCAGTGACTGTGCTTTTCTCTGAAGTTGAACAATTAATAACAAGCACTTTATAATCGAAGTGTTGCAGTTACATTCCATCCGACAATAACACCACGTTGGTTCCTTCCTATCCTTACCTTACTGAACCGAGTGTGTCACGCCATTATCAAGAGAAAATATGTTATTTATCAAATTATTTGCATAGACGGTGAAGAGTAAATTTCAACCTATTTTGAACGATTGGTTATCGTAGTCAATTGTTGCAATTAATAAGCTTACGCCAACCGTAGTAACTTAATAATAGACTGAAGTAATAAATTTGATTATTAAGATTTATTTCAATGCATATTCAGCTGAAGTTAGTTCAAGGATATTTCATGAAACTATAAAGCTTATTCCACCTGACAATCGCCCAATTAATGAATTATTATCATTCAAAACATAGTTAATCAATTATTGGCAATAGATTTCAATATCAGTAAATTAAACTGTGCAAAGTACGTAATTTTAAAGACAGAATGACAGTCCATTATCCAAAATCTCGATGGATAATTCTCTGTGTTGTCAGCATTGCACTTAGCTGACAAATTATGAAGAAAATAATTATCAAAATACTTATTGAAAGTTAACCATTAACGTTTAAGTGTAGTTAATTTGTCATGACATTATTTATATGACTACTGAGCCTGACACAGCACTTACGTAAAAGTTCCCGTTCCACCTGCTGCGCTACAAACAGGTAAACTTTATTTTTTACACAATTATTCACGTACTTAACAGTACTGTTGCTCATCAGTTGAACTGGCTACCGATTTTTTAATTGTTTTTTCAATTTAATCATTTCTTTCGGCAAAATTTCCACTGGAAAAATTTATTTCCAAATTATTTCCGTTATTTCATTTACCGATCGTTATTGAATGAAATTACTCATTCAATAACGATCAAGTTATAACGTCTCCTGTTTCCCGCGAAATAATCATGATTTACTTCGGATTCGGATGCCTTATCCCGACCCGGGTCAAAATTCATAATTCATGGTCATTGTTAACTTGTAATTTCGCAAATCCCGGGAAGCTGGGGGGAGTTATAACCTGTGTGATGAAGTGGGTTTCATGTGCTTGTGTTGTTGGGTATCTTCTGTCCAATCTTGTTGTCTGTGGTAAAGGATATGCTTATGCCTTTTCGTTTGAAGACATTGCAATCTGATACGAAATGTTACCTAGAAAGGGGATTGTATGGAAGATGTTATTTTCTTTTTGATTTTTGTGTTGTGATTGCTTTGTGTGACGTGTGACCACTGGAGGTACTCTATTTTACTTATTTTATATTTACCGCTAGATAAAGGTTCATTTTTGTCAAAAGAAACCCAAAACCATGTTCTGAAATAGTGTTTTGTTTCTCGATTGGACAGTTCTACAAATTCCTACAAAACAATCGTAACACAACTCACACACAAATGTCATACTAACAAATGTAAATCCATCTGATGCTAGATGTTTAAACCTTTGAAACGTGTCGTGAAAATAAGTAAACAGTGACTGGTAACAGTAAACTTGATGTTTCATTTAATGAACAAAGTGTACACTGTGTAGTAGGAATGGTCCGTATATCAAAAACAATGGAATTTGCAGCACAGTCACATAGAGGAGAAAACTGCAGAAGAAAACACTGTGGTGTCCTGATCAGTAGAAAAAAACACGCTCGTGATAGTAATAATCACAAAACAAACCTCACTATCGAGAAGACGCATTAAATACTGTGTCCCACTGTCATACATGCTTTTATGAAATGGAACAGTACTGAGGTATACTGTGCGAGTGGTCAACGGCGGTGTCTGCTGCTGAATGGGGTGCCTTGTAATGGACCACAAGTCCAGTACAAAGACATGTTGTATGGTTTGTGAGGGAGAGAGAGACTTGTCTCACTCTGACAAACAAGTGTGACATCACGGATCTCACCACCTTGCAGTTGAACAAGGGATTTCTGGAACTTTCGGTCAAAGTTTGAATCTCATTGGTTCCTCAAAATATTTCTTTGGAACTTTGGAACTTCCCGTCAGCTGCCTTTGCTGACTGGGCGTCCATTCCAAATGGGGCACTCTAATTGGCTGCCTGGGATATGTGGTGAGTCTATATAAGCCCCCAACATACCTCCCTCATCCTCACCCTGTTCCTGTTCGCTGTCGTGGCTAAAGTTATTTGTTTGTTTTGTCTGTCTGTGCGTGAGTACCTTTAAAAATCAAATGCACCAGCAGTAACTTCAACGTTAGCCGCAAGCGCTATTGATTTGATTCGTAGAAGACAGACTACCACATTAATAATTTTTTTTAGATCTGTGGTTATGGAATGGAAATCGGAAAAATTCTGCATGTTAAATTCTATAATGAATTTCTCATAAGTAATTCCGTTTCTTTTCACTCGTTACAGCACAGCTCCAGGATTTTATTCTGGAGTATGAGGAGAGGTAGGAAGAGGCGGAGGCTGGACCATGGCAGACTCTTCGGCCAGTTCCTGTCGAGGTCCAACCTTCTGTGGAAAACCCACAGCCAGAACTGCCTTGTTAACATTAAAATATTCTGTAATTTGTTCCCATAGTAGTAGCAGTGTCATTTCTTTAAGCAAGTATTTAGCAAAACATCAAGTTGGTTGCTCAAACATAGAAACCTGTACGTGTTTAAATGTCTACAGAAGGAAACAAATTCTCGAATTTTAAGAACCATCAGGAGCGATGCCCTTTGTATGTATGCTGACTTCGAGTGCCTCCTCGCTCCTGTGGCAAGCTGTGAAGATGATCCCACTGCCTCACATACGACCTTCACGGAGAAACCTGTACTATATGCGGCGGCGTACCAGGTGGTATGTAACTTTGATTCCAATCTCAGTCATCGAAAATCATACAGCGGGAATAATCCTGCTATTTGGTTGCTCACTCATCTCGGAGAACTTTAATGGGAGGTCGCAAAGCTTTAAAGCATCATCGTCTCTCGCTGGCCGGAGTGGCCGAGCGGTTCTAAGCGCTTTAGTCTGGAACCGTGCGGCCACTACGGTTGCAGGTTCCAATCCTGCCTCGGGCGTGCATGTGTGTGATGTCCGTGGGTTAGTTAGGTTTAAGTAGTTCAAGGGCACTGGTGACCTCTTTAGTTAAGTCCTATAGTGCTCAGAGGCATTTGAACCATTATCGTCTCCAAAATCGAGTCAAAGGAGGATGATGATTTGTACAAGAAGGCCGTTGACTGTCAGATTTGATGCCGTTGGAGTGGGAAGCGGAAGCTCCCTGTACGGGCCATTGTCACCTAACAGGAAAATACCGCGGTGCGCCTCACAATGCAAGCAACCTGAAGTATCAGTTACCGCGAAACATACCCGTATTCTTCCATAATTTGAGTGGGTGTGATGCTCACTTCCTTGTTGAGCCCCTGACTGATTTCGGCAAGAAGAGTGATCATGTCAGTGTCCTGCTTTAGAGCGTCTAGAAATATCTATCTTTCTCCAAGCGAATTATGCCTAGAATTATGAAGCTGTTCCTCAACTTGCTAGGCTTAATGCAGGCGCCACTCCAGAAACATTGTTGAAACAATGTATCAAGGCGACATGCACATCACTTGAGGTGTATTTCCTGATGATGCAGAGCTTCAGCTCGTGGCCAGGAAGGGAGTTTTCCCAAATGAATAACTGGGTAGTATGGCGAAACTCGACGAAACAAGAGTACCGAACATAGATGCGTTCTCCAGTAATCTCGCAGGTGAAACCATAATAGATGCAGAGGATGAGCATGCTTTGAATATCTGGTGGGAATTTGAAACCCAGCTCTGGGCGAATACGCAAATCTGTACATGGATACGGACTTGCGCTTGCTTGCAGGTTTTTCGAAAAATTCTCGACTTATGCGTGACCACATGCAAACTCGATCCTGCCTTTTATTATGCAGACCGTGGCTGTCTTGGGACACAATGCTCAGGAAAACGAAGAAAATCATCAAACTATTGACTGATGTGGACATGCATCTTTTCTTTAAGCGAGGGATCCATGGGGAACTTGACAAATATGCAATAGGCACGCGAAGCCAAATATTCCACAAATGGTTAAGATGTTCAGCGCATCCGAGTCTAGCCATGTCATACACTTGGACGTGAATAAATTACATGAGCCCGCCATGCAACAATCGCTGGCTACTGGTAAGTGTCAATGGGTACTCGAAGAAGATCTCAACGGATTTAGTGAAATTTGAAAATGGTAGCATGACTAATGATTCTGATGTAGGATATGTTGTGGAGGAAGATCTCACATTCCCTATTAGTGTGCATGATACATACTAGAGCGACTAGTTCCACGAGGCACAGGATCCCTCCCAAAGCAGATGACAGCACTGGGGGACAAGCAGAGGTATGTTATTCACTACCATAAAATCCAGCAGTGTCTTTGTTTAGGGATGGTTCTATATTGTTAATTCTTTTAAACTTATATGTTGTGTGTCTAACATATTTGGTTTTCCACCACTGAGAACAAATACTACATGTAACCTGTTATCACTGTGGCGATTAATGAAATTAGTAACTTCACTGTCACTGTGTAATTTCGTTGAGAGTTCATTGGAAAATTCTGTAACTGATTTAAAGATTTATCGCAGTGTATGCTCTTGGTCCAGCTGCCCTAGCCTTAGCAGTGCTAACTTCACTGAAACTGTCCTCTGTGCAACAATGACCATATGCTTAGTCAACATCCTGTGATATGCTAAATGAACTGCTTCATAGTTTGCAGCTTATATACATTTCACCAAATTCAATCAACCTGTCCAATTCAGTCATGTACTTTCTTAATAATTCCACCAACCTTTACAGTTATGTTGTTTATAGTTTGTCATGGAGTGCTATAAATAGCCCTAGCATCTAAGTTGTTCATCAGCCTCAGAAGGGCCTGGGCATACATCTCTAGATCCTTTACTTTACATTTGAGAGGCTGAAATTTTCCATCTACTTGTAGATAAGTCCTGTGTAACGTATACATAGCCTCTCAGGTGGAGTGCCCGGCATGCATGCCAACTTGTCCATGTTGTTGTTGTTGTGGTCTTCAGTCCTGAGACTGGTTTGATGCAGCTCTCCATGCTACTCTATCCTGTGCAAGCTTCTTCATCTCCCAGTACCTACTGCAACCTACATCCTTCTGAATCTGCTTAGTGTATTCATCTCTTGGTCTCCCTCTACGATTTTTACCCTCCACGCTGCCCTCCAATGCTAAATTTGTGATCCCTTGATGCCTCAAAACATGTCCTACCAACCGATCCCTTCTCCTAGTCAAGTTGTGCCACAAACTTCTCTTCTCCCCAATCCTATTCAATACCTCCTCATTAGTTACGTGATCTACCCACCTTATCTTCAGCATTCTTCTGTAGCACCACATTTCGAAAGCTTCTATTCTCTTCTTGTCCAAACTGGTTATCGTCCATGTTTCACTTCCATACATGGCTACACTCCATACAAATACTTTCAGAAAAGACTTCCTGACACTTAAATCTATACTCGATGTTAACAAATTTCTCTTCTTCAGAAACGATTTCCTTGCCATTGTCAGTCTACATTTTATATCCTCTCTACTTCGACCATCATCAGTTATTTTACTCCCTAAATAGCAAAACTCCTTTACTACTTTAAGTGTCTCATTTCCTAATCTAATCCCCTCAGCATCACCCGATTTAATTTGACTACATTCCATTATCCTCGTTTTGCTTTTGTTGATGTTCATCTTATATCCTCCTTTCAAGACACTGTCCATTCCGTTCAACTGCTCTTTTAAGTCCTTTGCTGTCTCTGACAGAATTACAATGTCATCGGCGAACCTCAAAGTTTTTACTTCTTCTCCATGAATTTTAATACCTACTCCGAATTTTTCTTTTGTTTCCTTTACTGCTTGCTCAATATACAGATTGAATAACATCGGGGAGAGGCTACAACCCTGTCTCACTCCTTTCCCAACCACTGCTTCCCTTTCATGCCCCTCGACTCTTATAACTGCCATCTGGTTTCTGTACAAATTGTAAATAGCCTTTCGCTCCCTGTATTTTACCCCTGCCACCTTCAGAATTTGAAAGAGAGTATTCCAGTCAACATTGTCAAAAGCTTTCTCTAAGTCTACAAATGCTAGAAACGTAGGTTTGCCTTTTCTTAATCTTTCTTCTAAGATAAGTCGTAAGGTTAGTATTGCCTCACGTGTTCCAACATTTCTACGGAATCCAAACTGATCTTCCCCGAGGTCCGCTTCTACCAGTTTTTCCATTCGTCTGTAAAGAATTCGCGTTAGTATTTTGCAGCTGTGACTTATTAAACTGATAGTTCGGTAATTTTCACATCTGTCAACACCTGCTTTCTTTGGTATTGGAATTATTATATTCTTCTTGAAGTCTGTGGGTATTTCGCCTGTCTCATACATCTTGCTCACCAGATGGTAGAGTTTTGTCATGACTGGCTCTCCCAAGGCCATCAGTAGTTCTAATGGAATGTTGTCTACTCCCGGGGCCTTGTTTCGACTCAGGTCTTTCAGTGCTCTGTCAAACTCTTCACGCAGTATCTTATCTCCCATTTCATCTTCATTTACATCCTCTTCCATTTCCATAATACTGTCCTCAAGTACATCGCCCTTGTATAAACCCTCTATATACTCCTTCCACCTTTCTGCCTTCCCTTCTTTGCTTAGAACTGGGTTGCCATCTGAGCTCTTGATATTCATACAAGTGGTTCTCTTCTCTCCAAAGGTCTCTTTAATTTTCCTGTAGGCAGTATCTATCTTACCCCTAGTGAGACAAGCCTCTACATCCTTACATTTGTCCTCTAGCCATCCCTGCTTAGCCATTTTGCACTTTCTGTCGATCTCATTTTTGAGACGTTTGTATTCCCTTTTGCCTGCTTCATTTAATGCATTTTTATATTTTCTCCTTTCATCAATTAAATTCAATATTTCTTCTGTTACCCAAGGATTTCTATTAGCCCTCGTCTTTTTACCTACTTGATCCTCTGCTGCCTTCACTACTTCATCCCTCAGAGCTACCCATTCTTCTTCTGCTGTATTTCTTTCCCACATTCCTGTCAATTGTTCCCTTATGCTCTCCCTGAAACTCTCTACAACCTCTGGTTCTTTCAGTTTATCCAGGTCCCATCTGCTTAAATTCCCACCTTTTTGCAGTTTCTTCAGTTTCAATCTGCAGTTCATAACCAATAGATTGTGGTCAGAATCCACATCTGCCCCTGGAAATGTCTTACAATTTAAAACCTGGTTCCTAAATCTCTGTCTTACCATTATATAATCTTTCTGATACCTATTAGTATCTCCAGGATTCTTCCAGGTATACAACCTTCTTTTATGATTCTTGAACCAAGTGTTAGCTATGATTAAGTTATGCTCTGTGCAAAATTCTACAAGGCGGCTTCCTCTTTCATTTCTTCCCCCCAATCCATATTCACCTACTATGTTTCCTTCTCTCCCTTTTCCTACTGACGAATTCCAGTCACCCATGACTATTAAATTTTCGTCTCCCTTCACTACCTGAATAATTTCTTTTATCTCGTCATACATTTCATCAATTTCTTCATCATCTGCAGAGCTAGTTGGCATATAAACTTGTACTACTGTAGTAGGCATGGGCTTTGTGTCTATCTTGGCCACAATAATGCGTTCACTATGCTGTTTGTAGTAGCTAACCCGCAGTCCTATTTTTTTATTCATTATTAAACCTACTCCTGCATTACCCCTATTTGATTTTGTATTTATAACCCTGTAATCACCTGACCAAAAGTCTTGTTCCTCCTGCCACCGAACTTCACTAATTCCCACTATATCTAACTTTAACCTATCCATTTCCCTTTTTAAATTTTCTAACCTACCTGCCCGATTAAGGGATCTGACATTCCACGCTCCGATCCGTAGAATGCCAGTTTTCTTTCTCCTGATGACGACGTCCTCTTGAGTAGTCCCCGCCCGGAGATCCGAATGGGGGACTATTTTACCTCCGGAATATTTTACCCAAGAGGACGCCATCATCATTTAATCATACAGTAAAGCTGCATGTCCTCGGGAAAAATTACGGCCGTAGTTTCCCCTTGCTTTCAGCCGTTCGCAGTACCAGCACAGCAAGGCCGTTTTGGTTAATGTTACAAGGCCAGATCAGTCAATCATCCAGACTGTTGCCCCTGCAACTACTGAAAAGGCTGCTGCCCCTCTTCAGGAACCACGTGTTTGTCTGGCCTCTCAACAGATACCCCTCCGTTGTGGTTGCACCTACGGTACGGCCATCTGTATCGCTGAGGCACGCAAGCCTCCCCACCAACGGCAAGGTCCATGGTTCATGGGGGAAGAACTTGTCCATGGCGTTATACATATTAGCAAACGCACTTCTTTCATAGCTAAATATATAGAAACTCCTGGAAGTTATGCCCATACTTATTGTCATTCAGTTTTCGTGTTCTATCAACCTGTACTGTGTGTCATTCCAGCAAACTCAACTTATTATTGCAAATTCATTGAATGACACATCAGTTCCTACATGTGATTGGTAAATGCGCTTTTTGTTCAAATTCTATTGTTTGAATGCAATAATGAAGTTTGCATTATCCCTCGCCAACTGTTTTGGGACTCTGGAATATGTCTGACTAAAGTAAAATACATAAACACCTATATGAAAATCAAAACAGAAATATCATAGAATTTGATCCTGGTTTTCCACAGTAAAATCATCAAGTATGAACGTGGTGTTTGGTTTTACTTTTTCTGGTGGAGAGATTTCACTGCTTTGACTGAGCATTGCATACGTTACGCCATCAGCACCTTGTAATAACTTTTGCCGCCACTGGTACTTGGGTTGAAAACGCACATACATACTCAAATTAGACTCTATCCAGGTGTGTTACCTGCAGTGTGAGAACATTAGTCTTCCCACAACTGGATAGCTTTACTATTCCAGGGAGGAGTATCCCATTCTTCTTCTTCCTCTGATCTTCTTCCACATAGGACCAGTCGCTTACAACAAAGCTCTGATGCTTTACCCAGGCTGCCATGATGCTGACTACATCAGGTAGTGGTGTGCAGGGGGTGTTCATAGAAAAAAATTTTAATAATATCTGTAGCCACTTCAGCGCCGTCAGCACCTTATTAACCGAGCCACAATGGCTACATTATAATGTGAAGGTTATGAAGTAAGAAAAACAAAGGATTATAATAATGTATTTTATTTACACTCCATTAATCATACATAAGATGCAGTACATTAACAAAATCCACTGTTTCTTTCTTCACACCAGTACAGTATTTAGCAAATAACGGTTTTTTGTATGCGTAGAATTCAGTGTGTACTTACCTCAGACTGATAGGTATTTCTTTAGCTTCTTCTTTTGGTCTCATGTTGATACAGTGTTATAAATTGTCTACATAGACACAGTATGCTGGAGATAGTTCACAACGTTTTTGTATACACTTTGAATATAAAGCAATCATCTGTTCAGTTCTTCCAATGCAATAGATAACACCATCTGTAGACCAAACAAGTTTGTAACAGTAGAGTGCTGTAAATAAATGGACCAACTGCCCAATCTCAGCAAGAATGCAGCATCGTTGTAGAGTGGTGATATGGATAGCATCAGGGTGGTACAGGAAATTTCCAGGAAAGAGAGGATGGAACCATACTCTGTGGTCATCTGCCGATTGATGTAGGGTTCTGCATTACGCTGTTCATCCCATTCTGACTCCATAAACTTCACTTTAACACTTCTCAATGCACTTTCAGTCTCTCACACAAAATGCCATTTACTATTCACTGATGCCTCTGTACCAATATTTAAGTGCTTTGAGGCACTGGCTATTACATTACCTCTTGAATTGGTTGGTATTAGAGCACAGGGAAGAACTGGCAGTTTCTCATCGCCACATCTATACCCTCTCCTTGCAGTAGCACTGGAGTATTCTGGGATGGTGTGTATGTCAAAGACCAATACCGACTTGCACTGTGTGGAGTAGGAGCACCAGCACACTTCATTACACAAATAGAGAAGCAGGATGGATAACAGCAACTCATTGTCCTGCTCCGACATGCTAGCCAGGTGCTCTACAGTACCATACAGTGCTGCAGATCCCGATAGGGCTGATGTCACTGCTGATTCTGACAAGCTGCTGGCTGCTGCTGTTGCTGGTCTGGACACAGAGGAGGTCGCTGTAGATTTTGACAACCCAGTGAGTGCTGACGCTGGTCTGGACGCACGAAGAAACGATAAGCATTCACAAACAAAGACACTGAGTTGAACAAAGAACTGCTACTATGTGGTAATAGTAGTAAGGACATGTAATGAGTATTTAATCTTCTGCTACTTCTGTGCAATGGAGGCATATGAGGATCTTGGATGGTCTTTACGTTTCATGGCTACTACTGCTCCACTGGCTGACGCTGGTGGACTGCCACATTTGCTTTATGTCACCCCTCTTCATGATCACGTGACCAGATGTAGAATTCTGGCATTCCTATTGGCCCCCTTCAATTTTCAGGTGGGGAGATGGGGCTGCTGCATTTTTGTGAGCTAGCTCAGTCAGTATGGGATTGCTGGTGAAGAGCACACACACATTCATCTCTTAGACTTACTGACAGGCCATTTTTTTTAAAAAAAAATGGTAGACAGTTATAGCATGAGCAGCCATCTGCATGTGTTGCAAAATTCGTCTTCAACCCATCATGATGCAACACCATTATTTGCTGAAAAGTAATCTTCTTACTCTCATCCATTATCTTTCGTTTCCAATCCTCATGTAGGAAGCTATGGATGCAGTCCTCGGTGGCTCATTTACGTATAGGTTAGTTAGTTGATTTGGGAGAAGGGGACCAAACAGCAGGGTCATCGATCCCATTGGATTAGGAAGGATGTGAAGAGAGTCAGCCGTACCCCTTCAAAGGAATCATCGTAGCATTTGCCTGCAGTGATTTAGGGAAATCATGGACAATTAGAATCAGGAAGACCAGATGCAGGTTTCAACTGTCAACCCCTTGAATGTGTATCCAGTGTGCTAACCACTGTACCACCTTGTCAGTGCTTACACATACAGTAGTACACTTATTAAAATCCTACCACCATCCCCTCATTTGAACATGTTCTGAACAAGATGACTACCCCAGTGTTGATGGGCATCCATCCAACTTCTTGCACTTTGGAAAACTTACTGGACTTCTGATGTTAGGTCTACAGTTCAAGCACAAACATCTGTCAGCATGTGTTGCGTAATGTAACTTCAGTCTATCACGCTGCATCCTCATAATTTGATGAAACATGTTCTTATTCGTACGCACATCCAATATTGCTGTTTACCAAGCATACTGCATGGAGCCAGGGACGGAGACATGACAACTAATATAGTTCTTGAACTCATCCTTGTCCAACACAGACATCTCCTCCACTGAACACATAGTACATTCGCTAAAGTAAAGAGTTATGACCATCGTGTCCAGCAGCTCAGTGCAGACTGAAGCTTCCTCACTAGTGGAGGACAGAAGGGGAGCGGGTAAAGGGGAAGTATGTGGGGAAGGGGAGGGGGGGGGAGGAGGAGTGGAAGGGCCAACAGCACCCTCTGGTGGATATAGTGGAAACTAGCTCAGTTGGTCCTTGCACTTTGAAGCGAACACACTCGACTCTGACTTAGGTAACTGGAGATAGCCCAACGGAGCTGTAAATAAATAAAATATCCTGCCTTTCTCTCCAGCACAGAGTTACTATTTCCCACCAATAATAAATAAAGTGCACTAACCTAACCTTATTCGCCAACAGCTGGACAGAGAGCGACCCTTTCCCGTCATTTCTAGGGGTGATGTGACAGGAGGGGGAGAGGATAGAGGGGAGGGGGGGGGGGCGAATTAGGAAATAGGAGGTGGCCCAACTGCCGTATTTCTTGCAAACATTTCGCACCATTTTTCTGGACATTATTTGTCCTAGTGCCCCCTTTGTCCACTAATTTTCACAATCATGGTACGACTGCCTCCCTACATTTTAAAGCATACATTTTGCTCGGTTTTGGTACGGTATTGACACATTGCCCTTCGCCATCAATCGATTTTAGTAATAGGGTTTGTTACAAGTTTTTTGGTTATCCTCTTTTTCTCTGGGATCGGCTTTTAATGCTCGACTGTGAGTTAGTCATGCCGTCTTGCTGTTCCAGTGGCATTAGAATGGTTCAAATGGCTCTGAGCACTATGGGACTTCACTGCTGTGGTCATCAGTCCCCTAGAAAGAACTACTTAAACCTAACTAACCTAAGGACAACACACACATCCATGCCCGAGGCAGGATTCGAACCTGCGACCGTAGCGGTCGCGCGGCTCCAGACTGTAGCGCCTAGAACCGCTCGGCCACTCTGGCCGGCAGCGGCATTAGAGTTAGGAGTTCGCTACATCAGAATATCAGGCAATCTAATCCCGCGCCTCCATTGGAATCGACGACTCAGCGAGCTGATGTTCCCATTGGCTGCAGTCTCGTTCTTGGCTCAGAGCGAATGTGTTGTCCACGAATCTTTCTCGCAGCGGATGCACACGGCCGAAGACATGCAGCTGTTGGGTTGGATATCCCAGGGGAAGATGAAAAGTCAAATGGAGGCCCTATTTTAAATCCTCTGACCTACTCTGCTATGTGTAACAGCGGCGTTCCACCACATGACCTCTGCGTACTCCACTAGCGGGCTTATGCGGCTTTTTATGGACGACGAAGCATCGCCTGTGACAATGTTGACGTCTGATTTACCAGTGGAGAGAAGTCTTTCAACCTCCCCAGTGCTGTGCATAGACCATTCGACGAAGATCAAAACAGGCCTAATACGGGAAAAAATTCGTGGAACAGTAAATTTTTGTACAATGATACGTAGAAGGAAGTGTCGCCAACAACATACTAAAAATCTCCCACCGGTACAGCGTGAGAGTGGGGGTGGTGGTGTGTTTAAAAGTTACTTTTCTATTTTTTTCCCAAACAAGTAGGAAAGTTCTACTTATAGCAAAATTTTTTACGGTACAACGTTAAATTACATAAAATTTCATACAAACAAGGTTCTACTCACTTTATCTCTAGGACTAATAGTTTACGCGTTGCAGGAGATGGAAAAATCGCAGATTATTAAAACAGTGGTTTTAATAGCATGAAATTAGTGTTTACTTTCAAATGAAGTGGATTACGAACAAATATTAAAAGTGTGTACCACGTCTAAGTGCAGTCGAGCGGTATTGATATAAGGAATTATATTCTGGTCATGTAGCAAAGAGAGTACTGCGTGGGAGTTTTTGGGACCAGGAGAATAAGAACCCTCCGATAAGCTTGTGCTCGTTTTACCTATTAGCTAATAACTTTCTTTTTTGTGTGACATAAAATAAAATATACGAAACATACAACCAGTAAAGACAACAGAGCCGGCCGCTGTGGCCGAGCGGTTCTAGACGCTTTAGTCCGGAACCGCACTGCTGCTATGGTGGCAGGTTCGAATCGTGCCTCGGGCATGGATGTGTGTGATGTCCTTAGGTCAGTTAGGTTCAAGTAGGTCTAAGTCTAGGGGACTGATAACCTCAGATGTTAAGTCCCATTGTGATTAGAGCCATTTGAATCATTTTGAAAGACAACAGACAATCAAGACAGTAAGATTTCTATATTCCTTAGGTCCTAGCACTTTCTTCTCTCTTATCTAGCTAGAGTTTTACGCGACATGCTTCCCTTTCTGCGAAAAAAATGTATTAGCTCATCAAAGTTCGTCTCATAGGCAGTTTTATTTTCAGTGGCTAGGATCGCAAGTCCAGACAGACGTTCCTGATTCGTTGATCGCAGATAACTTTGAATTATTTTTAGTTTGTGAAACTTCGCTCACAGCTTGCAGGTGTCTTTCTTAATGTGCAGTTGATCCTTAAAGCTACACTAACATTAGAAAATGCTTCTTTGCAAGTCTAGCTTGCACAGATGTTGTAACAGGTCGAATGCACTTGATTTGTCAATAATTTCGGTAAGTAGCTTTTTTAATACGGCGAGTTCCTAGCAAAAATCAACTGCATTCAACTCTTTCGAATAGTTGCGTACTATGTCAGCTCCGTTTTTCTGCAGATCCTCAGTCGACGTAATTAAAAACGCGTGGCTATTGAGGAAGGCGACATTTTCATATATACTACTTTCGCTCTCTATTCTTGCTTCATTTTGTGTTAAAATTTTGTCAGACTCTACTTTTATATCTTTAGAAAATAGCTCAGTCGTTTATAGTGCTCTTGATTCGATCTCGTAGATTTCGTCGTGTTGATTTTTCTTTCTGGAAGTTCGTTTGCTTTTGAGGACTGGCTCGATTTCCATTTTTTTTTTTTTTTTTGGTACAGCTGCAGCTTCTTTGGTCAGATGTTCTATTGTTTTTTCTCTCCTGTCTTGAAAGGACCTTGTATTAGTGCCACAGAACGCGAAATGATAATGTCGTCTTTCTGTATTTCGATATTCACTCTATTAATTTCTCGAAGAACGATAGCACAAATTGTTATGTTGAGGATTAATTAAAAAGCCATCACCGCATGTAGCAGATAACCAGCTTCCCACTTAGATTCTATGGCAAGATAGGATTCTTCAGTTTTTTCCAGACCTTTGAAAATTTCCGATAAATTACTTAACAAAGCTGTAACAGATAGGTGTTTAGCCGACCATCTTGTTTGACTACCTCTTTTAAGTTGGCTTTTGTTCTCTTTTGCATTATTTTCCACCACGTGGTGGATCCAACAATCCCAAATAGGCTGCTTCTGGATATGATGACGCTGAATGCACGACCATTAAATATAAAGAGTGTTCTCGATATGGCACAGACTCTGGTAGCTCGTTCATTTCCACAACTCTGGACTGGACTCCCTTATATGTGCCAGCCACATTAGATCCGATATCGAAAGAAAGTTCACGACATTTTTTCACCTCCAAACTATCAGCTTCTAGTTTTTCTAGAATTCGCGGTGTAATACACTCTCCAGTCTGTCCTGCAACCTCTGTAAAATCAATAAAGCCTTCCTTTATTTCACATTGTCCCGATACCTTTTATAACGTATCACTTGGCTTATTTGTTCTGCATGAGATTCATCTGGAGTGCAGTCAAATACGATGATGAAATAGTTAAACTCCTTGATCTCACTGTTAATGATATTTCGAACTTTGTTTGGCATTATACCGATGATTTCATTTTGTATTGTCTTCATCAAATAATACCTATTCTTTTTTACGTGGTCTAATTGGAACTTGGGAGTAGGATTGCGTTTGGCGAGAGGAGTTACGAAATTTAGAAAATTTCCTTGACTAGAATGAGGAAAACTTTCAGTGAGGCCACTCAGTGTTACTTTAGACCCTCGAAAAGAAAGTTTGAGGCAATATACATGACAGCGTGCATTACTAAATGTAGAATATGTCTCCATTTTTCTTTCTCAGAGTGAATTAATCGCTCGATGTCGCGATCGATCACCTGACACAATTTGATTTGCTGCAGACGGGCATTCCATTTGACAGAACATTATTTATGTGTTTGTGATGTTTCATGTTCAGATAATATTTCTGAAGCCTTTTTACAATTAATGAGACGCTCTGTATTCGAGGGTGATTTAGAAATTCTGGCATATAGGCTGCAGGCACCACAGTAAATTGCATTTTTTGTTTTCGAACATGCAAGACAGGACATTTTAATATTTTAATTATTTTCCGTTGTTTTCAAATGGCTACAGCTGCGTTCGATGAAACTAAAATCTATGTTATTTGGATGTTTATCATTTGGTAATACAGCTTGTTTGCTGAAGAATAACCTTTGTTGACCTGTAATTTTTTGATTGTACAGCCATGTACCTAGATCTATTGCATCTATAATTTTGCCTTTGCTACTCGATTGTAATAAGTCACTAGAGGCCAGCTCAACGTCTTCTTCCTGCTGAGATAATACCGACGATCAGAACTGTTTGCCATCATCTTAGCCTTGAAACTTCGACTGTTCAGTCAAATTATCTTGAATGTCCAAATTACGAGAATTATTCGAAATGCCTGAAATCGAAGTATCAGTGGAGATTAATGATGCACCTGCTCCGTGAAGCCATCTTCTCACCTTAAAACCTAATTTATTTACTTCTTCAATTTTATCTTTAGTCCCTTTCCTGTTTTGAGGCGCAGAAAGCTTTTACCTTGGTGCGCTCGTCATTTGATCTTTACCACATAAAAATACAAATAAATATATTTTAACACCGACGAAACGGTCTTACATACAAAATCATTACCACGTGGGCATAATATGTCCTTCATAATGTCAAACACACATTTTTCGTTTTAGCCTATTTAGTAGTGTAGCGTTCTGAGAAAAACTTCCTGTCAAAATTTCATTTGATACATTTCTTGTCATTCTGGGGCTATTTGACTGGACTATTACGCCAATAAAATAATACAGTGAGGTGAAAAAAAAAGTCATGGGATATCTCCTGCCGGAGTAGTGCAGCAACTCTAGCTGTCATGGAATTAACAAGCCGTTGGAAGTCCCTTGCAGAAATATTGAGTCATACTGTCTCTGCAGCAGTCCATAATGGCGTAAGTGTTTTCGGTGCTTGAATTTGTACGCGAACTGACCTCTTGTTATGCCCCACAAATGTTGAATGGGATTAACGTAGGGCGATCCGGGTGGCCAAGTCATTCACTGTAATTGTCCAGAATGTTCTTCAAATAGATCGCGAACAATTGTGGTCCTATGAAATGGCACATTGCCATCCATAAAACCTGAAGTCCATGAATGGCCGCAAATAGTATCCAAGTAGCCGAACATAGCCACTTTCTGTCAGTTATCAGTTCAGTTGGACCGGAGCACACACTCCACTCCACGTAGACACAGCACACACAATTATGGAGCCACTAACAGCTTACACAGTGCCTTGTTGACAACTTGGGTCCACAGTTTCGTGGGGTCTGCGCCACACTCGGACTCTACCATCAGCTCTTACCAACTGAAATCTGGACTTACCTGGCAAGGCGACGGTTTTCCAGTCGTCTAGGATCCAACCGATACAGTCACGAGCCCAGGAGAGGCGCTGCAGGAAATGCTATGTTGCTAGCAAAGGCACTCGAGTTGGTCGTCAGCTGCCACAGCCCATTAATACCAAAGTCTACCGCACTGTCCTAACGGATCCTTTCGTCATACGACACACATTGATTTCTGCGGTTAATTCACGCAGTGTTGCTTGTGAATTAGCACTGACAACCCTACGCAAACGCGGCTGCTCTCGGATGTTGGTTACAGGCCATTGGCCACTGCGTTGTCTGTGGTGAGAAGTAATGCCTGACATTTGGCATTCTCATTAACTCTTGATACTGTAGATCTCGGAATATCGAATTTCCTAACGATTTCTGAAATGGAATGTCCCACGCGTCTAGCTCCAACTATCATTCCGCGGTGAAAGTATTTTAATTCCCGTCGTGCGGCCATAATCACATCGGAAACCTTTTCACTTGAACTACCTGAGGACAGATGACAGTTCTACCAATGCGCTGCCCTTTTGTACCTTGTGTACTATTGTCATTTGTATATGTGCACATCGCTATCCCATGACTTTCATCACCCCTGTGTACAGTATGTAATCTTTCATGCCTGTTATTCTTGTTAATCCCTTATTTTCACTACGGAAGTTTAAATATGTGGATTTCGTTAGTAATTATAATAATGTTGATTATTGGCCTACCCAGTCAACCATATAAAGAAACAGCGATCGCCGCTTGACGTTCAACGGTTCGGGTTTATTCGGCTCAGATCGTGTAGCCCCATCCGTTTTTGTCTGCGGGAATGATTTTTCTCTAGATGCGATAGGGATTCTCCCGGCAGATACATCACGTACACTATGCATGCGTTCAAATATCAACTTAGGATGTGTTAAAAATGAACTGGGATGCATTTAAAAATCAAATGAATAACTGATAGAACAAAGTGCGCTGGATGCTAGGCGCTTTGTGAAACAAGCTTTTTTCTTCAGACGTATGTATTTGGAGCTCCTTCGAAGTGCTGACCGGGACTGATATCATGGTTTGCCGCCACCCCCGCCCATAGATCCGGTGCTGACTCATCATCCGCAATGTGCCTTATGAATCACTGGCGAGGAAGTGTACAGAAATGTGCGGAGTGTTTATTTTCCACAAACAGCAGTAACAATAAATGAAATAGAAATAGGATTATTAACAATAGTTGTCCAAAAATGCTTATCGACAGAATCTACATAAATGCCTGCACTCGTTCCTACACTGCTTCCAAGAAATTTATTCTTAGTTATCTTGTACGGCATCTCTAATGTTCCTCCGAGAAAGGCAAATTCCCCCATCACGAGCACTGCCCATTTTCCATTTTGTGCGTAGACCATACCTTGCCATCATTTCCTGCCCAGTTACTCATGTGAGTAGACAAAATAACTTCACTGAGCTCGTGTTTATGTACTCGTGTTATTTTTAGTTTATAGAATGAGTACGCATTTGCAGTTGCCAAGTGAACTATTACGTAAAAAGTTCAACAGCTGAAGCTGTCAACTGCCTACCACGCTGAAGAGCCAGTCCCAAGTGTATCATGCTGCCAAATATGTATTGGATAAGGTCGATTTCATTGTCTCCAATATCACTGAGTGGCATACTTCTCCAAGCATGAGGGACATCACATGCATCATCCCAGCTATAGCTTTCCCATCATCTGAAGAGGGCCAGAGACTTCAATTGTCTCTTCAACAGAAGTATGTCCCTTGATGTTGTGGAACTTCATATATCTCAGCATATCCCAATCCCTTTTCCACACTACAACACATACAGTTTATACACTCCACAGCCGTTGTTTATAGGAACGTGTTTTACATAAAAGCTCATTCAACAACTATAAATAAATACTCATTTAATAAACTGAAAATAACTCCAGTTTATAAACATGAGATCATTGAAGTTATTTCGTCTGCTGGCATAAGAGAACTAAACAGGAAATCCTGGGGAGGATAGTCTGCCTGTAAACTGAAAAGCGAGCAGCGCTCGTGGATCGAGGTGGGGGAAGTTGCCTTTCCCGGGAGACTGCTACAATTACTCTGCATGATGACTAAGAGTCAATTCCTCCCCCCCCCCCCTCGCATTGTAAAACATAGTGCATAGATTTACATAGATTCTATCCATATTTGTTTCTTATATTAGTATTATTAGTAACTTATATCTGTATCCCACTTAGTACACTTTCTGGAAAATAAACTCACCTGAGCACGTCCGCACACAGCGGCTCCATGACACATAAGCGCGCCGCAACGGGCCGGTATAACTTTGTGAAACACCCAATAGTTCCTTATTGTGCAACAGTGGTGCAGATACTGTGGGCAATCTCCTGCACCCTCTCGAGTTTGCCCACTAATCAAGGAGGAAAGTGCATTAACATCAGTCATCGACCAACATTCCCTCGCACTACTACCCACCACCCACACCACTCCACACATTTACACCTCCAAAATACAATTTATCTCTTAATAGGGCTTTGCTATACTTAGATGTGGTACGCACGCTTCATAATTCTTCTTAATCGACTTCATTTAACGTTAAACAGGAATACTATACTACTGAACCACCATTGCCGGCCAGGGTGGGCGAGCGGTTCTAAGCGCTACAGTCTGGAACCGCGCGACCGCTACGGTCGCGGATTTTCAATTCTGCCTTGGGCATGGATGTGTGTGATGTCATTAGGTTAGTTAGGTTTAAGTAGTTTTAAGTTATAGGCGACTGATGACCTCAGAAGTTAAGTCCTATAGTGCTCAGAGCCATTTGAACCATTTGATCCACAATTTATAACAATCTGTGACGTTTCCGTCTCCTGCAACGCGGAAACTATCAGTCCTAGAGAAGAAAATAAAATGACCTTTTTGTAGAAAATTAAATGCAGTTTACTTTAGTACCAGTAAACATTTTCGCTAGAAAAACTTAAAAAACTGGCATTAAATGCCCGTAGCCCATCCCCCTATCCTACGCCAAAAGGGGAGTTTCGGCATGTTGTTCATGTCACTCCCTCTATTACTGTACAAAAATTTGCAAGCTACATGTATTTTTCAACTAATTCCCCTCCATTGACTGGACTAGCAGGGTTACTCGGTGATGTGCTGGCGCCATGCTAAATGCCACTTCAGCGTGACTCCAAAGGTAGAGAGCTGTTTTGTCCAGGGCGCCAAGGCTGCTTCGGACACGGGCAGGTGTTAGTGCTCGACAAACTCCCCGCTGCGGGACGATGACTGCTTGTGTTCTCGCCACATTCATTACAAGCCTTGTAAGTAGGCTGTTTAGGTTTTTTTATTGGTAACGCCACCTCAGTATGAAAATCACCGGCTGTGCCGTGTGCAGTCTGTGGCTGCTTTGCATTGTTGTAATACTCGCCATTGTAGTGTTAGGCAGCTGGCTGTGAACAGCGCATAGCGCTGGGCAGTTGGAGGTGAGCCGCCAGCAGTGGTGGATGTGGGGAGAGAGATGGCGGAGTTTTGTAATTTGTCATGAACTGCTATATATATGATGATATCAAGGTAAATACATTCTTTGTTCTCTATTAATATCTTTCATTTGCTAACTATCCCTATCAGTAGTTAGTGCATTCCATAGTTTGAATCTTTTATTTAGCTGGCAGTAGTGGCGCTCGCTGTATTGCAGTAGCTTGAGCAGCGAAGATTTTTGTGAGGTAAGTGATTTATGAAAGGTATAGTTTAATGTTAGTCAGGGCCATTCTTTTGTAGGGATTTTTTTGAAAGTCAGATTGCGTTGCGCTAAAAAATATTGTGTGTCAGTTTAAGCACAGTTATGTAAAAATTGTTAAAAGGGGACGTTTCATATGGCGACCCTGCCAGGATACCTCACTGAATCTTCTGATTTTTTCTTGTAGTTTGTGTAATTAGTGTAGCTTTTGTTTATTGCTAGCGCGTAATTTTAAAGAAAATCTCCTTTGTAGTTGTAGTTTTTCATTGTTGTACAATAAAACAGTTGTGGTATGCATGTAGATTTGCACCAAGTATTTCGCAGCTGCAATTAACTAGATATTATTTTCAGTGTTATGTTAATGTGTTCTCTTATTTTTGCTCTTGAAATTGTGTTTTTCTGTGTTGTCGTGTGAAATACTGTGACAATAATGGCGTGTGAAAAACGTAACACTAGGCTCCAAAGCAAACTGAGAAATAATAGTGACGACGAGCGTAGTTTGCCAGCACCACTGTGTAATGAATTAACAGACGTTCAAAGTAGTAATTTGGTAATTGTGCATAGGGAAATGGAGCGGGTTGCAAACAATGGTGTAGACAGCGAAACAATTAGAGAACAGGGAAGCATTATCGATCGATCGGTCGGCAATAGCGCGGCTCAGGAATCCGAAATGACACGAGACGATCTCACAAATACTGTAGATTCAGGTTTTGGATCCTCACCGTTTTCTCAAATAAGTCAAGACACATTTTCTGCTTGTCAAAATGTGAATGTTGCCGGTGCAAATGCACTGCCGAAAAGCGTAGAGGAACAGATTCCAGACACTAATGCATTGTTATTACAGCTAATGCAACAAATGGAACAACATCAGAGACAAACACAACAAAAGCTTGAAAAATTAGACACAATCGAACAAAATCAGAAACAAATGGAACAAAATCAGAGTCAAACACAGCAACAGCTTCAAAAGTTAGACTCCACGGTTGAACAAACACGTGAAGATTTAACTACTGAGTTACATCACATTGAATCGAAATGTCAAAAAGTCTGTAATGACGTAAAAACACAAATTTGTGAGCATTTTCAACCTATTTTTTCGCGGCATGAAAATGCATTACAGAATCACGAAGCAGCTATAAAAGAACTGCAAACCATTGTTCATGAAAATCATGAGACCTTGTCGGCTAAAATTGACTCAGTTGCATTTACCGATTCGGTTACGCAACTTGCAAAAACTCAAGAAAATTTAAAGGACACAGTAGATACTCTGAAACTTGGTTCAGAAAAATACACTGAGGAAATAAGTACACTATCAGAGAAAGTAGCCGAACTTTCGGATCAGTTCACTAATTTATCTACGAAGGTAGATGAAAATCTGAATGACACAAAACCGGTAGTCTTTAATGACACAGAAGAGAGCGAACAAATTAGGAAACTGAAACAAAATCTGAATCAACACCAAAGAGAAATCCGGGAAGTACAAGATCAGCTGACAGAGGTAATACAAGAATTACGTATTTCAGAGGACACTCGCGCCCCAATACAGGAAGAGAGACATAGAAATACGGAACAGCCACAAAATAATAACACAGCGCATTTCGGAAATTATGAAAGAAATTGGCAAGGTGCACCGAATTTTGAAATGGAACCGCCGAAACGACGTAACAATGACCGATATGCGACTCGCCGACATGATGACTTTGACTATAAGCTGTTCATTACTACACGTAAATTCAAAACGTTTAAAAATTCTGCCAACGACATTCATCCACAAGCGTGGCTCCATCAATTCTCTCATTGTTTTCCCCCTAACTGGTCGTTAGAACACAGATTAGAATTTATGTGTGGCTATTTAGAGAATGAACCAGCTGTAAGAATGCGTTCGGTCATTCACGATTGTCATAGTGAAGGAGAATTTTACCATGCCTTCCTCTCAGCATATTGGTCTCAAGCCACACAAGACCGAGTAAAACATAGCATCATAATGATGAAACATTTCGAACAATATGAATTCTCCAGTCTTGTGAAATATTTTGAAGACATGTTGCACAAGAATCAGTACCTGTCAAACCCATACAGCCCCTCAGAACTCATCCGCATTTGCTTAATCAAACTGCCTGAACATTTGCGACACATTATTTTGGCAGGACGTTGCAAAGACGACATTGAAGCATTTCAAGGACTCTTACAAGAACTGGAAATTGACACAGACAGTCGCCGGATGCGAAAACAGGAAAACAATCACTACAGGTCACATACGTCACAGTTTCGCGATGAAAGAAACAATAAATGGACACGACAAGGCTATTCTCACAACGCAAATCGTGACCAAAACAGACACCACCCGTATAACAACCGTTGGCAGAGTAGTAATAGTTACAGAGAAAGATCGCATTTCTGTAGTAATGACTATCACAGAGACAATCAGAGAAACAGACAATATGGGAACCAAAACAATTATTATCAAGGGAGACAGAATACTTTCAGACGCAACAGTCCAGCGCGCAGTTACGATTCAGGGAGAAATTCTCCACCACGTGACGGACAAGGAAGAAACTACGGAACCTACCGACATGACGACAGACGATGTGATCGTAACGACAGACCTGAATTGCATCAGAACTGGCGGGATTCAAACAGAGCTGGGCCCTCTCGGCAAGGCGAATTTGTAGAAGTTCGGTCTCCTAATCCGAATAACGACGCGCGCCAGCAAAGAAACAGACAATGACTCGCACAGCAGGCAGCCGCGTGCGCCCGCTGGCTCCGAGAAAAATAACACAGACGCTAACCTTGAGAAAAATTCCAGTATTCTTTACCGACGTATACCGCATGATAATTGCGTTAAATTTGGAACTCTGCGTACTAGGAAGAGCAAAGGTTTACACCACATTTCACACATAAAACCGTTTATTGAGAGATAATGTGCTTTTTTAACTCGAGATTTTAATGCAACATTTTGGTTTACTTGAAAATACATTATGGATTCAAGGTGGTTTCTGAGAGATACCAGATGATACAGTGGTTAGTTTATGTGACAGCTACACGATGTTATCACGACGCTACTAATGAGTGACAATTTACAATGTTGCTTTTGCGCTGTATCTGTTTTATTTCTGCACAGTTTTTCGGCATTATTCAAAAATTAAAACATGTTTTAGTAGTAACTTTTGTGGTATAGCAACAATGAGACAGCCTTTTTCGTAGCACAACAATACGTTACAGTACAGTACTTTCCTCATCACGGCAATAAGCGTAATAACTAAGATATCTATACGCAAAGCATTTCACTTTTGTTTATCATGAGGTAAGTACATTGACTTCTGCAGAACTTAGCTTTCGGAAGACGATAACTACGACACTGCCACAGAGATTATGTTGCAACAAGACGCACATTTAGCGCTACAGGACACGTATTTGAGTGATTAATTTTGTACTTAAAACATTTATTTTTTAAGATTTTTGAATTGCAAAGAAAGTTTTCCGTCATACATTTCATTCCATTGCTGTAATCTGTAACACCTGAGGGTATAATTACATTAATCCTCAGGGGGGTACACGCTTACTTTGTGTATCATGTGTTTGGCAAGCACAAGGAGCCCTAGCTAATATGGTATTTGCTTATACAACTTTACACATCGGTACCATATTTCTCTAACACATAAATTACACAGCTATCTGATTATTTGACAGAGAAACAAACATTCTTTTTACTACATCAGTGACAGATGTTTACGTAATTACACAGGTGGATACCTTCACACTTATGAAATTGTATTTTGTCTGTACTTTGTAAACTGTTCATATTTTTTCGGAACCACTGTGATACTATGAGAGCTTTGAATGATATATTTGGTAAGGGAGCATGATTTTAAGGTACGTTTGAGGTAGATGACACTTTTGAAATGAGCAGAGAATTACTTTTAGGTTTTAAAATATTCAGGAAGCTACGACGATTTTGAGATTTGACTGAGGTGTTACGATGTTATTTTTACGACGACGATGTGTATTATGCTGCTGAGGTATGTTTATGGTCAAGAAGCTAATGCTATATGAGTTATTTGATTATGCTACGTATTTATTAACAGGAAATATTGAAGAAGCGTCGACGAATTTGTATATGTGTAATAAGGTAAGGAGTAATGAATAGTGATTAGGGCACTCTGATTTGTGGAAAAGGTTGTTGGAAACCAAGAATCGTACTTTAAGAGTTATGAAATGTGTGTAAATGCGTGAATGTATCACAATGCCGACGAATATTTTTTTTGGACACTTACATTTATAGGATTTTGTTTCTACAGATTTGCAACGCTAATTCTTGACCTGTGAAATATTTTTAGCGGAAACTGGTGTCGTAAATATTTCGGTAAGAAAGTTCAGTGAACAACTGCACGTGCGTCGTGGGCACACAGCTGTGTCAGACACCTGGAGAACAAGCTATTAGGGTGTGCCTTTCCGGAAGCACAGGTAGAAAAAAAAAAAAAAAGGCCATTATCCTCGCTTGACGTTCCTTTGTAGAAAGCATCGCAACATTTCACGGCTATTGTCGTGCTAGTTGAGAGAAATGCCATATGGCGACAGAAATGCCTAATGAAATGACGAGAAATATTTTTACATCTGCACACCTGATTACGACAAGCGTCTTTCTACGAGAGTTGAGAGAATTTCTAACTTATGAAATGTCACATGACTACTGAATGATTATTTTATGCTTTACTTTGTACATAGTTGCTTATTTCATTTGATATCTAGTTTCCAGCTGTGTTGCAGCATTGGTTTCATAAAAAAAAAAAAATTCATTTGCTAATGTGAACACTTTTTGTCAACAGATCTATTAAATAATTACTTTATGACCCACATTCTTCGAAAAAGGAGCTCTTGGAATGGAAAGAACAATAAGAAGGGACTAGTAACAGTAACACATAATTTTCTTTTCAAGTATATGGTAATATTTTTTTTACAATACGTTGTTGTGGTGCACCACTTTAATTACTTAGACATTAAGATGTGATTATACATTTCCCTTATCTGCATTGTTGTCTTTACTGTAATATTTTTCTGCTTGAGCGTTGTCATGTTTAGATATAATTTATTGCTTTTGCTTCTGCTGTTTGCCAGGCATAATGTTACTGAATTTGACTTTGTATTACGCTGTTAAGCCAGTTTTACTAATGATTATTTTATTGTTTGCTGCGCATTGCCTCATATTAGTTGTAATGTTGAATTGCTTGGTAATTTAGATTTACTGTAGCTTGCTTTGCCAGTTTGAAATTTTGTCATTGATGTTGATTGTTTTATGTGATGCTGCATTGCCTCGTCCCTTGGTATATATATCTGAGCTCAGTAGATTTAAGTTAGCTTAAGAGGGGGTAGACTATATAAGAAACTAACTATGATGAATTGGAAGCAATGCATTGACAAGGTATATAAAAAAAAAAAGATTTGGGCCTAAATGAGTATTGTACAATGAGCCATATTTATTTTGAAAGACTTATGGTTGGAATACAGAAAAGAGGTACAGATAGGACTTTTTGGGAATAATGAGGAACGAAGGGAGATTTCCGAGAAGTAAAGAAAGTTTTGTTTGCCAAATACTGCAGTAAAAGAAACCCTGTCCTTTCCTTGTGTTTTCCCACTATATGTTTGTGTACCCTTGTGTATTTGTTTTCTTCCTGTCTTTGTGTAGTTTCATAGAATTTTTTCTTCTTCTAATACTAAGCTACATTCACTATGATGAGGAATACTGTGATCCTCAAATATAATTTGCATTGATAATATGTTATTTACTTTGTAAAGATGTTTAGACATTTATCTGTTCTGTGTTAATGCTTAGGTGTGAAGTTGATGTTTCAAAAGTTATTCTGATCTTTTATGTATGAAATTATGTCATATTTCCTGTAACACTGATGTATATGTTTATTTCTATTCTTTTGTAAAGCCCCTATTACCGCAACTGTTATTTGTATTGTTATGTTCTTGAATGATGTGTTTTGTACCTTTGTTATTGTGTTCTTATGTTATAAAATTGTAATTGACACCAGGTCATCAAATTAAGTAACTTGTAAGTTACATTTCACTGCACACGTTTCTATTGGTCATAGTATATGGACAATATGTGAGAAGTAGGGACTGTTAGTGTTTGCACGTGTGTTAATAATTCAGCAAGGGACTGGATAACAGCATTGCTGGTTCTGAGGACAATTCCAAAAACTTTGTGAGTGCACAAGTGGTGGTTATGGACTTGCTACATTATCCGCAAGACTCTTCGATGGTGATTGTGCACCTGCACAGTCACAACAGATGGTTGCTGGCCATCTCTACAAGGACTACAGTGGGTCTGCACCTCTGGTGGCCCACCAGTACCGTCATTTCTACAAGGACTACAGTGGGTCTGCACCTCTGGTGGCCCACCAATACCATTATTTCTACAAGGACTACAGTGGGTCTACATCTTTGATGATCCATCAATACCATTATTTCTACAAGGACTGCAGTGGGTCTGCGCCTCTGGTGGCCCACCAATACCATAATCTCTACCAGGACTACAGTGGGTCTGCTCTGTGATGACCTACCCAACGATACTCTTCAAAACTTCGACTGACTCTGTTGTGGGTTTGCTCTGTTGTGGCCCATTACCTGTCAGCATGTCAAGAGTCAGCACTGTCTTTCCGTTGGAAGGACAACACTACTTCTTCAAGACTGCATGGAAATCCACTACGTCTGTGTGCATTGTCTTTTACTGCTCAGACTTTGAGAAAAACACTGCAATGTGATGAATGATCAGGACTGTCTTTAGGGACTGTGAGAAAATTTTAGCTTTTGACCAACATTGTATCAATAAGTGTGTGCATTTGATTTATTTGTTATTGTAATTACGATTATGAAAAATTTTAACAAATATGTATTGCCCACTGCCCAACCCAATTTGTAAAATTTTTTTGTGGGGAGCATGGGGGCTATGTAAGTAGGCTGTTTAGGTTTTTTTATTGGTAACGCCACCTCAGTATGAAAATCACCGGCTGTGCCGTGTGCAGTCTGTGGCTGCTTTGCATTGTTGTAATACTCGCCATTGTAGTGTTAGGCAGCTGGCTGTGAACAGCGCGTAGCGCTGGACAGTTGGAGGTGAGCCGCCAGCAGTGGTGGATGTGGGGAGAGAGATGGCGGAGTTTTGTAATTTGTCATGAACTGCTATATATATGATGATATCAAGGTAAATACATTCTTTGTTCTCTATTAATATCTTTCATTTGCTAACTATCCCTATCAGTAGTTAGTGCATTCCATAGTTTGAATCTTTTATTTAGCTGGCAGTAGTGGCGCTCGCTGTATTGCAGTAGCTTGAGCAGCGAAGATTTTTGTGAGGTAAGTGATTTGTGAAAGGTATAGTTTAATGTTAGTCAGGGCCATTCTTTTGTAGGGATTTTTTTGAAAGTCAGATTGCGTTGCGCTAAAAAATATTGTGTGTCAGTTTAAGCACAGTTATGTAAAAATTGTTAAAAGGGGACGTTTCAGCCTCTACTGTAATGCCTGTTTCGTGAGCTCTTCTCCATCCTGTTGAAGGCTATGCCGAACGATGTGAGAGACACGGTTTTTGGGGTACAGTGTAGTTTGTCAGAAATCTGAGCCAGCAGAACTTGTGGTGCATATGGCACGCCCAGTGAGTGTAATGTGTACAGAATCGGGCCCTATACTGACCCTTGAGGGACACCAGCCTGGATCTGATGTTTGGTGCAAAGACCATTCCCAGGACCGACCTGAAATCTGCTTTGCCAAACATAGTTGCGGAGGATTATGGTTTGAGTCCCTCATACAGTGGCCCCTGTGCCACACAGAGTCGAATGTGTGTGAGTTGTCAGAGGATGGCAGCGAAGAATTCGCAATAGTTAACACTTGTGAGGGATCGAGTGGACACACTGAGATCCCAACTAGGTGTCCAGGATAATGCTTTCTGCTTCAATATGAAACAGCAGTCGTCGCAGACTTAGTCATTCATCGTCAATTTTATTTTTGCAATCGAGACACACAGCAGCCACGATCTCCTCCCACGAAGTCGTTCCGACTTCACTCATTTACAAGCTCTGATAACAAAGCTTATTTACTGACACAGTGGGAAACTCTGATCTAAAATGTACATCTGGAGTTACTAAGAGACAATAGCGATAACGACTAACCGCTGACCATTACACCGCCACAGCATTATGGTCAACAGAGCTGCACGAACTACTCACTTCTTCAGCTCCCAACGTTATCGTAGATAAAATGGAGACTTAAATGTCTCAGAAAAAATTTAATTTAAGATCTATATGATCACATGTAGTACAGCACTTCCCCATTAAGGCCAATGCTAGGGTATTATTCCAACGTGGGAGAGCCTTTGTAATAGTGACAATATAAGGAGAGATGTGAAATGGAGTTTGTGTTGGGGAGGGTATTTGATTTGGGTATTTCATGCAGCTCTGTTGACCATGATGTTGTGGTGGTGTAATGGTCAGCATACCCGCCTACTAAACAAAGAGACGTGGGTTCGAGTCCTGGCCATAACATGACTTTTAATTCGCTTCTTCAGCTTCCAACGTTACTGTAGATAAATTAGAGACTTAAATGTCTCAGGCAAAATTTAATCTAAGAACTACATTAAAAATCAACTTTCTGTTTTATTTTATTTTACTAACTACCAGTTTTTAAGCAGAAATTCGCCAATGGATTAGAAGGAGCTGTTCAGGAGAAATGATTCTGAGTTAGATTTGCTTTGCTTTGCTTTGCCACCTGTCAGACATTTTACATTATTGGAAAAATTATGAAATATTTTTATTGCTGCGTATTGAGCTCCCTTATGAGTCACTATAAGCTTTAATAATGTATAATAAAAGTCATTTTTCCTTCTAGTGTTGTAAGTATCGACATCACTATTTTCCTCAAATTTGTGATGGATTACTTATGACGAATATCATTGAGTGAACACTACATATTATTCTTACTGCAAGCATTTGGGCAATCACTGCTTTCCTTCTAAGCCATGAATTGCCCCATAAAATAATTATAAAAGATGTTAGTGAGTGAAAATATGCAAAATATGTAAGGAGGTTGATTCGCTTGTTTTTTAGATTAGCAATTATATGAACAGCAAAAATGAATTTAATTGTTTGAGAAGCTCAGTAATATGCTTCTCCCAGTTCAAATGTGCTTCACTATGTGCACCCATAAATTTGGAACATTCTACTCTCTTTACTGACTACTGTTCATGTGCTGCGTTAGTTGTTGCTACGACTATGCGTTGCACATAACTGAATACAGTGTCTGTCTGTTTTTTTTTTTTTTAATTCAGGGAGAGTCCACTTTCTGACAAGTGCCTTATAATTCTTTGGAAAATATCGTTTACGAACTCTTCTGTAGCTTCCTATGTAATGGGATTTGATGTAACACTAGTATCGTCTGCAAAAAGAACAAATTCTGCTTGTTGAATGTTAAGTGGAAGGAATAGGAGTGGACCCAAAATTGAACCCCGTAGAACTCCTTTCAGATTTCTACTCAGTCACTAAAATTTTCTACCCTTCCGGTATTGCCAGAATAATTCAGCACAACCTTTTACATTTTACATTATGCTTGTTAAGTATGATTCATAGCAGCTGTGCATATAGCCATAAATTCTATTAAACTTGAGTGTTATGTAAGAGAGTAACGTGTTCTACGAGCAAACGCCTTGGAGTTATCACAAAAAATACCAACAGGCGATATTTTGTTATTTAAGGCTTGTACTATTTGATGAGTGAATGTATAAACAGCATTCTCAGTGGAGCAGCCTTTCTGGAAACCAAACCTTGATATGTGTCTACTTAAGAGTGAGACTGCTCTTGAGTACATTATTTTTTCGAATATTTTGAAAAAAAAATGTCAGTAAGGAAACTGGAAGATAATTGTTTAAGTCTGTATTGTCACCTTTCTTATGACGGTGTTAAACGACGGAACTTTTCAACCTGTATGGAAATCATCGCACAGGCACTAAAAGAGTTGATTGTGTGTTTGCTTTTGCACTTTCTTCGCGCAGTACCTGAGAGGTACGCTGTGTACACACAACAGGACGGAAGTTGAGATGCGGAGAGCGAGCGGTGGGGAGGTGCAGATGCAGGGGCGCAGGTGCTGCCGTCGTCGGGCCGCCCCACCGCCCCACGCGGGACGCCACGCACTTTCTCGGCCGGCGATACGCACCTGCCGACCGCCACGTGGCTGGCCGCTCTTCACTCTGCTGTCCGCAGCTCTGCACAAAAGCAACGAGGAAGGCACAGGAGAAGAGCGAAATGGTTTCATTTCTATGTTATTGTACTGAATCACAAAGCATTCTTGTATTATTATCGTTGTGGACTTCAGGCCAAAAACTAGTTATATGCAGCTCACCAATCCACTCTATCCTGTGCATAGTTACTTCATCCTGTATCCATTTAAATCTGCTTATAGTATACAAGCGTTGGTCTCTCCCCAACTTCTCTCCATTACCACATCTGACGAATCCGTGATGTCTCAGGATGTGTCGTACAAACGATCCTTTCTTTTACTCAACTTTGGCATAAATTTCATTCCTCCCCAATTCGTCTAATAACCTCTTGATTACTTATCCCATCTACTCACCTAATCTTCTGCCCCTCAGAGAACACATTTCGAAGGTTTCTAGTTTCTTCTTGTCTGAAGTGTTTATCGTCCACTTTTCACTTCTGTACAAGGCTACACTCCAGACGAACACCTTCAGAAAAAACTTCCTAACTCTTATATTCATATTCTTGTGTTCCCAGTCTGCATTTTATATCCTCTCTACTTCCGCCGTCGTCAGTCATTTAGCCACCCATATAGCAAAACTCATTTGCTAGTTTCACTCTCATTTCCTAATCTAATGTCCTAAGCATCTCCTGATTTAATTCGATTAGATTTCATTACCTTTCTCATATTTTTCCTGATATTAAGCTTGTACCCTCTTTTCAAGACTGTTTATTCTGTGCTACTGAGCTTTAATTCTTTTGCTGTCCCTGGTGAATTACAGTGTTATCTGCAAATATCATTTTCCTTTTCTTCCACCTCATTTTATATTCTCTTTTCAATTGTCTCCTGTATTTCTTTCTTCGATGCACAGATTGAGATCCCACAGATGGGTTACAACCATTTCTCAGGCCATTCGCAGCTACTGATTCCCTTTCATGTCCTTCGAGTCTTTCAACTGCAGTTGGTTTCGAAACAAGTAGTAGATATAACATTTAGCTTCCTGCATTTGTTCCTTGATACCTTCAGAATTTCAGTGAGTTTATTCCAGTCAGTAGTCCCGAAAACACTCCCAACTAAAGGAACGTAATGATGTCAATTGACGTTTCCGTCGCATCTTGGATAAAAAAATTCATAATTATAAATGAAAAGTGTAGTAATGTGGATATTCTACAGAATTTATTTATTTCGTTAACCTGTTTTCGGCTTACAAGACCATCATCAGACTTTAATTGCCTACTGTCGTCAAAGACGGCACAAGACTGGTCAATAACATGGAAAAACGTGTTATAGATTGAGAGTGAGGTACAAACACAGAGTAAACCTCATCTATGACAATGCAGTGCTATTGCAATTGAAAACAAAGGTCCGCAGCTCGTGGTCGTGCGGTAGCGTTCTCGCTTCCCGCGCCCGGGTTCCCGGGTTCGATTCCCGGCGGGGTCAGGGATTTTCTCTGCCTCGTGATGACTGGGTCTTGTGTGATGTCCTTAGGTTAGTTAGGTTTAAGTAGTTCTAACTTCTAGGGGACTGATGACCATAGATGTTAAGTCCCATAATGCTCAGAGCCATTTGAACCATTTGAAAACAAAGATAAACAGCTATATAAATATGAAGAGTAAAATTATAACCTAATAATATATATATATATATATTATTATTATTATTGGTGTTTTGCCCTTAAAGAGCGCATTTGGACTAAACTACATGGCCAGTTCCTTTTGCTGCCTTCCTTGCTGCCCAAACTTCCCTCATTCGCTCGCTGTGTTTCTGTTTCCGGTCCTCTGTCCATGCTTCTTGTCGGCTTTGTGTCTTCGGCTTCATCTTGATTGCCTTTTTGGTTGCCCATATTTCTTTCATCTTCTGGCTGTGATCTTGCTTGCGTTCTTCGGTCCATTTTATGCCTGTTCGTTTGTCGCATTGTATCTCATGTAGTTTACTTTTCTTAATGATGTTTCTGAACTTTATTCTGTCGTTTATTGTGTCTGCTGTTATGTTGAGCTGGTTCAGGTCGTTTTCTACCTCTGCCACCCATTTGTTGTTTCTAGTGGTTACCCAGTCAAAGATCTGTTTGGTCAGCCTGTGTGATGGCATTCTGTATAGGTGTCCATAGAATTGTAGTCTGCGTTTTCTAATCTTTTCTGTGATTGTCTCCGTATGTTTGTACAGTTCCTTTGTAGGTTTCTTGATCCATATTCCATTGTTGTTAGTTGCGCCAAATATTTTCCTAAGTATTTTCCGTTCTACTTTTTCCTTTTCTTCCACCTCATTTTATATTCTCTTTTCAATTGTCTCCTGTATTTCTTTCTTCGATGCACAGATTGAGATCCCACAGATGGGTTACAACCATTTCTCAGGCCATTCGCAGCTACTGATTCCCTTTCATGTCCTTCGAATATATATATATATATATATATATATATATATATATATATATATATATATGTGTGTGTGTGTGTGTGTGTGTGTGTGCGTGTTTGTGTACATGAAGAGAATTTGATGGTGAAAAGTGTAACTGCTCCTTTTACTGAAATGTTCGTTGATGAAGTTCGTGCTCCGACCAGCTAGCGGTAGAATGTCTGTATACTGTCTGACAAGGAACGTTACAAAAGAAGTCTGCTGCACTATATTCACGCCGAGTGCATATTAATTGTATCGGCCAGCTCAAATAATCATATGTTCCCCGACCTGTACGAGCTCAGCTACACGTAGATGCATACAAACTGCTATTACTGCACTAACCATGGTTACAGTCTATATTCAGCAGTAGTTTCTCCATTAAAGTTTTCAGTTTACGTAAGCTAAGCAGTCTGAATCAGTACGATAACTTTTTTAGAGCGACAAAGCATATATATATATTGCAGCTTTGTTATTAATCTGTATCGTTGCACTGATAAAATGTTTCGTAAGCACGTAATATTATTTGGTTTGAAATAAATGTCAAACACGGTAAATTCACGTTATGCTCGTTTATTATAGACTAAGCACATCCTGTCTTTGTCTTAAAGAAGTAACCTTTCCCTGAGCTGGCTGGAATTAGTTACGTAAATTTCAGTCAAAGAGTTTGCAATAAGATCCAGATTTCACGAGTTGTTTTAACGGCATCAAAATATTTTCTCACAATTCGATACTAATATTCACTTTCTTTCTCGTTAAATTACAAACAGTCCATCACTTTGGGACAAAGTTCAGTCTTCCGTTGATAATAAACAATTTAATACAAATCTCGGTTCTTTTCCTATCTTGATTTTACGTAACGATATACCGGTACTCTAAGTTGCTGATATACCTATTTCAAGCAGATCGCAAAACTCCAAAATGTAAAACCACTCTCGTATCGCCTTTGTACAGGAGCACACGTTAAGTTACGACACGATCAAGCAAGCGCTAGAAGCACATTAATAATGTATAACTTTATCTTCTGTATTCCGCGGTGTCCTCAAAGAGTACTAACAAGGAGTGTTCTTTGAGGTCACTTGCTCTACTCCGTGATCCATAAGTACACTACTTCGCGATCTACTTTTACTTTAATTTGATACAAAAGGGATTCTATTTCACTTTCTTCTGCAAAAATACTAAGTTACTTTATATTGGATTTCTTTTCTATTTCTTCTTACATTGTTTCTCTTCAGGGTACTTGCTACTATTCAAGTGATGCTATCACAGTGGGAATTTGTTTTTTTTTTTTTTTTTTAATTTGGATCTTGGGTTTGGGGCTTGTATTGGGTTTTGGGTAGTATTTTTATATTTTCATCTCTGCGACTAACGGAAGCGGCGTTACAAAGGGAGGTTGGAGGATAACCTCAGTAAAGACTTACACTCAAATAAGTGAATATTTGCATTCGGTAAAACCACTTAATAGCCATATACAACATTTTTAATTAATTAAAAAATCACAATAAAAAATTTAATATAAGACAAGCGTACTGAAGAATAGTTTGAAGAGGTTACAAAGGGAGGGTGGCGCAGAAAAGGCGTAAAAGAATTGAAAATTCTAACATGAAATACATCAGCTAAATGGTATATCAGTGCTGTGAAGAATTTCTCTTAATGAAAGTACAATGTACATTTTAAAAACAGAACGTATGGCGTAGACAGACAATTAAAGAAAAGTGACTATAGAGAAAAATGGAGGAACGGAATGTGATGGACAGTACAGATGGAATGGAAGAAATACACCACATAAAGTTTAGAAGAGGAGAAATATTGAGCTGTATTTCGTCATTTAATGTTGAATCAGGACTGTGGGGCAGCTGTTTATTGATCTTCAGGGTTTCCAGTGGATTAAGTTTTTGGTCTTTGTTTGCTAAGTGGAGATGGGGGACTGTGGCTGGTAGCTGTGGCCCTCACTCAGTACATGCTCAGCAAATCTGGGGTCAGAGTTCTGTAACCTCCGGTTAAGTTCACGTTCAGTGAGCCTAATTGCAATGCCTCTGCCTGGCTGGCCAGTATAAACTTATCATCAACAGTAAAATTAGTTCTGTAAAGTCCTTTGTTGGCCAGTAATTGGTTGTTAGCTCTGGTATCGAAAATACAATGGGCTGAAGTGTTCCTCATATAGTAGGATACCACATAGTTGCTGGATTTTAGTGTTTTAGCTACACTCTGTGATACTTAACGTAGGTATGGGATACTACACGACTTCGTACAAACTTAGGAAGTAGCAGCAGAGGAAGCAAATGGGTGGGGGGGGGGGGCACTTATTTTCAGTTTTTATTTCCTGTGTAAGAAGTGCTCAGTCAAAACTGAGTTATTGCCATTGCTTGCAGGAATAAGTTTTCTTGTGTCTAATTTCGTATTGAAATCTTTTTTATACAGTGGAACTTATAACAGATGGTGCATCATTGAGTTGAAAGCTGCATGTTTGTGAGCTACTACAGTTATGAGCAAGAAGGTGTTACTGTCTGTAGTTGCAGCTTTTCTGTCCATGTTGAAATAATGTGTCTGTGTACTAATGTCAGCGGTTATAACTAGGAAGTTTATCGATTTTTTGCTAATCTTCTCTGTGAACTAAATGTTTTTATGTTGACTGTTTACATTATGAAAAAAGGCAGAAGGCAATGAGGAAACATCGGCCAATGGGGCGCGGAATTGGACCGCACCGCGCGAAGTGCGACACCTAGAAGGCTAGCTTCGGCAGCTCAGATCGGCCCGAATCTGCAACGAACATTTGCGATATGCTGTAAGATATGTCGTGATCCGTATCAAGTGCCTACTTGGACTTGGTGTATAGCAAGAACTTAACTGTTTTTGTGTCGCCTCTCGCTAGCGACATTTGCTGTAATAAAAGTTAAGTATTGTTAATTTGCTTTCTAGAAATAAAACTACTAATGTTATTTGTTTGAATAAATAAATGTAAATGTCGTGTGACTTGGGCCTGCCGTCGAGTAGACCGTTCGCCGGGTGCCAGTCTTTCGATTTGACGCCACTTCGGCGACTTGCGCGTCGATGGGGATGAAATGATGATGATTAGGACAACACAACACCCAGTCCTTGAGCGGAGAAAATCTCAGACCCAGCCGGAAATTGAACTCAGTACCTTAGGATTAACATTCTGTTGCGCTGACCATTCAGCTACTGGGGACGGACACTTGTTTGAATTGTTATATAGCTTTCCGAGAACGCTGCATCCCTTAGGCACCATATTAGTGACGTGTGGGCAAGACCCCATATAAACACTACTTTTAAATTTTTCAGATCTATAGAACGGCAATCATAAATTATATGATGAGCATCAAATTGTAATTTTTAAAATGAAAAATTACTGCACGGCTGGTCATTTACACCGAAACACCGTGAACGCGACAAGCATGAAGAGTACTACAGGCTTCCATACGCAAATGATTAGCGTTTCAGCGGAGATCCACAAAGTAGATAGGAGCAATGCCTTCTACATTTTGTATACATGGGTTGGATAAAAAATAGTGGCTATACGGCTGTACCATAAAGGATGTGCGTCAAATGGCATACTCGCTGTCTGTGGCTGACACGAAAACTTCACCTGAAGCAGTGCAAGGAAACGGCGACGGCTGTGTCTGAGTCATTTGCAGTGTGTACTGTCTGAAAGTGCGGGAGGCCAGTTCAGGTTTTCTAACAAACAGCCACTGCAGCCTACCGCTGTAATTTATTGCGACTTCACCTTCGTCCCGCACTGAGGAGATAGCGAGGACGCTTTCTGGCACTGCGCCCCATCATCCTTAATGTCAACGCACGATGCCTCACGGCGAACACGTGCAGGCTCTCCTGCGTACGTCGGGGTGATCTGGAACAATCGACGTATTCACCCGACATCAGTCCGCGCGATTACGATATGTTAGCCGAAATGAAGGAACCTCTTCGTGGCACGCGCTACAACACAAGATAAGACATCATCCGTGTGATATGTGCGGTCCTTGAGAGTCATCGACAGAGATGGACGCGCTGACGGTTACAACGCATTCCATCTGTGTGTCGGAGTCTGATGGGGTTGAGGGACGATTATATTGCGGGAATGTAGTACGGTAAAAATCTGTTTGTAAAGTGTGATATGAACTGTAACAGTGTTGCCACTACTTTTTATACGACCCCAGTATACTAAAATATTACGCAGCGGCTTTAACATCCATTAAATCCAATTTGGTTCTTTGTGAGACTATAGCGTTACATCTCAGGTAACAAGCATAAACGTTTAACAGCAGGTGTCTGAATTTAACACTGGAAGGATCGCAGCCTGCATCTTAGCGTCATGCGAAATTGCTTTTCGCGTTGATCGGAATCCCGCAACTGTCATGACTACAGAGAATCGTTGGTTTGAGACGGGCTATACGACGGTCGTTCACTAAGTAACGAAATACATTTTTTTTCTTCAGGATTCCTATGCGCCATGTTACTTAGTACTGTTTCGGCTACAAAACACTATTGCTCAACATACTCTCCATTCAATGGGAAGCCCGCATGGGACGACTCTACTGGTCGACGTCTGACCCAATGTCTAGTTCCATCAGTAATCGCCCCGTCATCTACGTACTGCTTGCCGCGGGGTACGTCTTTCGTTGGGCCAAACAGATGGAAGTTTGAAGATGCGAGATCCGGGCTGTTGTGTGGATAAGGAAGAACAGTCCAATGAAGTTTTGTGCGCTCAACTACCAACAAAGACGTTCAGCTGAGCAGCAAATTTTCAGGAGCCGCAGCAGTATGCGCCCGCCGGCGGACAGGTTATCGGAAAGCTTTGAACGACCTTGTTGCTATGATGACAGAAGCTTTGCCCAACGACTCACCGTGCTTTTGATCACTGCCAGATATCAGTAGACATTCTGCAAGCGTCTACGAATGGTTGCGATGCTCTCGTTTTCCGCCAAAACAAACTCAACGACAGCTCTCTGCTTGGAACGTATCTCCTCTGGAATGCTACATACACCATCGACAATTATAGGAACTTCGTGAAGCTACAGGGGTTGAGGCGGGAATACTCCACGATGTCTCGCAACATTTTCTGCCTTTTTTCAACCGAAGTTGCTCGAGGAAAAAAGTGTGTCGAATTACTTATTGAACGCCTCTCGTTCTTAACATCAAGCGGAATCTCAACGGCCCCATGCGAGTAGCACCCGAGACGACGTAATGTTCACGCAGCCGTGCAGGATCGTACAGTCACGTCAGGCACCTTCAGTCAGAAAATGGGCCAGTTTTCAGCTAGACAAGTACCCTCACGGACATTGTGACTTTATCTGGAACACCACAGACTGTCAGCAAGGTGACCGTTGTTGCAACTTTCCCTGTCACGGCGGCAGTAATGCGCTCAATGACATAGCAAACAACGGAGTGGCACCGCTGTTTCTTCTCACATGAGCCGCAGTTCTGTATACAGCATCACGGTGGGCGTATGAGGGTGTGGAAGTTCTGAGGACAACGAATATTGCCAGACAATTCGTCATATGGACCCTGCGCGTGGCGTGACGGAAAGGGTTGCGATTGGGTACACAATGCAGTCACGCCTGGCTTCTATAGCTCGTGGTTTGCACAGCAGATGTTATATTTCTGACTGTTATGGACGGTGCGTGTATCGTTGACAACGATACCCCGGACCGTTTCAATAACATCCTTTCAGTTCTTAAGCCATGTTGTGGCTTCATCTTATCGCTTTTGTGACTATTTCAATCGGTCGTAACTTCCCTGCAAAGCTCGAAGAAATGGGAAAGTTTTTTTAACGATCATAAGACCTCTGGGAGAATTAGAGGTACTGCCAGTTGTAGGCAAGCTTATTATTGTTTCTGAGCATGAGGCCCTTCGTCCGGTATAATGCCGCGCCTCTCGGATCGTGTTAGTTCGTTCGTAGCCTCTTCGGTCGCGGTTTGTGAAGTCTGTGAGTGTGTAGTTCGAGGCGCGTGTCAATAACGGACCAATTAGTGTATCTTTCGCAGTCCTTAACTGGCAGAAAGATGCAGTACACACTTCGACACTGTTTTTTTTTTATTGTGAAAACATTTGAAGACGGATTCCTTGCTTATAACACAACGAGCATTCTGGAGAGAATTCAATATGCGCGATATTCTAACAAACGGAATAATTTTACCAATTGCAAAGAAGCTGGAGACAACGGGTGTGTTAAATACTGGCAGTGGCAATCGTAGAGCATCATTGAAGGCAGAGGAAAAGCTTGGAGAACCCTTCAAGGAAATCGATACGCCGGTTGAGCCATCGGACAGGCATTTCATATGGCACATAACAGACAGCTGCGAAGAAATCGGCAATTGCGACCTTACAGAGTGCACATGATGCAAGCATTGCACGAAACAGACCATGAGAAAAGAGTACATTATTGTCGATGGTTTCAGGAGTTTCTTATTCAACGTTAAGACATACTCTCCGTAACTTGGATTTCAGGTGAGGCAAGGTTCCATCTGTCAGTTTACACCAATACACAAAAAAAAAAAGGGGAGAATGTCTTGTATCCACGAAACACCACTGCATGAGGAAAAGTTTAGAATGTTGTGCGCGGTATCAGCTTCGAGGATTGTTGGCCGCATTTTCTTTCATACGACCGTAGACACTACACTGTATACGGGCATCTTCAATACATTTGTGCGTCAGCGCCATGACGTCGAACTTACGGAGGTTATTTGCAACAAGTTGGAGCCAAGTGCAACGCGTCTAACATTTCCATGCAACTTGTGAACAGTTTCTTTGGTGACCGAATAATCTCAAAAACCTTGTGGCCCCCTTGATCATCTGGCCTAACCCTCCGATTTTTTATTGTGGGCCTATCTTAAAAGCCGAGTGTACAAAAAATGTGAGAAATCTTATGGGACTCAACTGCTAAGGTCATCAGTCCCTAAGCTTACACACTACTTAACCTAAATTATCCTAAGGACAAACACGCACACCCATGCCCGAGGGAGGACTCGAAACTCCGCCGGGACCAGACGCGCGGTCCATGACTGCAGCGACTAAGACCGCTCGGCTAATCCCGCGCGGCAGTGTACAAAAACAGACCACTGACAACAGCAGAACTTCGTGAGGCCATTACATAGCAACACTGCCGAGGGTATACTTCACAGAACGCCACGGAATGTGATGAAATGAGTACAGCTGTGCATCGAAGCAGGTAAAGGGCACTTCTGACATTTTCTGTGAGGAATTTATACGAGGCCTGTTAAGAAAGTAAGCTCCGATTGATTGCCAAATTGAAACCACAGTGAACATCAGAAATGTTTTACTTGTAACAATTAGCTACACCTTTCAGCTACTTCTCTACGTAGTCGCCGTTCTGACTTAGACTTTTGTCATAGCGTTGTACCAACTTTTCAATAGCCTCATCATAGAAGGCAGCCGCCAGTGCTTTCCGCCAATTCTCCACGCTGGCCTACACCTCGTTGTCTGTGTCAAAATGTTGTCTTCAAAGACAGCGGTTCATGTGACCAGAGATGAAACTCAGGGGGAGACAATTGCGGACTGTATTGTGAGTAATCTCACATTTCCATTTGAAAACGATGCAGGAGTATCTTCATTGCCCCTGCAGAATGCGGCTGAGAATTGTCTTGAAGAAGAAACAGCACGACAGTTATGTAATGTTAGCTGCATAGCTTCAGGCGAAATTTCTCACCAGGCCCTCGTACTTGGCGGCAGACACTATTTTCTAGACATCTTTACGCACTCACTGCGAGCTCAGAAATGAGAAGAGCGACGTGATGCTAACTGGGGTTATACTAGAGACACTACCCAACACATCTGTGCAAAGCTTTATCGGATGTTCATAGTCGTTTCCATTTCGCGACCGATCGGAGCTTACTTTCTGAACGCCCCTCGTATGTCTATATGTAACCTACCAATTGTGTATTACGATCTCCCAAAATTGCCAATGTTTCCCATTAATGGCTCAAATTTTATGACTCATTAATGTATTTCAGGTTTATAAGGATCGCACTGCACACTTACAAATCAGTACCTTTATTAAAAGTAAGCCATCAGACCGTATAGTATCAATGAAACAGTGGCTCGAGTCGGGGCAGTACGGTTGCCTCTCACCTCAAAACAGCATGCTGTCATTGCTCGTACTTTTGTGTAACAAGTATAGTTCAGAACCCACGAATGTCCGTCTGAGAATTTTGTATGATCGCCATTTAGGAAGAATTCAGAAGAGAGCGTAGTATAGTTTAACTCAGGCCTGTATTAACAGCTCTGCAGTGGCTAATGGAACAGAGGTTACTAAGCACGGTAGTTTCTGACACATGCTGGATTCCTGTCTCGATGGCACCGTTAACGATACACAGTTTATGTGAACGGGATACGGAATGGAAGGGTGTAGCGAACTATCCCTTCAGTTCCGTGGTAAACGCCCAGTGACGGGTCATTTTGGAAGGCAGTGCCTGGCATAACGATCAGCCGTGATGAGCGCGTCACGGCGGCCTGGAGCCTGGGTGGGCGCGCAGCCCGGGTGGCAGGCTGACCCCGATGGCTGCCGCCTCGTGGAGGAGGGCGGGCGGGCCCACCTCCGTGGTAACTCCGCGAGAGGAGCTGCCTGTAAGCGGAGGCGTAGCTGTGTGGTGAAGGCGTACGCGTGAGTACTGTAACTACTTTTTCAGTATTGGGAAAAGTGAGGAAGATCGGGTAGCTAACACTCCAAGGCCCTTAGCAGCTAAACTACGAGTATTTAAGCAGAGATTGTCGGATTTACCAAAAATAATGATTGTTTAAATGGGGGCAATTTATTGTTCCTGAATATGCGTATAGCTTCAGTAAATTTTTAATGAGAGGTTCTCTAACATTAAAAGTAAAATCGTCCGGGGTAAGAGCAGGTGCATATAATAACTTTATGCGAATATAGAATAACAACATTTTTAGAGAAAAATCTGCATATATTTTTATTGAAACACAATTTAACTAACAAATTTATTCACAAAATTCACATGTAAAGTAAGAATCCTCAGCAGCTGCTCCACTGCTGCTTTCACGGGCCCAGCAAAAGCATTTTCCACCACGTATGCAACCGTCCTCTTCCGAGTTTGAAAATACGTCGCCATAATACACGCAGTTGACGTCACATTTGTTTTTATCGACTTCATTCAGAGAATCGTTGTGGAAGGACTGAGAATTCTTTTATATTGGTTCTTCATATTTGTCTCTTTTTGGTTGATTTGATTTGATGGTTTTTCTGAGTCTGTCTCCCCCCCCCCCCCCCCCCACACACACACACAAAAAAAAACAAATAAACTTTTCCTTCCTCAATACCCTTTTCTCATACTTTTCTTCTTTTAACTGGCGTTCCAGTTTAATTTTATGTGCCGAGAATTTTAAAATGACCGTTTTTCTCATTTACAGTTTGTTTCTGTTTTATTGTTTGCAACTCGAGGTTGTGGCATTATATCTTTGGGTGATTTAGCAAACACCGACTACGTAGCCAAGGTTATACTCACACGAGCTTGTAGTTTCAAGATTTTCGTAAACGTTTCAGCATTCTAGGTTTCGGAAAGAGATCGAGGCTCAACTACAGGTTCAGACTTATTCTTTGTCTGTGGTGTAGGCTTTTCTGTTGGATTTGCTTCTAGAATAATGGTAGCTTGTGGAGCTAGGTTTTCTTCTAGAAATAGATTCTCTTCTGGAGTGGTAGTTACCCCCACCATCAGGTCTATCTGTGGTCGTTGAAAGAGTGGCCTGGAAAAATATTTGTGTTCAATGGGTAAATTCTTGTTTCCTTGATCCCATTTACTGCAGTTTCTTTTCCTGCCGCTTTACGGAAAGCAGTGTCGCACAATCTGGCGACCCCATGAATAGTCACAGTCCTTCCAGGAACTGTTTCTAGCCGTCGACGCGTTAGTTGTGATAACTGTTGGTGAAAGGAACCATGAACATCACGTCCAGCGTCTGCGTTTTGTGGTGACAAAACAATGGCTCTGAACACTATATCTGAGGTCATTAGCCAGCTAGAGTTAGAACTACTTAAGCCTAACTCTAAGGACATCACACACATCCATGCCCGAGTCAACAGGATTCGAACCTGCGACCGTAGCAGCAGCGAGGTTCCGGACTGAAGGGCCTAGAACCGCTCGGCCACAGCGCCAGGCGACAAAACAAAGTAGCATCGTGTTCTCGGAATAAGTTGATAAAATCGATACTCTTCCCATCTGCGGTACGCTCTGCCTTGCAACCAGTCAACGTATCCTGTATTACCACGAGTGCAGAAGTTATAAAAGCGGGACAAAAGCACGCTAGTGTTGAACCAAATCCCTGTTGTTTCCTAGCGTATAAAAAGTTGCTCATCACAATATTTCTGAGTAAACAGAGTTTTATAATTGTAATGACTAAGAAATTATTATAGTTTAGAAACAAAAGAACATCAAGCTGTTGATATCGTAAAACAAAGTTAACTTCTCAGACACAGTGAACCGAACGGCAACAACGTGCCAATGTAGTCGCTCTTTCTCCCTTTCTAGTGGAATGTAGTTCAGTAACTCTCCACCAGAGGGCATAAATAATAACTTCAGAAACACGGGACCAGGTTCCACCCCACTATACACTCTTACCCCAGTTTTCTGTAAATACGTTTACGTAACTGTGTTAACAGGGATATAGATTTTTCGCGTGGATTATAATGGAAAGTACAAGAGAGGGATTCTAAATCAAGAAACACGATGTAATAAATACGGACCGAAATTCGTTATTTTACACCACGATGCCTCAGTCCAATAGTTGCCTACGTTTGTGGAAATGTTCATTGCGTGAAGAGTATTTGATGATTAAACTTTTATTCTACTCGGAACTGACGTCTGTCATCAATTTCTGCACGAGGTGTGTCACCGATGGCCTGACTACACTGTTGTATTCATTGTGGCATAGAAACAGAAAGCCTCTGAATGCCATCTTGGGTATTCTTGCCACGCCTGAGAAACATGTTGTGTCAGTTCATGAACATTACTGGCTGGAGGGTGATCTGAACGTGTATGTCTCCTTAGCCAATTCCAGTCATGGTCTGCATGTGACAAATCATGGGACTAGCTAGACAGCTCAGTCAAGCATTCATACTTTCCCCAAGACGGTTTTGGTTTGAATTTCTGTGTTGGGTCTAACTATATCCTGCTGGTATCTACTACTACAACTACTACACCATTGCTTCCACAAGCCACTTGACGATGTGTGGCGGGGATACGTCGGTTACACTCTTCCGTGTTCCATTCACGAATGGCAAGTGGCAAGAATGATCGTCGGTAAGCCTCTGTATTAGCTCTAACTCTCGAAATTTTTCGTTGTGGTCATTTCGCGAGATGTATGTGGGACGAAGCGGAAAGTACTCTCTCGAAATTTCAATAGTAAACCTCTCCGTGATGCACAACACTTCTCTTGTAATAATGTTTGCCACTGGATTTTGTTGAGCATCTCCCTAACGTTCTCACGCCGACTAAAGGATCCAGTGACGAAACATGCCGCTCTTCGTTGTGGACTTCTCTCTCATTTATTACTCCCACCTGTTAAGGGTCCCAGACTCGAATCCATCGAACAAGCGTCTTGTCAGTCACCTGTTTACTGGATTCTTCTTGTGGCTCTGTCTCCCACCTGATTTCCCTATTATTAGTTTCATGTGCTCATTGCACTTCAGCTCCCTACGGATGGATATTCCTAGATATTCTATGGTCATCTTTGTTCCCAGAAATTTGTATCAATAGTGCAGTCGTACAGAAGTGGACTTCTTTCCAAGGTCCACCTGGAAATCTTTACTGCCTTTTCGCGTTGATATCTTCTTATAGACAGCTGTATCAGTTGCGGACAGTCTCAAAGAGCTTCAGTCGCATTCTACTAGATCATTAACATACAGGGTGTCAAAACTGAACTACCGCTACTTGAGAGGGGCCCATGAAAAACGAGTGAACGTAGTCGAATGATGCATTTTGGAAACATTTGCAAGTAAATGGGGAACAGAAATAACGAATACACCATAGAAAGAAATACATTTCAATTTCCAAATGATTGGGAAACATTTGTCAACTGCGTACCGTGTTTACGTTTCAAGTTAAAAATGTTGCTCAATGTGATGCTCATCTGGATCTACGACAGCCTGGATCCGCACTAAGGATCCTCTTTCACAACTGTTCGCAGCACTCGTCTAACGGTGGACTATAGAATACTAAAATGTAGACTTTCACGGCCGTAAACGTCATGTCCATTATAATTATCCGGGCTGTTATGCCGTGGTCATTTGATGAATTCTGTGTCAATTTCCAACATTTCTTCCCCGTCTGCGGGGGACATGTTGAAGGTGGTCTGTAGCTCGATGGAAAGTCCAACACACCCACTGGCTCGCTACTGAGTAGCGAGCCAGTGGGTGTGTTGGACCTTCCATCGAGCTACAGACCTCCTTGAAGATGTCCCCTGCAGACGGGGACGAAACGTTGGAAATTGACACAGAATTCATCAACCGACCACGGCATAACAGCCCGGATAATTATAATGGACAGGACTATAGAATGTTCAGCTGTCGTGAGGAAGCTCGTGCCTGAAGATCGCACACAACGTCCAGAATTCTCAGTCATGGCAAGAGTAACTTCTTCAACAATTTGTAGCTCATTTGGCCGTCAGACTCTCCTAGGAGCAAGTCAAAAATCGCCAGTTAATTCCATCTACCGAATTTCGTATTTTAATCCCTGTGCGGAATTGCACATCTCCATATTCCTTTAATGCACCGATACGCGCGCAGAGGATCACTATTACCGCTGGTTTGATAAAAACAGCTTTACGAGATAAGAGTGCTCACCGTTTCCAGACACAAGTCGACTGTATGCAGTCTCTACGCTGATTCAAGCAGGAAAACTTTGACTATAACTACCCTGTACATTATACACAAGTACGGTCTTTCACACGTCCCTAGAGTACCTCCGCAATAACCTTTACATCTGTCGATTTTGTTCCATCAAGAGCGACGTGTTGAGTTACATGTGCAAGTAAGTCTTGAATCCAATCGTAAATCTGATCCTGTACTAGGTAAGCTCCTGCTTGGTTCATTAATCGGCAGTTCGTTATGGCGACAAATGCCACCCTGAAATTCAGAAACACGGCTTCAAACTGTGCGCCACTACCGACAGCGCTGTGGATCTCATGGACGAACAGAGTGAGCTAAGTTTTGCAAGATACATGTTAAATTTTTTAAGGAAATTTTCGCTCTTAAAAACGTCATAAAATTAGGTTGGGGCATACGTTCATATCGTTTTCGTTTTGCATATTGGTATTAGGGTTGCTATGGGTTTACTTATCGATTTTCATTTTTATTTGTTGTTCATTGTTTCTATTTTAGTTTAAATATTGTCATCTTGTCATGTGGATATAGTGTGTGGAGCTGTGGAATCTAGAAAATGGAGTGCCAAGTGCAGAAATCGAAACATTTTCGACATATTTGTTGGTTGGTTGGTTTGGGGAAGGAGACCAGACAGCGTGGTCATCGGTCGACATATTTGTCTGTCTGAGTTCGATAAAGGGGTGGCAGCAGAGGAGGCAGCCGCAAACATTTGCGCCGTATATGGGGGTAGTGCCAGTGGGTAGAGCACGGCAATAAAATTGTTTTCTCGTTTTAAGAACTATCGTTTTGACATTTGTGACTCTCCACGATCAGGAAGACCTTCGGGGTTTGACGAAGATCGTTCAAACGCATTAATGTACAATGATCCACGTCATTGTACTCGAGAACTGGAAAGTGTGATGAACTATGATCATTCTACCATCGTGCGACGTTTGCATGCAATGGAACAGGTTCAAAAATCGGGTGTATGGGTACCGCAAGCTCTTAGCCAAAATAACAAAAATCTGCGAATGGCCATTTGTGCAACTCTATTTGCTTACCGTCAATTGACTCGTGAAGAACACCGACCATTCCTATCCTGTATCATTACTGGTGACGAGCAATGGTGTCTTTACGACATCATAAGGAAAAGAAAGGACTGACAGAGTCGAAAGAAAACAGCAACTCCCCGTACAAACAGTTGCACGCATCCACAAAAGATAATGTTATGCATCTGGTTGAACAGCGCCGTGTGACGTACTGCGAAATGATTCCCCGAGGTGTAGCCATCACTGCTGACATCTATTGTCAACTACTGAGACGTCTAGCAGACGCAGTCCAAGAACAGCGACCCGAAAGACTGCGAGAAGTGACGCTACTACAGGATAACACCATTCCGCATTCTCCTAGACTGATATAAAAACACTTTAATAGGAGTTGGTTTGGGAAGTCTTTCGTCCTCATGTTTTCACTTTTTCCGCTCTCTATTGAACAACCTTCAATAATATGCATTTCCGGACGGAAATACGTTCCAAACATGGCTTTACGAGTTCTTCGCCTGAAAACCACGTGATTTCTACAGTCGCGGAGTCGGAAAGTTACCCCAGTGTTGGCACACTGTTATAAATAGTGAAGAATAATATATTACTAAGGATTGAAGTTTCTGTCATGTGTATGTGTTGTGTTTATTAGAATTACAGAAATGAGCTACTAACTTACGCATCAACCCAATACACGAGCATAAAACATGTTCCACAATTCTATAACAGACTGCAGTTTGGTACCGTAGCCATGAAGGCCGTGACAACAAGATGGTGATTCTTGTCTCAGATTGGTGAGCATTCAGCCTCCATTCAACAGTTAACAAACCAGTCCTGTTAAATCTGTGATCCAAGGAGATGTAGAGATGTGATTCTCGATACCCACTTCTTCCCGTGACCTTTCATCATCTCGTTTACGGACATGACCGCCACAACCAGAAGCGAGACTCAACCCAGAATATCGCAGAATGCCACTCGATATCCCAATCGGTTCTGGCTCATCATCATGCAAGTCTCTGTTGTCTGTCGTGTGGTGTCAGTTGCAAAAGACGCATGGGAACTCGAAAACTCCACGCAGCTGCTAGTAATCTTTTCCAACGTTAGGCGCGTAAGGGGGGCCCTTAAGATCATGGCTGCCAAGGAGTGGAAGGGAGCCAGTGTGCACTCCGTGTGCATTCCAGGGGGAGTCATTCCGGATGTGGAAAGGGTGCTTCCGGATGCCATGAAGAGTACAGGGTGCAGCTAACTTCAGGTGGTGGCTAATGTCGGTACCAATGACGTGTGTCGCTTTGGATCGGAGCAGATTCTGTCTGGTTTCGGTGGCTAGCGGAAATGGTAAAGACTGCCAGTCTTGCTTCGGAGATTAAGGCGGGGCTCACCATCTGCAGCTTCGTCGATAGAAACGACTGTGGTCCTTTGGTGCAGAGCCGAGTGGAGGGTCTGAATCATAGGCTCAGGCGGTTCTGTGACCGGGTAGTCTGTAGATTCCTTGACTTGCGCCATCCGGTGGTGAGTTTCCGAGTTCCGCTTAATACACTCCTGGAAATGGAAAAAAGAACACATTGACACCGGTGTGTCTGACCCACCATACTTGCTCCGGACACTGCGAGAGGGCTGTACAAGTAATGATCACACGCGCGGCACAGCGGACACACCAGGAACCGCGGTGTTGGCCGTCGAATGGCGCTAGCTGCGCAGCATTTGTGCACCGCCGCCGTCAGTGTCAGCCAGTTTGCCGTGGCATACGGAGCTCCATCGCAGTCTTCAACACTGGTAGCATGCCGCGACAGCGTGGACGTGAACCGTATGTGCAGTTGACGGACTTTGAGCGAGGGCGTATAGTGGGCATGCGGGAGGCCGGGTGGACGTACCGCCGAATTGCTCAACACGTGGGGCGTGAGGTCTCCACAGTACATCGATGTTGTCGCCAGTGGTCGGCGGAAGGTGCACGTGCCCGTCGACCTGGGACCGGACCGCAGCGACGCACGGATGCACGCCAAGACCGTAGGATCCTACGCAGTGCCGTAGGGGACCGCACCGCCACTTCCCAGCAAATTAGGGACACTGTTGCTCCTGGGGTATCGGCGAGGACCATTCGCAACCGTCTCCATGAAGCTGGGCTACGGTCCCGCACACCGTTAGGCCGTCTTCCGCTCACGCCCCAACATCGTGCAGCCCGCCTCCAGTGGTGTCGTGACAGGCGTGAATGGAGGGACGAATGGAGACGTGTCGTCTTCAGCGATGAGAGTCGCTTCTGCCTTGGTGCCAATGATGGTCGATGCGTGTTTGGCGCCGTGCAGGTGAGCGCCACAATGAGGACTGCATACGACCGAGGCACACAGGGCCAACACCCGGCATCATGGTGTGGGGAGCGATCTCCTACACTGGCCGTACACCACTGGTGATCGTCGAGGGGACACTGAATAGTGCACGGTACATCCAAACCGTCATCGAACCCATCGTTCTACCATTCTTAGACCGGCAAGGGAACTTGCTGTTCCAACAGGACAATGCACGTCCGCATGTATCCCGTGCCACCCAACGTGCTCTAGAAGGTGTAAGTCACCTACCCTGGCCAGCAAGATCTCCGGATCTGTCCCCCATTGAGCATGTTTGGGACTGGATGAAGCGTCGTCTCACGCGGTCTGCACGTCCAGCACGAACGCTGGTCCAACTGAGGCGCCAGGTGGAAATGGCATGGCAAGCCGTTCCACAGGACTACATCCAGCATCTCTACGATCGTCTCCATGGGAGAATAGCAGCCTGCATTGGTGCGAAAGGTGGATATACACTGTACTAGTGCCGACATTGTGCATGCTCTGTTGCCTGTGTCTATGTGCCTGTGGTTCTGTCAGTGTGATCATGTGATGTATCTGACCCCAGGAATGTGTCAATAAAGTTTCCCCTTCCTGGGACAATGAATTCACGGTGTTCTTATTTCAATTTCCAGGAGTGTAGGTCAGGAGTCCACTACACACAGGAGGCGGCTACACGGGTGGCGGGGGCTGTGTGTAAGGGACTGGACGGTTTTATGGGTTAGAGGGTCTCAGGGAACCACAGAAGGGACGTCCGTCTAAAAATTAGCAGGTAAAACACAGTACGGTAGTTGTAGAAACGATTGGTATTGTAGTTGTACATTGGCATAGCTGTGTTGGGATAGAACCAGAGCTCCAAGCCCTAATAGAAAGCACTGAAGCTCAAATAGTTGTAGGTACAGAGAGCTGGATGAAGCCGGAAATAAGTTCAGCAGAAATTTTTTCAAACGATCTAACAGTGTTCAGAAAGGATAGATTAAATACAGTTGGTGGTGGAGTATTTATTGCTGTCAGAGGTAGTTTGCCTTGTAGCGAAATTGAAGTAGATACTTCGTGTGAAATAGTATGGGTGGAGGTTTTACCTGACAATCGGACTAAACTTTTAACTGGATCGTTTTTCCGACCCCCCGACTCAGAAGATATAGTTGTTGAACAGTTCAAAGAAAACTTGAGTCTCATTTCAAATAAGTACCCCGCTCATACAATTATAGTCGGTGGTGACTTTAATCTACCCTCGACATGCTGGAAAAATTATACGTTTAAAGCCGGCGGCAGGCATAAAACGTCATCCGTAATTGTACTGAATGCTTTCTCAGAAAATTATTTTGAACAATTAGTTCATGAGCCCACTCAAAGCGTAAATGGTTGCGAAAGCATACTTGACCTTTTAGCAACAAATAATCCTGGACAAATAGTGAGTATTGTGACGAATACAGGGATTAGTGACCACAAAGCAGTTGCTGTTAGGCTGAATACCGTAACACCTACAACCAACAAAAAGAAACACAAAGTATATCTATTTAAAAAAAAAAAAAGCTGATAAAAATGCTCTTAACGCCTTCTTAAGACACAGTCTTCACTCCTTCCGATCTGATCATGTAAGTGTAGAAAAGTTGTGAAATATTTTCAAAGAGATAGATAGTATCGACAGCAATTGAGAGATATATACCACATAAATTAATAAGTGATGGTACTGATCCCCCATGGTACACAAAACGGGTCAGATCGTTTTTGCAGAAGCAACGAAAAAAGCATGCCAAATTTAAAAGAACGCAAAATCTCCAAGACTGGCAAAGTTTTACAAAAGTTCGAAATATGGCGCGTACTTCAATGCGAGATGATTTTAATAATTTCCACAACGAAATTCTGTCTCGAAATCTGGCAGAAAACCCAAAGAGATTCTGGTCATACATAAAGCACATCAGTGGCAGGACGCAATCAATACCTGCACTGCGCGATAACAACGGTGAAGTCACTGATGACAGTGCCACTAAAGCAGAGTTATTAAACACGGTTTTCCGAAACTCCTTCACCAAAGAAGACGAAGTAAATATTCCTGAATTTCCAATCAAGAACAACTGCCAAGATGAGAAACATATAAGTAAATATCCTCGGAGTAACGAAGTAGCTTAAATCACTTAATAAAGGCAAGGCCTCCGGTCCAGATAGTATGCCAGTCAGGTTCCTCTCAGAGTATGCTGATAAAATAGCTCCATATATAGCAATTATATACAACCACTCGCTCACAGGAAGATCCGTACCTAAAGACTGGAAAATTGCTCAAGTCACACAAATACCCAAAACGGGAAGTAGGAGTAATCCGCTGAATCACAGGCCTATATCACTAACGTCGATTTGCAGTAGGGTTTTGGTACAAATACTGTATTTGAACGTTATGAAGTACCTCGAAGAAAACGATTTATTGACACATAGCTATCACGGTTTCAGAAAATATCGTTCTCGTAAAACACAATTACCTCTTTATACTCATGAAGTAATAAGTGCTATCGACAGGGGATGTCAAATTGATTCCATATTTTTATATTTCGAGAAGGCTTTAGACACCGTTCCTCACAGGCGTCTTCTAACCAAACTGCGTGCCTACGGAGTGTCGCCTCAGTTGTGCGACTGGATTCGTGATTTCCTGTCAGAAAGGTCACAGTTCGTAGTAATGGACGGAAAGTCCTCGAGTAAAACAGAAGTAATATCCGGCGTTCCCCAAGGAAGTGTTATATGCCCTCTATTGTTCCTGATCTATATTAACGACATAGGAGACAATCTGAGTAGCCTTCTTAGATTGTTTGCAAATGATGCTGTCATTAAGCGTCTTGTAAAGTCATCAGATGATAAAAACGACTTGCAAAATGAATTAGATAAGATATTTGTATGGTGCTAAAAGTGGCAATTGACCCTGAATAAGGAAAAGTGTGAAGTTACTGACATGAGTACTAAAACAAATCTGCTAAATTTCGATTACTCGATGAGTCACACAAATCTGAACTAAATACACTCCTGGAAATTGAAATAAGAACACCGTGAATTCATTGTCCCAGGAAGGGGAAACTTTATTGACACATTCCTGGGGTCAGATACATCACATGATCACACTGATAGAACCACAGGCACATAGACACAGGCAACAGAGCATGCACAATGTCGGCACTAGTACAGTGTATATCCACCTTCGCAGCAATGCAGGCTGCTATTCTCCCATGGAGACGATCGTAGAGATGCTGGATGTAGTCCTGTGGAACGGCTTGCCATGCCATTTCCACCTGGCGCCTCAGTTGGACCAGCGTTCGTGCTGGACGTGCAGACCGCGTGAGACGACGCTTCATCCAGTCCCAAACATGCTCAATGGGGGACTGATCCGGAGATCTTGCTGGCCAGGGTAGTTGACTTACACCTTCTAGAGCACGTTGGGTGGCACGGGATACATGCGGACGTGCATTGTCCTGTTGGAACAGCAAGTTCCCTTGCCGGTCTAGGAATGGTAGAACGATGGGTTCGATGACGGTTTGGATGTACCGTGCACTATTCAGTGTCCCCTCGACGATCACCAGTGGTGTACGGCCAGTGTAGGAGATCGCTCCCCACACCATGATGCCGGGTGTTGGCCCTGTGTGCCTCGGTCGTATGCAGTTCTGATTGTGGCGCTCACCTGCACGGCGCCAAACACGCATACGACCATCATTGGCACCAAGGCAGAAGCGACGCTCATCGCTGAAGACGACACGTCTCCATTCGTCCCTCCATTCACGCCTGTCGCGACACCACTGGAGGCGGGCTGCACGATGTTGGGGCGTGAGCGGAAGACGGCCTAACGGTGTGCGGGACCGTAGCCCAGCTTCATGGAGACGGTTGCGAATGGTCCTCGCCGATACCCCAGGAGCAACAGTGTCCCTAATTTGCTGGGAAGTGGCGGTGCGGTCCCCTACGGCACTGCGTAGGATCCTACGGTCTTGGCGTGCATCCGTGCGTCGCTGCGGTCCGGTCCCAGGTTGACGGGCACGTGCACCTTCCGCCGACCACTGGCGACAACATCGATGTACTGTGGAGACCTCACGCCCCACGTTTTGAGCAATTCGGCGGTACGTCCACCCGGCCTCCCGCATGCCCACTATACGCCCTCGCTCAAAGTCCGTCAACTGCACATACGGTTCACGTCCACGCTGTCGCGGCATGCTACCGGTGTTAAAGACTGCGATGGAGCTCCGTATGCCACGGCAAACTGGCTGACACTGACAGCGGCGGTGCACAAATGCTGCGCAGGTAGCGCCATTCGACGGCCAACACCACGGTTCCTGGTGTGTCCGCTGTGCCGTGCGTGTGATCATTGCTTGTACAGCCCTCTCGCAGTGTCCGGAGCAAGTATGGTGGGTCTGACACACCGGTGTCAATGTGTTCTTTTTTCCATTTCCAGGAGTGTACCTAGGGATTACAATTACAAATAACCTAAATTGGGGCGATCAGATAGATAATATTTTGGGTAGAGCAAACCAAGGACAGCGATTCATTGGCAGAACACTTAGAAGGTGCAACAGGTCTACCAAAGAGACTGCTGACACCACGCTTGTCTGCCCTATTCTGGAGTATTGCTGTGCGGCGTGGGATCTGCATCAGATGTGGCTGACGGATGACATCGAAAAAGTACAAATAAGGGCAGCTCGTTTTGTATTATCGCGAAATAGGGGAGGTAGTGTCACAAACGTGATACTTGAATTGGAGAGGCAATCATTAAAGCAAAGGTGTTTTTCGTTGCGACGGGATCTTCTCATGAAATTTCAATCACCAGTTTTCTCCTCCGTTTGCGAAAACATTCTGCCGGCACCCACCTACATAGGGAGAAATGATCATCACGAGAAAACAAGAGAAATCAGGGCTCGCACAGAAAAATTTAAGTGCTCGTTTATCCCGCGTGCCGTTCGAGAGTGGAACGGTAGAGAGACAGCTTGAAGGTTGGTCATTGAACCCTCTGCCAGGCACTTTGTTGTGAATAGTAGAGTAATCACGTAGATGTAGATGTAGATAACAGGATCATTTGCCCAGATTTCAGCTGCTGTCGCCCGTCTGTTACTAAGGTAGTAACGAATAATCGTACGATCTCCTCGCAGTGTACTCTCCTGTTGTCGTGGGGTCCACATCGTCACCACTCGCTCTGCACTCTTTGTACGATCAGTCGGGGCTGTTCTCCCATGTTCCTCATGTCAGTGATTCGACTTTGAGAAAAATCAGAGCGATGACGATACGGCACCGTTAAACGACTTCTGTTCGTGATGGGTTTAGATCTACATCTGCTAATTCGTACTAAAACCACACAAAACACATACGCATCATACATTCACACCTTTCTCAATGGGTAGGAATGCCTTTTCTTCTGCTCTGAAAATAAACTCACATAGGGTTGAAGTTATAATCACCGTATCTAGTGGCATGGAAATACTGGAGTATCAGCTAGGCATGGTGCAGTCAAGGGGTTCTCTTAGAAACATGCATGTAGCCTCTCGTTTCTCGTCTGGATTTATTTTGTAGTGATGTGAAGGAGGCATCGCGCAGATAATATCCTTGAGTCAGAAAGTGATGATAGGTGTTGCTGGTGTAGGGAGTCCCAAGTTTTTGTAGGATCGGAAAGAGACGACCGTATGAAGCAGATATCAGACCGTCCCATGTTGCTCGAAAATTCTAGAGGCTTTAGCCTGCTTGGTAGTGGGTATTGTTGCCCACAATATTGAACACGGATAGACGGTTTTAAATGGATCTAAGCATCCGTATATTTATCGTTGTAAGAGCTAGTCCATTATTTATTGCTGGTGACTCAACAAAAATATTTTAGATGCCTTGAGAATAAATCCAGACCAATTCTTGTCATTCTTTCGTGATTCAGAACAGTACGTTCCATGATCATAGCGTTTTAAGAGTAGTTATTGAACTTGCGCCAGCTGTTTAGTATAGATCTCTCTTCTCTATTCTGAATAAATTTTTAGGAAATTGGAAATACAAACGAAATTTGAAGTGGGCTCTCTAATGGCATACCTAGTGCCATCTCGTAAGGATACAAGGGGGACCTACTCGAAGATTAATGTTGCCTCTCGGTAGCTCCGCCACTGGTCCTCTAACGGAAAATGTTCGTGATAGGACTGTATCTCTTAATAAATAAGACAATTTCAGTATTTCTTTTCAAATGTTCACACGTAATCACTTCACATATTTATTTACGAAGCTTGGTTCCTTTCGACAAAGACCAGGCCTCATTACAGATCAAAAACGTTAATGCAGCTCCCCTTGTACTCACATCTGACGGATAACTTTATATTAAATTCCGCCAAAAGGATAACAATCATGAATTGGGAAACAAAGTAAATTTTCATATAACAGATTAACAAATTTTCTTCAAAGCACATGGAATGATGATAATAGTTCGTGAATGTACAGTGGCATGTTTACGAATGTGACTTGTTAAATCTATCACTAATTCTAATACTCACTACTCATATCCCCGAATAATCACGAGAACAGGGAAAACAGAGTAAACACCGGAACAGTGTAACTGCAGTCCTATGTTTGTAGCAATATGAAAGCTAACGTACACAGCAAGAAAAGAATCTTGAAACAATGGTACAGAGAACAACTGAACTAATACGGGTTTAGTTTACAAACAGGAGCATCTTCGCAAACAATCGAAAGAACGTGTCCAAAAACTTACGTCTAAAAAGAGATTTGGCATATGCAGTAACTAATAAATCATAACAGACAGTGTGAAGAATAGCTCGCATTCCAGTAAGTTCACTTACAACCTAAATTCTAGCTTCACTGAACACACGCGAAACAAATATTTTTGTTGGTTTATACACAGGTATCGCAACAGGACGATCTAACCGGTTTTCCAGCCTTAAAGTCAACATTTCGAAGTGTTTGCTTCATTCATTTGTTGTAGAACAGTAGAACAATTTCTAAGATCAAATATAATGTATCCCGAACATAATGACCTCCTCCTGCCCACGAGGCATGCATTCTGAAATGGTCTTTCATGGGAAATCCAACTCACGCTTTTCGCACATGACATCCCGAAAGCCATGGATCACGGTAATCAGACAGATGGAACATTTCTTGACCAAACATTAGAGTCAGTACCGTCTATTGTGTATTAAACCGGGGACCTAGAAACAACGGAGAGGCTTCGTCCCGTCGTAAACGACTCCCCCCTCCCGGAACGTCTCATACCACACGAGTGTAACCCCAAATGTTTGCGTGGTAGAGTAAGTGTATGCATACGTAGAGACAGGGTTTGCGCAGCAATCGCCGACATAATGTAACTGAGGCGGGATAAGGGGAACCAGTCCGTATTCGCCGAGACAGATGGAAAACCGATTTAAAAACCATCCACAGGTTGGCCGTCACACCGGTCCTCGACACAAATCCGCCAAGCGAATTCGTGCCGGGGACAGGCACGCCTTCTCGCTCGGGAAGCGGCGCGTTAGACCGCGTGGCTAGCCGGGCGGACTTAGTGAGTACCGTACCACCGTTTGGCTCAAAAATGGTTCAAATGGCTCTGAGCACTATGGGACTTAACATCTATGGTCATCAGCCCCCTAGAACTTAGAACTACTTAAACCTATTTAACCTAAGGACATCACACAACACCGAGCCATCACGAGGCAGAGAAAATCCCTGACCCCGCCGGGAATCGAACCCGGGAACCCGGGCGTGGGAAGCGAGAACGCTACCGCACGACCACGAGATGCGGGCGTACCACCGTTTATCAATGAAAGTAACAAACGAAATCAGTGACTGGATTGAAGTTTCCTTGGTAGGGAGGACGCAGCATGTTATCTTGAATGGAAAGTTATCGACAAAAATAGAAATTATTTAATGGTCGGGCAACTGCAGCCAAAATTCCACGTGGTGAATAAAATGTTGCGTGGTACCTATTAAAATACTTTTATTAATAAGTAACTACCGGTTTTGCATCAACAGAGATGCATCTTCCAGTGATTTGTGCATCAAATCAAAACATTTCAGAACTGAAAAGGCCTGATAATTGATGTATATTATCACAAAGAGACATATATCAATGAGGGTGCACAGCAGCGAGGAAAATCAAGAGTTTCCATTGCAGAACAAGATACGTTTCTGCGCCTCAGAGCCCTGAGAGAAAGAACTTGAACTGCCAGAACATTAGGAAATGCCTTACAAAGTCTAAGTAACGTAGCTGTTTCGGGAATCTGAAGTAGACTTCGTGAAAGAGGCGGTTATGCGCATCGACTTTGAAGGTTTCCAACTATTCTTGATGGATGTCGTGCACGTCCTATTTTGTGATCCCTACCACATCAAGTTTGAAGGTTGGATCAAAGGAAAAAGTTCCCTTTACAGATGAATCACGCTTCGGATTGCACCCAGATTCAAGAAGAATGCTCATGTGAAGGCGACCAGGTGACGCAGAGAGGCTTAGGAAGGAACAGGAGATTCACAAATTTCAAGAAGCTTCTATCATGGTTTGAGGGGGAAATACTGACCAACACAAAAGCGGAACTCGTTTTCCTAAGACGAATTTGGCGAGTAAACCTTTGTATTCAAAACATTTTGCACCGTTTGAAGCTACCAATGGCTGAACCTGAATTCTTTTTCATGCGTCATAATGCCAGACCACATGTTGCCGGAACAGTGTCTGAATGGTTTGACTGACGCAATATTCATATCAGATCGCGTTATTAAAACTGATTCATGCGTCAAAATTTAGTGTCTGAGAGGCATATTCGGATTTACTTTCACAAGTAATCCATATTCAAAAACCTGATAGGACACTTACAATATCTGAAAATGTATAAAGTGGAGTGCTTTACTCTTCACTCTTGAAATGCTTCCAGACAAAAAAATCTAGACAATTGGCCTCAGATGACAATGGAGGCCAAGGTATTGGTCATGTTGAATTTATCTACGACGTTCAAATTTTATGAACGTGTTTTGATTTTCGTTAAGGGTCCATTCTCCTCATTCAGCTTCAAAAAATCGATTTTTCGTTTCATGATTTTCTTGAAGCTACTGGTGTGTAGAATATCACACCAAAATCGTAAGTTGATGCCTCAGGTAGGAACAAAGTTACGTGTTTGATTTGGGATCGCAGGGGCTCGCTGTGGTGCGTCAGAGAGAAAATACGAATGCGGGCACTATTGACACACCTGACTGTCAGTCGCTATGGGCCATCTGGCAATTTGCTCCAGAACATATCAAACGCGGCTCGAGCACCATGAAATGTGCTTTATAACAGCTTTGATTGTCAGTGAAGGTTTTCATCTCATTTTGAAAATTAAGAAAGTCATGGTGGGCCAAGCTGAACACAACGCAGAACCATTAGCCATCGATTGTGACAATGATCACCTGCACGATTACCGCGAAGCGCGGGCTGCCAGGGAACACGCGAAGACTGCAGAGCAGGAGGATGTCGCCGACGTGGAAGGACTCGTGTACGGTGGGGATAGCAGATTAGCTGTGAGTATAAAATGTTTTACATAATCGCACTTTTAGTCTCATGGAAATCATACTTTGTCTTTAAACGCGTATTTCTCGAACATTGTTTTTCACGATAACGGAATGGATTGCGGGCACATGAATTCTTACTAAAATCTGGTTGAATTACCCCTCGGGTATGTCCGCAAGGAGTAATAGGATAATGTTTTGTTTCTTAATTTTTTTCATTAGTTACTCCAGTAGCGTGACCAAACAAATACTACAAAACATGTTTGTTTCAAAGATCCAGCATTTTATTATTTCTTCAAATTTCAAAGAATTTTGGTAATATTTCGTGCCCAATATCCTGTTTGCTTTTTGATTTAGATAAGATTTGCAGACTGTAGGATATTATGTCTAGGAATCCTGCGTACTCAGTTCGCTAGACGAACAATCATATTAATGAGTCTTATTACAATAAGAAAATTTACAATACTTAACTTTGGTAGATGTGTCGCAAGCAAAGGGCAACATACCAAATAATCAGTCCTGCTCAGAATAGGCAAACACAAGTCGGTGCTACGTAGAGAACACTAATGGAGTGGCTAACGTTGAAGCTGCTATGGATGTGGGCTGCCAACAGTCGGGCGCGGCGCATATGTCCTCTTCACAGAGGGGCCGCCTGCTGCCGCGTTGTCATCCTGGAGGCAGGTCGGTCAGCGTGCAACTAGCTGACGTCTTCTTCGCAGCCGTCTCGTCGTTCCCGATTGGCGTGCCGGCGCTGACTTTACGCCGTAACATAGGACTTCCATCATGATCGCACCTCCTTCTCGACAGAGCAACTTTAACTCCTCGGATGGGGGCTAACTTATGACTGCATTTCTTACAAAAATCAAAAAATGTTGTCCAAGAACCTAAAAATAATGGCCAAAACGATTTACATAGCTCCCAAAAAATATCGTAAAAATCGCTTATTTCTTAGGATGACTGAAGAAAAAGGACCCTTAAGTCTTGCTTTTCTTATCAGTCACAACGTCAGAACTTCAAGTCTGGTGCCTTTATATTTCCGAAAACTACGCTGATCGCTATATAATCTAATCCTGTGACATGACTGAAAACTGGTAGGCGTGTTTCTCCATCTGAAAGATGATGCCTATTCACATTTCGCGCCAGTCACATAACAGTGGCGCTAGTGGCGCCATTATGAGGATTAAAATACACATTGTAATGGCGGCGAGCGTTTGTTGCCGTTGAGATCGGACGTGGTTTGTTGATGTTGGTCAAGAATGCCTTTAAAACCACAAACATGTCATCATCAACACCTCACTTAGTTTGAACGAGGCCGTGTAATAAGGCTACGAGAAACTAGATGTTCATTTTGCGCTACTGCATAAAGACTTGGCAGAGATGTAATCACTGTGCGTGACTCCTGGCATCGGTGGTCACGAGAATGTACGGCACCAAGAACAACGAGCTCAGGACGGCACCGGGAGGGAAGAACGTAGTATTCGGCGTAGGGCTCTAGCACATCGTACTGCATCTGCAGCAGCAATCTGAGCAGTAGTTGGCACCACAGAGACACAACGAACTGCTGCAAATCGGTTACTTCAAGGGCAGCTCCGAGCCAGACACTCTGTAGTGTGCATTCCACTGTTCCCAAACCACCGCCGTTTGCGATTTCAGTGATGTCAAGCGAGAGCTCATTGTAGGGCAGCAGCATGGAGGTCTGTTATGTTTACTGATGCAAGCTGGTCCTGCCTCAGTGCCAGTGGTGGCCGTGTATTGGTTAGAAGGGGACCAGTTGAGGGCCTGCAACCATCCTCTCTGCGTGCTAGACACACTGGACCTACACCTGGAATTACGGTCTGTGATGCATTTCGTATGACAGCAAGAGCACCCTCGTGGCTATCCCACGTACTCCGACTACATATCTGTACGTCAGTCTCGTGATTCGACCTGTTGCGCTGCCATTCACGAACGGGTACCCGGGAGGTGATTTCCCACAGGATAACACTCGTCCACGTAACCGCTATTGTAATCCAACATCGTCAACATAGTGTTGACATGTTGCCTTGGCCTCCTCGATCACCAGATCTGTCTCTTATCGAGCACAAATGGATAATCATCTTACAACTCCAGCGTTATTCACAAACAACATAAACCACCCCTGTATTGACCCAATGAATACGCGTTTGCATGTCTACATTCAAATTTCTCTCGCTTACAGCGGTTATTAATGTATCAGCATTTCACATTTGGAATGACTTATCTCACGCTTACAATGACCTGTGATCTTACAGGGTGAATCATTTAAATATACGAGAGTTGACCGAAAAGTAATGCCTCCACCTTCGTATTTCCTCAACAGTTGACAGCATTGGAATGCGACAGGTACTGGCTTGTTCCGTAGCCTCTTCTCTACAGCTCCAGTTGGCGGAAAGCCTTAGCATTGAACTGTTGCGTAAAGTATGGAACCCTGCGCAGGCGGTCGGTCAATGCGATTTAAGCAAAGTGCAGTCATTGAATTCTTGACAGCAGAAGACGTCACCCCAAAGGAGATTCATCAGAGAAAGAAAGCACTTTGTGGTGACTGTGTTCATATGAGCACTGTGCGTCGTTGGGCGAGTAAATTTGAAGATGTTGAGGCGGAAAGATCTGACCTGCTTGACAATCAAAGAGTTGGACGTCCTGTGACAGCAACCACCGACTTTCACAAGAAAATTGTTGACAGATTGATTCAGGACGATCGTCGTTATCACTCAGAGAGAAATTGCAAGTACAATCGGCATTTTACAAGAACCTGTGGGTCACATTATTGCTTAGCTTGGCTATCGGAAGATCTGTGCACGATGGGTACCCCGGATGCTGACTCCTGAAATGAAAGTGCACAGACTTGAAATTTGCCAGGAACTTCTCTCGCGTTACGAGAATGAAGGTAACGCCTCTCTCCGTTCAATTGTGACAGGAGACGAGACGTCAGTCTATGGAATACCGACACAAAGACTCGCCCAGAAAAAGAAATTCAAGACGCAGCCCTCAGCCGGAAAAACAATAGCCATCTGGGACGCAGATGGTGTTATTTATGTTGATATCCTCGATCGTGGAGCAACAATAAATTCAGAGCGTTACATCACATCACTGTGAACTCTGAAACGACGGCTAACAAGGGTCTGAAAGGAAAAGGGAAATGTTTTCCTCCAGCATGACAATGCCAGTCCACACACTTCACGTGCCACCACAGCAGAACTTCAGAGACTGACTCTCACTACCGTACGGCATCCTCCATACAGTACAGATTTAGCACCGTCTGACTTCCATCTGCTCCCGATAATCAAATACATTCGGCGGGGGCATCATTACGCTTCTGATGAAGACGTTGACAGAACTGTGAGACTGTGGTTGCAGAAACAGTGTGTCGAATTCTTCCGTGACGGCTTCAGAAAACTTGTTCACCGTTGGCAGAAATGTATCCAATTGGTTGATGATTATGTGGGAAAGTGATTATTGGTAATTCTAAGGATTATTTCTGCATTTGATATATTAAAATATTCCCCTCCAAAACCAATTAACGAAGGTGGAGGCATTAATTGTTATTCAACCCTCGTTGTTCTTAGACAAAGGAATACCCAAAATTCCATTACTCTACATTAATTATCTTTTGGTGTTGCGACCTTTTTCCGTCAGTGTACGATCAGTTTTGTTCCCCATTTCCTCTGTTAAATCAGTACATCAAGACGTGAACTGAAGGTCTGAAGACTGCTGCTGGTGGCAGCGTGGGCCGGAATGCCGACCCCGGCGCAGCAGGTAGTAAGTCGGCGTGATTAGGAGGCGCGAGGTGGCGCGTACGTCACATTAGGGCAGAGCAGCAGCCTCCCAATTACGCGGCGCCGCCTGTTTGTTCTGAGCCGTAACCAGATTACCGTTCCGCTTTCCGGGCCACGGTAATTATTACGGTGAGCCGCCACCGCCGCCGTCGCCCGGACTACTTGTTAGTCGCTGCACTGTGCTTGCGTCTCCAGGACGCGCGCGCGCACCTGGCCTCTGGCTTCCCACGGAAAATGCGCATTCTTTCCAGACTCTTAATGCTTCCGGTCATTTAGAATAATGGTTCCCAACATAGGGTACATACCCCCTGAGGGGTAAAATAAAAAATTTCTGAGGAGTAAAACCAAATTCCTTCGATAAAGAATTTGTGACCACTCTACATTAATTCATTAAAAAATAAACAATATTATAACAATTTAGGTTGACAAAATACACTCTAAGACAAAAAAGAGCTACACACAACAAAGGAATTTTCCGAACGGGACGGAAATTGATTGATGTGATGTACATGTACAGACAAACAAATGATTACAGTTTCAGAAAAACTGGATCATTTATTCAAGAGAAAGAGCTTCACGAACTGAGTAAATCACAAAGCGTTGCTCCAACTCTGGTTCTTATGCAAGCAGGTATTCAGCTTCACAATGATTCATATACTTGTTGAATATACTGCTGACGGCTATTGTGCCAAATTTCCCGATAAGTCATCGAAATCCCGAGCTCCAAACGCTATGAACTGGAGATGCAAGGCCATCATGGCCTGCGAAGAAGGGAAACAAACCGGGCTGTAGAATATCGTTCACATGCCACTGTGCTGTAAGGGTACCGCGTATAAAACCTTTGGGGTGCTACGGAAAGAAATGGCACTCCAGGCCATTACTCCAGGCTGATGGGCAGTCCGCCGGGCGATAGTCAGGCTGTAGCACTGACATGTTGTGCTGTCTAGCCACAAAGTACGTGGAAATACGGTAACAGCTAGTCTAGCCCTCTGCAAAAGGAGAATCAAAACAAAATTTAGTTATTACTTCTGTTTATAGATTCAGGTTTGTGTTGATTGTAAGTCGATTGATGTAGGTCACAGACTAAACAACACAGTAGTTAAAAAGTCAATTTAATTGAATACCAATTAGATCATAACAAATGAATTTATCCTGGCAGTTAGGGACCTTATTAGGCAAGCCTAACGACAAGTCTCACGGTTCATGAAGTGATTATAATTTTCCAATGCGTGGTTTAATTAATATAGAACTTGTGCAGTATGACGTATTCCTCGAAGTCCAAGGTAATCGTTAGTTTGAATTTCAGTCGTTCACCAGAGGGACACGTCACACCTTCCATTTTCGCAGAAGACACTCTATTCCAGGTCTCCCAACCTGTGGGCCATAGGCACTGGCTTCAACAGTCAGAACAAATCCACAAGAGGCACACCAGTTAGTTTCACCATTGGGCACCACTTCTTGCCGTCAGAGGTTTATAGTGTCGGATCTTCGTACACAAAAGTGACGAGAGGTGCCATCGACTCACCAGTACAAGTCAGTTATTGATTAGAGCAGGTTCGTGATGATCATCAGCAATTGAGTTACCGACATTAGGCACGGGCGTGCATGCTTGCCACATCGATAACGGCCATTGATAGCGCAACTTGCTACTGTACTACTTCTGCGTACTAATCGGTAATATTTCCCACGTGATGCAGTAGCCCATGCACTGAACTGCAGACGCGGTGATTATGCCATGTTTCTGGGGTCGGAATCTAAATTTCCAGGCGCCAATACCAGTCTCTACAATTGTCGTGACTATCAATATTTCAACTGGCTGGCTCTGAGCACTATGGGACTTAACATCTGTGGTCATCAGTCCCCTATAACTTAGAACTACTTAAACCTAACTAACCTAAGGACATCACACGCATCCATGCCCGAGGCAGGATTCGAAACTGCGACCGTAGCAGTCGTGCGGCTCAGGACTGAGCGCCTAGAACCGCGAGACCACCGCGGCCGGCAATATTTCAACTATCTCTCGGCGCACTCTCTCTTTATTTGGCGTCAGATCCTTCATCCCAATGTCCATAATTTGTTTCCTGTGTAACTGTTATTGTGTTTTGCTCTGCCGCAAGACTCGTTATCGCCAGTTTCTTAGCTTAATTAGTGAGCAGTAACCGTTATTCACTTGCAGCCGCCTACCTCTCATTTAATGTGTTCTTCTGAGTCAATATATGCAACATTTTACCACGTCTGTGTTGTCTGATTCACTGGTCTGTGATTTGCTGTGTTGTCTCTCGGCAGCCTCAACCGGGACATCACCAGTTCATTAGCTGAACACGTAAACTGGCAGCCAGTTTAATCATTGCTAACATACTTTCAGTTAATCTCATCATCTTACGCCAGGGCTTCACAACATACGTGCTCGCGGAGCAAGCTGTGAGCAGCAAGGCGCGAGCACGGAGCAGCGCGAGCACGCTACCCCCACTACCGGACCAGAGCGGAGAGTGGGGAAAGTCACGTGGGGCACACAATAGCTGCCGCCAGTCAATGCAAATCCGCGGCCACCTGCAGGGATATCACTCACGAATTATTACTGCGACAAATGAAACAAATAAAGGAGAATGTACACATGCCACATAATTTTATTAGCTTTGCATTAATTTGTGAACTGTTACACAATAAAAGGTGTCCCTGAAATGTGTGATTCTCGGTTATCTTGTACTTTTTGCCCTTTACAATTGCGTCTATGTTCGGAGTAATTGTTCTTGTGCATTTTAGGCGCAGCGTGCAGTTTAAATTTCGATCAGACAATGCGTTTCTCAGGCGCGTCTTGTTACATTTCATTGCAGAGAACAGTTGTTCACAAACATACGTGGAACCTAACATTGATATTATTGTCGCCGCCAGTTTGTGCAAACGAGGAAATCTATCCTGAGGGAAGTGTCTGTAGAATTCCAAAATTTTTTTTATTGTTCTGAAAGTTGTCTCTGTATTCTCTGTCACACTGCAGGTCAATAATTTCTTGCTGCAGCTCAGGACGAATCTCTTAAATATTCGCTGAATATGGAGAGAACAGATAAAAACACTGTCTAGTGCTGTCGGATCTTGAAAGCGCTGATCAACTAAACTATGTGAATAACGTTCACAGTCTTTGTGACATCTTGCATGGATGATAATTTAGGAAAATGAGCTAGGTTTCCTGCTTCCAGCTGACTCACCCAAAGTGTCAATTTCATTTTAAAACCTCGTATTCGATCTATGAAATGAGTAATTAGCAGATCTTTACCTTGTAGTAAAATGTTCAAAACATTCAGATGGCTAGTTAAATCTGCTACGAACGCGAGATCACATTCAAACGTGCGCGCGCATTTCCCCTCCCTCCCCTCCCTCCCTACTCCACGACCTAGCACCTGCTCGCGAGCACGTGCCTGAGCAGACGCGAGTACTCGCACTCAAAACCGGCCAGTTGTTAAGCCCTGTCTTATGCCATCTCAAGAAGCACTAGGCCACAAAGTTGGTACACCACCGCTTTCGAGGCGTCTCCAGATCTCCATAGATGTCTTTACTGGTCATTATGGCTCAGTTCGAAGCGGCACTCATCACTGAAGACAATTCTACTCCTGTCAATGAGATTCCGCTGGAGACGCCTCAGACAGCGGTGGGATAGCACATTGACTGTCTCCCTCATACGGCCCAACAGCCAGGAGTGATGATCTGGGATGCCGTTTCTTTTCGTAGCAGGACCCCTTCGGTTGTTATCCGCGGGACGCCCCGTTTCGTTGCGCTCCGTTGCAAGCCATCCTGGGCTTGCATTTCAGCAAGATAATACGTGCCCTCACATGGCGATAGTTTTTACTGCTTGTCTTCGTACTTGCTAATCCCTTCCTTGGTCCACTACGTCGCCGGGTCTCTCCCCAATTGAGAACGTTTGGATCATTACGGGCAAGGTCTTCCAACCACCTCGTGAATTTGACGATCTAACGCGCCAGCTGGTCAGAATTTGGTATTATATCCCTCAGGACGTTTTTCAACAATTCTGTCAATCCGTGCCAAGCCGAACAACTGCTTACATAAGGACCGGAGGTGAACCAACGACTTACTGATTTTCTGAATTTGTGAAGCTCTTTCTCTTGAATAAATGATCTATTTTTTTTTAAACTGTAATCATTTGTTTGTCTGTAGATGTACATCACATCTACCTACCTCCGTTCCTTCGCGGTACGTTTCTTTCCTTTGTCTTTTTGTCTTTGAGCGTATATAACACGTGATTATGATAATAGGCAGCAATTTGATATCCACTGCTGGATAAAAGGTTCATCAAAATATTTCCACGCCATGTGATTTTCAGTGATAAGAACCAGTCTTTCTCCTGCATTTTTTCATATTTCTTTTACCTACCTTTCGTAATCTAGTTTCCTCCGTCTTTTCTTATGTCTTGGAATATAAACAAGAACATGCAGTGGCCATCTACCACCCACTTTCCGAAGTACTCTCTAGCGCACTTACCCTTTTTCTCATCACTGTCATAGACACACGGCACACCGTGCGCTGCTCGAAGCTACGTCAGAGGTGCCACTCTGGAACATCCCGCCAGCGCGCCGCCAAGCGAGATCGGTTTCCTTCGCTCGCCTTTCTCTGTCTTGTGGCGCCACTCATACACGCCACCAGAGGACATAGAACTGACACGACCTCACTGAACGCAGCTCCGTAACTGCTCTGGACGTGTTAATGCGCACGCCTTTGTACCTGTCCCTGTGTGCTCTTAACGTGTTTACGCGCGCCACCAGTCGTTCTACCTGGTACTCGAACGTGTCTACGCGTAGACACGTTCAGAGACAAGTTCAGAGTACCAGGTAGAAGGACTGGTAGTGCGCGTAAACACGTTCAGAGCACACAGGGACAGGTATAAAGGCGTGTGCGTTAAAACGTCCTGAGCAGTTAGAGGGTTAAGCAGCCGCAATTAAGAGCTCGCCCCTTATTAAATCCGTCTGCAGTGAGCAACTATATATATCAACTTAGCACGCTGCTGTTAAATGCTATTAATAGTCAGTGTCTTATAAAACTGCCGCAGCATTCAAGACTATTTGATACAATTAATAACATTAGTATCCCTTATATACAATATCACAGAAGAACCTATATCACTCAAGTATTAGAGTGTACATAATGTAAATAAACGTATTAATGTCTTACCTTTTTGTAAATGATTGTATTTAATTGCCACCTCACGTACCGGTACAACAATAGCGTTCCCTGATATACTTATTTGGCTTCCTGTCTCTCCTGGTAATTTGTAACATGCATTTCTCCATTATTAGGTGGCCCATCTTCAAGCTTTGAATGGTCCTCAAAGATCACTTCTGTCATGAGTTAAAACTGTAAATACAAACTGTTGTAAACGTTCACCTTCAAACACTGAACCTAATATGCTTTTACTCTGACTTATTGCAAACTGAATGTGACGAAACCTCTCACTAGCAATGTGAAAGACAGTGCTTTAAATTCCGATTACAATGTCTAATCTAGAATCGCCTTTGCTACCCGACTTTTATACAAGAACATAATTGTGCAAATTGCTCTTCATGCCTGTGATACCAGCTGATCCACACTGCATCAGACTTTTGTAAATGAATGTATGTATATGTGGTATTCTGCCTTACTGCAGGTCTTGTCATGGGTTAAGCCTCTTCCACTTTTGTTTGTCCATAGCCAGTCTTTTCATTTCTGAATATTTGTCTCCTTTGATATTGTCCAGCATTTTATATCTTCTTTCTCCTCTTCCCCTTTTTCCCTCCACCATTCCTTCTATTCCTTCCTTCAGTAAACAGTCCCTCCTCAAACAATGTCCAATCCAGTTCGGTTTTTTTCTTTCTGATGTCTTTCAGCATGTTTCTTTCTTCTCCAACTCTTCTTAATACTTCTTTATCCCTAACTCGGTCTTCCCACTCCACTTTTACATTCTTCTCCATATCGACATCTCTAGTCCATCCAGTTTTCTTTCATCTTCCTTCCTCAATGTCCAGGTCTTCGCACCATATAGTGCAACGCTCCAGATGTAACATTTGGCAAGTCTTGTCCTCAGATCTTTGTTTAGTGGTCCACAAAGTAATTTCTGTTTCCTCTTGAATCCTCCTTTGCCATTGCAATTCTTTTCCTAATTGCTGTTGAGCAATACATATCATTCATTATTACACTTCCCAAGTAATTGAAGTTATTCACTTGCTATATTTCCTCTCCTCCTATTTTCAGACGGCATTTTCTCCCCTTTCCTCCAGTTACCGTGCTTTTCGTTTTCTTCTTGTTAATCTTCATTCCATATTATTCTAATTTTGTGTTTAGATCATCCAACATTTGTTCCATCTCACTTGCACTCTCTGTCATCACAATCAAGTCGTCTGAAAATCTTGTACAATCCACTCTCCGACCCCCTATACAACTACAAAATTGTTAAGGCTTTCGTGGCCACTTGTTGACAAACTGCCTATTGGCTTCTGTCTCGGGTTCTTCGGCCGACGTTCATCTAATGATTTTTCTGACGTTTCGCCAGCACGAGTGGCTGGCATTGTCAAAGCTTCACCCTCCATTGCCGGTGGTGAACTGGAGGCGAGCTCGCGGCCGCAGACTATATGTACCTGGCGCGCCAACGTCCGAGGGCTTCTCCGCGGTCATTTCCGGTGCGGTTCTCCTCTTGCTACCTGCGACGGTCGTTCGCTGCAGTACGGGAAGCCAGGATCCGTTTACCTTAAGGCTTTCCTCTTTCTTGTTGAAACTGTTCGCGTGTTTTTGGATTTCTACAACTTCTCTGAACAAGCGCGTGTGATAGTGCTTCTCTACAGCCAGAACTTCCGTGTCGGCGAATTTTATTACGTGGTCGGTCTCATTCAGTGCGTGCTCTGCCACGGCCGATTTCTCCACCTGCCCCAACCTGCAATGTCGCTTATGCTCTTTGATCCTGGTGTTAATGGATCGTCCAGTCATTCCGACATAAACTTTTCCGCATGTGCAAGGTATACGGTATATTCCCGACATTGCAAGTGGGTCTCTTTTCTCCTTCGCCGATCTAAGACACTCTTTGATCTTCCTTGTCGGTTTGAAAATCGTCTTTACGCCGTGTTTGCGCAATATACGGCCGATTCTGTCCGTCACTCTGGTAATGTATGGCAGAAAGGCCGTACCCGACATTTCTTTTTCTGGTTCCTTACATCGCCGAGTGTTTAGCTCTGTTACACTTCTAATGTAATTTGTGGAGTACCCATTGCTCCTCAGAACAGTTTCCAGGTGTTGCATTTCTCGTTTGAGGTGTTGAGGCTCACATATTCGTCCTGCTCTCGTTACGAGCGTACTAATCATGCCTCTTTTCTGGCTCGGGTGGTGGTTTGACAGTTTGTGCAGGTATCGGTCCGTGTGTGTCGGTTTTCGATACACGCTGTGTCCCAGGTTTTCGCCGTCCCTTGTGACCAGCACATCTAGAAATGGCAGTTTCCTGTCCTTTTCTTGAACAGCCTCCATGCCAACATAACATTTACCATGGAGGTAGAAAAGGACAGGAAACTGCCATTTCTAGATGTGCTGGTCACAAGGGACGGCGAAAACCTGGGACACAGCGTGTATCGAAAACCGACACACACGGACCGATACCTGCACAAACTGTCAAACCACCACCCGAGCCAGAAAAGAGGCATGATTAGTACGCTCGTAACGAGATCAGGACGAATATGTGAGCCTCAACACCTCAAACGAGAAATGCAACACCTGGAAACTGTTCTGAGGAGCAATGGGTACTCCACAAATTACATTAGAAGTGTAACAGAGCTAAACACTCGGCGATGTAAGGAACCAGAAAAAGAAATGTCGGGTACGGCCTTTCTGCCATACATTACCAGAGTGACGGACAGAATCGGCCGTATATTGCGCAAACACGGCGTAAAGACGATTTTCAAACCGACAAGGAAGATCAAAGAGTGTCTTAGATCGGCGAAGGAGAAAAGAGACCCACTTGCAATGTGGGGAATATACCGTATACCTTGCACATGCGGAAAAGTTTATGTCGGAATGACTGGACGATCCATTAACACCAGGATCAAAGAGCATAAGCGACATTGCAGGTTGGGGCAGGTGGAGAGATCGGCCGTGGCAGAGCACGCACTGAATGAGACCGACCACGTAATAAAATTCGCCGACACGGAAGTTCTGGCTGTAGAGAAGCACTATCACACGCGCTTGATCAGAGAAGCTGTAGAAATCCAAAAACACGCGAACAGTTTCAACAAGAAAGAGGAAAGCCTTAAGGTAAACGGATCCTGGCTTCCCGTACTGCAGCGAACGACCGTCGCAGGTAGCAAGAGGAGAACCGCACCGGAAATGACCGCGGAGAAGCCCTCGGACGTTGGCGCGCCAGGTACATATAGTCTGCGGCCGCGAGCTCGCCTCCAGTTCACCACCGGCAATGGAGGGTGAAGCTTTGACAATGCCAGCCACTCGTGCTGGCGAAACGTCAGAAAAATCATTAGATGAACGTCGGCCGAAGAACCCGAGACAGAAGCCAATAGGCAGTTTGTCCCCTATACAACTCCTCTCCTTCCATCAAAACTTTCACTAATAATTTCCTACAGACATACATTGAACAGTGTTAGTGATATACAACAACCTCGTCTTAGACCTCTTTCCAATTCAATTTCTTCATTCATCACACCTCCTATTCTTACTCTTGCTCTCTGGGTCAAATATAAATTTCTAATTAGCCGTCTATCCCTCCAGTCAACTCCATGTTTCCTGAAGATTTCCATCAGCTTGTCCCATCTGACACAGTCATAGCCTTCTCAAGATCAATGAACACAACGTGCACCTTCCTTTTCTTCTCCATGTACCTCTCCCCTATCTCTCTCAGTAGCCCAACGGCATCTCTAGTTTCCACTCCTCGCCTGAAACCAAATTGTTGATACAAAATTGTTGAGGCTTCTCTACAGCCAGAACTTCCGTGTCGGCGAATTTTATTATGTGGTCGGTCTCGTTCAGTGCGTGCACTGCCACGGCCGATTTCTCCGCCTGCCCCAACTTGCAATGTCGCTTATGCTCTTTGATCCTGGTGTTAATGGATCGTCCAGTCATTCCGACATAAACTTTTCCGCATGTACATGCGTATACCATTTTTCATCTCCTTCACAGACGATTATTATTAACACTCAGAATGACTTTCTCATGAAACACTATCACACAAAGGCTGACTTTGGCGTAACAAAAGATGTGACCTATTATAAAAGGCATCCACTGAATTTATATGAAACTTTGTAAATGAAAATTGTTTTTATTAGTCTCTCATAGTTTCATATTAGACTCTATAGTATTGTTTCTTATCTTGCCAATGGAGAACTCAGCTCTGCTCTACCTGCATCACAGAAATAATGAGCTAAAATAGATCCGAATACTTTTAACAAACGAATCAGAATACTGAACATATGACTGATAATTCTTCCTGGGTACCAACACGTAGATATTGTTTCACGCAACGTAATCTTTACACTACAATAATAACTAAACTAGAGCTTGCAGCAAAATAAACTCAAATGCAAATTATTTCAATGAACCGTCTCTCTGCACAATCATATCAAATCATACTCCATTCTCAATTACGCGTCATGAAGCATCTCAAATAAAAATCTGTTGTAGGACACATCCACCATCCAAGCTCCTCAATCTGCCATGACACAACACTTTTTCTCGCTCTCTGTCCGCCAACTGCTTCCGACTACTTGACTCGCCCGAGCTCTACTCAGAAACAACACAAGCTCTAGTAGCCAAAGAATACGTGTCACTCATGTATTCAGCATGCAAAGATGTTCAAAGTGGTAAACATTCCGAATAACTGCGGTTTCTCTTGATATTTACATTCAAAGATACGCCAAGCGTCAAACATACCAAACAAATTGTAGCTTCTCATGATATTTACCTTTTTTACAATAGTTTCTCCTAATAAGGGTATCTTTTCAACTCATTAAGAGCATCATCTCGAAAATTTATTTAGTTTACCAAAAGCATTAAATATCAGCTTTAATAATCTGCTTCTTGCTTTCTATCTCAATCTAGTGGTAGTAATCACTTGCCATCAGTAATAAATTTTAATAATAACTCTATTTCAGATTTGGACCTGGGTTCTAAGACCCGTTTCCGTGGATGAAGTAATTTTCATATAGTGAAATTCGAGCGAAAGCAGAAGGCAACACACTATACACGGATATTCGTACAGCAGAACTGTCATTGTTCTAGCGAACGATCTGTCGATAGTAGCTATTGGAAGAACTCTTAAAAATGAAGAATCCATTCGCCACACTAACCTGTGTGCAAGCAGCATTTTCACTTGTGTTAGAAATGAAAACAAAGGTGAAGAACTGAATTAATTTAACACATTACTTCCTAAGTCTCGTGGCGGACACCAAACCACATATAGGAAGGACAGTTAGAAATAGGCAGAGCGAAACACTCTATTGACACTTTATTTTTTGGTTTAGTGAAAAATGTAGCCGGCCGCTGTGGCCGAGCGGTTCTAGGCACTTCAGTCCGGAACCGCTCTGCTACTGCTGTCGCGGGTTCGAATCCTGCCTCGGGCATGGATGTGTGTGATGTCCTTAGATTAGTTAGGTTTCAGTAGTTCTAAGTCTAGGGAACTGATGACCTCAGATGTTAAGTCCCGTAGTGCTCAGAGTCATTTGAACCATTTTTGAAAAATGTAGAAAACGAGTGAGTTTCAGCTGTCTGAACATTAACTAAGCAGTACCGGTATCATAAATAATATGTCACTTTAAAGCTAAGAGAAATATCTTTTTTGCAGTCTAACGTTTAAATTTGACCCCCGAAGTTCATTTACGTTTTTGGACGACATTTGATCTGGTCCAGGGGTAATTGTGTTAGAAAAGTTGGGGACTGCTGATTTGGAAAATAGTCAGATTTTCCAACAGAGACAAATGAACTTTAGAACATTTTCCTTTTCTGCACTCGTCGCAGAAAACAGTATTTCAGCCTGTGGTCCTGGTGTTTACATCTCACTGCAATCGCAGAGGTCGTACGCTTCGGTTGGGAGGAGACTTTTCTGCAGCACGGTGGTACTATAGCATAGCATGGCATCGTGCTCAGCGTCTCCCACACAGGATAGGGGAGCCAAATGTTAGGCATTGGCTCTTCTTTTCGGAGAACGTTGCGTTTCTCCAGTTCCGTATTTCCAGTTAGTGCTCTTCACGGACGTAATCTGTAACGAAGAAAAGTGGCAGCTGCTTGAAACCCTAACCAATAACACTGCTTGTTCATAGTGTCACTAAATGAGTGTAAAAATAAAGAGGGACTCGAGCAACAAGTGAAGTCAGCAGCAGTTAAAACAGTCATTCGCAATTACACATTTAGGAAATTTTAACGACCGATATAGAAGGAGAAACACCGAAAAAATGATTACAAAATCAGAGTAAAGGCATGGTGTTTCCAACAATGCGATAGTCCATGTAGCACTGGTTCAAATGGCTCTGAGCACTATGGGACTCAACTGCTGAGGTCATTAGTCCCCTAGAACTTAGAACTAGTTAAACCTAACTAACCTAAGGACATCACAAACATCCATGCCCGAGGCAGGATTCGAACCTGCGACCGTAGCGGTCTTGCGGTTCCAGACTGCAGCGCCTTTAACCGCACGGCCACTTCGGCCGGCCATGTAGCACTAATGGACTACTAATGGACGACAATTTTCATGAGAATAACTTAGGGTGGCAGATGGGACGTTCGGTACATTCCAGGAGAAATACCTCCTGATGACTCAGGTGGTATACTGTGGTGTAGTCAATAGGAGTGGCAGTGGCGCATGGTATCGACACCAGTAAGATGCTCCTAGCTATCGGAGCATTGCGAGCCACACCAGTGAGACGTAAGTAGAAATACACTCCCACAGTTCTCTGCACCATGGTCGGCAGCCTGTCTTGAAACAGACCGACACCCGAACACGAAGTCAATCCTACATCAGTCTATGTTCCATTCAATCCCAAGCCCACAGCAAGCAGCGAGAAGATTACCGCGTCCAAAGTTAGAGACAACTAGTTAGACTTTCCAAGTTAATCTGCAAGTTCTTGCATATGTTTATGGACTTTGTATTCAAACGGTGCTACGAGGAAGAGTTTCTATTGAACAGTGTTTCGTGATGCATTACCAACGACAGTCTATTTCATCACAAAAGAAAGACTGGTTCTATCAATGTATACAACTGTTCCCACGCCGTAAACCGTATTCCCAGCAAAGAAGAAGTTGTATAACATAAGGCAAGCAGTCATTTTAACTGCAAACATACTTCAGTTCTTACATATTACACAAGCAATAATCATGTCAATTATCACCTGTTTAGAACCCAATTCATTTGTGAAAACTCGTCTCAACAGATACCGTAATGGATGCCAGCACAGCGCCACTCTGAGCATGTAGGGCCAATGATGTGATGCCAAGAAAACTTTCCTGATGACACGGTGGTCATCTCAAGCTCGGAGAACGAAAACAATTTCTTGTCACAAAGACTTTTGATAGCCTATCGTATCTTGGAATTTTTAAATTGTGCGACAAAAGAAATTCTGAGCACCTTTTACCCTGCTTTGTACCCCACATTTTCAAACGTGGATCCTTGGTAACGCTGTCTAACTAGGAAACGTTTTTACTGGAAACAGTAGAAACTTCGCGAGGACGGCTTTATGTACTTACAGCGCGGATGTACAATATCTTCTGAACGCCTCCGGGGTTAGCGAATGCTATGAACAGTAGGGCTACTGGGTGGGGGTGCTACCTGTACATGGAAGTTTGAGAATTTGGGTTGGAGAGGAAGTGTCCGCTCAGTTTTCCTTTGGCAGGGCAGCAGTGCGGGCGTGCTGTTTGTATCCTCGCCACGGAGTAAGCTCAAGTGCTTATTTATTCAGTATTCAGCCGTTTCGTACGCGTCAGCTTAAACATGTAGATCAGCATGACAAACCAATACAGAAAATCTATGACCGAGTTTATGTTCCAAAACGTTTTCGCTACAAAAAAAAAAAGCACTCTAAGTCGAAAGATTTTTACGTGAAGAGATGAAAAACTCAGCGGTCGACATCATTGGCTTACATTTGAAGGGCTTATTTCAATAGTGGTACAAGTCTATTTTGCTCATTCTGAGATACAGCGTCCTAAAGTTAAATGAGCGCTGAAAAATCTGCAGTTGAGATACCAGAAATATTCAAGTATAATACTTGAAAAATCTGCAGTTGAGGTACCAGAAATATTCAAGTATAATACACTGCTGGCCACCGTAAATGTAACACCCTGAAGGAAGCATCCGAATCAAGTGAAATTTACACCATGAGTTTGCAGCGACGAGATATGCAACTGATTAGAATTTCAGCGCAGACGCACATCACGCGCGCCTGTGGCGCCACCTCATAGCGCCATTTAAGGCTTGTCGATTTCGACGAGTGTACGTTCGGCACGTGTGTTTACCTTGTGGTTGTTTCACAAGACGATCATTTATGCCTCGTAGACAACAGCGAACATCTTTTGATCAAGTATCCGAGTTCGACAGAGGAAGGATAGTGGCTTACCGAGATTGTGGATTATCATACAGAGAAATCGCTAGTCGTGTTGGACGAAACCAAACAACTGTAATGCGGATATGTGACCGTTGGATGCAGGAGGGTACGACGGACCGACGTGGTCGATCGCATTCACCTCGGTGCACCACTGCACGTGCTGATAGGCAAATTGTGCGCGTGGCAGTGACGGATCGCTCAGTGACATCCCGAACCATGGCACAGCACACTGCGTCTGTAACGCATCATCCAGTGTCTGCGCGTACCATTCGACGCCGTTTACAGCAGAGTGGTCTGTCCGCAAGACGTCCATTGCTTCGTCTACCATTGACGCAGAACCACAGACATCTCCGTCCCCAATGGTGTGATGACAGACGGATGTGGACGGCAGAATGGAATGACGTTGTCTTTACTGACGAGGCACGCTTCTGTCTGCAGCACCACGATGGTCGGATTCGAGTGTGGAGACACCGTGGAGAGAGGATACTGGACAGCTACATTATGCACCGCCACACTGGTCTTGCACCGGGTATTATGGTATGGGGCGGTATTGGATATTATTCTCGCACGCCTCTAGTACGCATTGCCGGTACTTTAAATAGCCGGCGCTACATATCCGAGGTGCTGGAGCCAGTTATCCTTCCTTACCTTCAGGGCTCGGCCACAGTCATATTTCATCAGGATAATGCGCGACCACACGTGGCACTAATTGTCCAAAGCTTCTTCGTCAATAACCAGATTGAATTGCTTCCCTGGCCGGCTCGCTCTCCGGATCTTTCACCGATAGAAAACATGTGGTCCGTGGTTGCTCAACGAGTGACCCAGATTACATCCCCAGCTGCCACACCAGATGATCTTTGGCAACGTGTGGAAGCTGCTTGGGCTGCTGTACCCCAGGAGCACATCCAACGTCTCTTTGACCCAATGCCGAGACGTGTGGCAGCGGTGATCTCCAACAATGGCGGCTACTCTGGCTACTGACTCTGGCAGGAACCACATGTCACAGACGTCTGTAAACGTAATCATTTGATACTTGGTCAACATGTTATCTACAAAATAAATTTTGTTGTGCTACCTCTTGTCTTTCTTGGTGTTGCATTTACGGTGGCCAGCAGTGTACTTGAATATTTCTAATATCTCAACTGCAGATTTTTCAGTGCTCATTTTACTTTAGGACTCTGTATCTCAGAAGAGCAAAAATGGACTCGTGCCACTATTGAAATAAGCCCTTCATTTATTCATTGTGGGCAGTATCATCAGTGCTGCAACATGTGAACGGATTCTTCGGGAAACGAAACCGAGTCCCCACTTCTACCAAGCTGATGGCAATGTGGGTACTGTGGTGGTCGATAAAGGTGATCTGGGACTCCACACGATCAGGGTATTTGAACTTACATTTGAACTCCCAGCAGAAGAAGTCGAGTCGGCTCTTCTCACCTACGGCACGGTCTTTAGCCGTGTTGCGGAAAGATTGACACAGTTCTGAACGTATCCTGAGCGGAGTCCAACAGATCAGAATTGAACTTAAGAGACATGTTCCCTCATATCTCTATATTGGTGGCTGTCGTGCCGTTGTTATTTACTACGGACAACCGAGGATCTGTTCTGGACGCGGGAACACCTGCAGTTCGACGACTGACTTACCGTATCACCACAATTAACCTCAATATCATTAGATCAACAGTGAAGATACATCTGCTGCGAGAGATGCTTCGTGCGTTGGATATTAACTTTGCTTGATTGCAGGAAATGCTACTAGCGTCCCTCCTTGACTTCTATGGTTATACATATGTAATACCGGATGATAAGACGGTACGGATACACTAGCGCGTGACGATATTGCCATGCAAGACTTTTCTTACCACCCCTCAGCCAGGGGGTTGGCGATCACGGTGCTAGGTACACTATTATTGACGTGGCTCCTCTTTCGGGAACCGACAAATGCGCACAAGATCGCAGTTCTGCTCAGAGGAAATCACCCCTCTCTTTCTTGGTCGCTACGATTAACTGTGTGCTCCACACCAAAGACCAGGTCCCAAACTTTTCGATTTGTCAAGAACTTCGAATATTGTCGCGTTATCTGCATCTCATCGGTATTTAGGACAAAGTGCACTGTGACCATCCCGGACACATATATCTTATTAGTCACTCGGCCAGTGGTCTTGATAGCATCTGTGTCGCGCATTATCTTGCGCAAGGAGTGTTGGACACCGAACGGTGGCCTCTTGCCTTCTCAGACCATAGCGCCTTTACAAGCACGGTCAGCCTCCAGCAACAACGTGTAATGGCCCAGTCGTGGCATGTGGAAGATGAATGTGGTACACCTCCACGACCCAGAATGCCGTCAGATTACAGCCGCCACGTTCGCGGACTGTGAAACGTGTCTTCCATAGTACTCCGCGTTCCGGAGGAAAGGACATCGCTAATGGCATCGATACACTTTGAACTTTATTACACGATGCTGCGCAAACTCGCGTCCCAACAGGTGTCACCAGACCGACGGATGGCATGCCGCCGAATTAGAGCCAAACTGCTGTCTCTTACACGGCGATAAGGAAGGGGACGTCGTGCGGTCGCGGCTTCAAGACCGAGTGAGCGAAGAAATCCCGATGATGCATCACGTCCTGCTTGACTGCCGTCGACGCCAATGACAGCTGATCACGGACCTCGCTTTGCCGGTTGGTCGATCCTCAACTACCAAGACAGCCCTCATGCAGGGCTTTGCAGACCATTATTGACGTTTTACAGAACGAGAATACAGAGGATGGGGACGATAACGACTCTTTGCAGCACTTGTCGCACACCCTGGACAACACAGCAGTATCGTCGCTTTTGCCGGAGATTGCACAGGAGACATTGAGTATGCACTTAACAAGTCGTCTGGGCCAGACGGATGCCTCTCGAGTTCAATCGGATTTTCCTCATCCTGATGATGCCAAGTCGGATAAACTACCAAGATCAGATATTCCCCGGTTTTTGCGAACCACCTGCCTTCTTCGATGGGCAACTCATCCTAACACGCAAGGCTTCAAGAGGTCGGTTGATCGAGGATTGCCACCTGATTACAATGTTAAGTTCGGACTAGAAGACCTTTTCCCGGCTCCCAGCAGAGCACATAAAGAAGGTTCTGCCACTAATCCTTTCAATTGAGGAAGCTACACAGGGAGAAGACACCAAAATGCGAACGGACGCTGGCGATTTTTGGGATTTGATAGCTCTCGCCACATCTTGTAGCCTTCGAAATGCTGTATCACAATTGACCTCTATCAATCTTTGGCAGAATGCACCATGATGTTATCTGAATCTTCCGTCGGTTCCTGGTAGAACAACATTACAGTAAATGAAAGCGCCAGTTTGCTTTTCTTCTACAGTATCACTTTCATTATGTTAACCGGTTTTCGGCTTACAAGACTATCTTCAGACATTTACTGAGTATTGTCACCAAAGAAGTTACACGTTTCAAGTACAATATTTGAAGAGAAGTCACACATCTAGATTGAAACAGAAACGTAAAGTAAATAACATTGTCGATGGTGTGGTCGTAATCCACGGTGAAAAGTAAAAAGCTGAACAGCAAATAAATATAAACTGGGTAAACAGGAAAAAACATTAACACAAAACAGGAACAGCAAACCTACAGAACGCCGGCCGCGGTGGTCTAGCGGTTCTAGGCGCGCAGTCCGGAACCGCGCGACTGCTACGGTCGCAGGTTCGAATCCTGCCTCGGGCATGGACGTGTGTGATGTCCTTAGGTTAGTTAGGTTTAAGTAGTTCTAAGTTCTAGGGGACTGATGACCACAGATGTTTAGTCCCACAGTGCTCAGAGACATTTGAAACCTACAGAACAGTTTGTATTAAAAAACAAAACCAATTTGGGGTTCGAGGTGCATTCACATTCCTAATCATAAATAATTTCCTGCCATCATAAATAATTTCCTGCCCTGCCACAAAAGTAAAAAAATGGTTCAGATGGTTCTGAGCACTATAGGACTTAACTTCTGAGGTCATCAGTCCCCTAGAACTTAGAACTACTTAAACCCAACTAACCTAAGGACATCACACACAACCATTCCCGAGGCAGGATTCGAACCTGCGACCGTAGCGGTGCGCGTTTCCAGATCGTAGCGCCTAGAACCGCTCGGCCACCAGGGCCGGCGTCAGAAAAGTACATGATGAATAGTATCACTTACACGTTGACGAACTTCAGGATCTTCAGGATCAAAATCAGACATAATTGGCACAGAACTATTTCCAGTTCCAAGAGACTCTTTATAAAGAATTAGATAGCTTAGTTATGGGTTCCCCTCTCAGTCCACTGTTCGCTGAAATATTAATGGCCCATTTTGAACAACATTTTCTGGATAAAGAACCTTTGAGTGTAAATATCAAGTACTGGTTTAGATATGTCCTCTGTATGAGGACTGGTACTACAAGACAGCTCAACACATTTTTGCAAAACCCACACAATAAACATAACAATATTCAGTTAACAATGAATGGTGACAACTTGTGTACTCATCTAAAAGTGGTACATATGACTGTCACATCGAAGTTACATCCCTGTGACTTTGACGTTTTTGATAGTGAACTTCGTCAAAGTGTAAGTATCTTATTCATGATGAATTTTTGTAGCAGGACAGGTAATTATGTACGATTAACAATGTGAGTGCACCGGTAACCCCAAATTGAAAAAAAAGTTTTCCCAACATGTAATTAACCTATAGAACTGGATTCTGTCACCAAGTGAACAAAGAGAGCTTGAGAAAGGTTTAAAATATTCTCCTTCCCACCCTCCATCAGAAAAACAACTGGATGTTATGAAAGTAGATAGTTAATATGTTCTAATAAAATACACCACTGCGAAATATTTACTTGCCAATGCACTAAAGAAAGAAACCAGATTTGAGTGTAACTTCCCACAGGCTATTGATTTTCACGCCCCCAAGTTCTTAAAACAGAAATTACAACAACAAGATATCATTGTCACAAAATCTGATGAATGCAGCAATATTGTTCTTCTGAACCAACGAGATTATGTGAATAATGATTTCCTGAATATCATGTTCTTCCAAGTCCTTCCTAAAGACTCTACTAAATTCTTCAAAGAACATGTTTAATGTGCAACCAATTCATACAAAAACACGATTTTGAAGCAACAATGTTAACTTATATGAACCCAGTGCCTCCTAGAATGTATGGGCTTCCTAAACTCCATAAACAAGGTGTTCCTATTTGTCCAGTTGTAACATCATTCACTGCGCCATCTTACAAGCTAGCTAGTAAACGGGACACCTTAATTAAAAGCAAGACTATATTCAAACCAAAGCATGGTATTTCAGACTCTGTGGAGCTTGGAAACAAAATAAAAGGTATATCTGTCCCACACAATCATAAATTAGTATCCTATGATGTCTGCAGTTTGTTTCACAATATACCAGTAGTGGAATGCATTGATATTCTGACAGAATTGGTGTACAAGTCTAATATCAATCCTGGGGAATTGAATGACTTGAGACTGGCCACTCAGACATAAGTGGCACAGAACTATTTCCAGTTCCAAGAGACTCTTTATAAAGAATTAGATAGCTTAGTTATGGGTTCCCCTCTCAGACCACTGTTCGCTGAAATATTAATGGCCCATTTTGAACAACATTTTCTGGAGAAAGAACCTTTGAGTGTAAATATCAAGTACTGGTTTAGATATGTCCTCTGTATGAGGACTGGTACTACAAGACAGCTCAACACAGTTTTGCTAAACCCACACAATAAACATAACAATATTTAGTTAACAATAAAGATTGGCAACAAATCCATAAAATTCTTAGATCTGACCACTGACATCAGTACACACACACACACACACACACACAAATGGCTCTGAGCACTATGCGACTTAACTTCTGAGGTCATCAGTCGCCTAGAACTTAGAACTAATTAAACCTAACTAACCTAAGGACGTCACACACATCCATGCCCGAGGCAGGATTCGAACCTGCGACCGTAGCGGTCGCTCGGCTCCAGACTGTAGCGCCTAGAACCGCACGGCCACTCCGGCGGGCACACACATACACATTACTTCAAAATTTATAGAAAAACTACAACTGCGGACACAGTAAAACCTTCTTGCTGACAGCACCCCTTAGCTCACAAACATGCAGCACTCAGTACACTGTTATATCTGTCTCCATGTCCACAGACGGTTTTAAAACAGAGTTAAATACAATAAAATTTATTGCCCCAACCAAAGGCTACAGTCCAGTCCCGACTGACCATATCTTGTATAGGAAATAAAAACGGAACATTGTACCCCTCGTCTATACCCCATCTGCATGCTCTTCCGCTGTCCAGGAGAGGTATCACAGATTGTAGCCAAAGCAGTGAAAGTCTGCTAGTCTTTGCTGCTATGTTAAGAACACAGCCCAGCGTGTTTTCAACAGCAAAGATAAGATCCAGTTATTAGACAACAGTTGGATATGCAAAAATACCCGATTGTGACAAGTCTTACATCGTTCAGTCAGGCAGAGCCATAGCAACTAGGCTGGCTGGACATGAAAGCAGTTGGAGATCAGAATTGTGACTCCGCATTTGCTGAGCGTGTACTGAGTGAGAGTCGCAGGTACCAGCCAGAGTCCTATGTCCTTCACACAGCAAACAATGGCCATAAACCCAAACTGCTGGAACCCCTGTAAAGTCACAAACATCTAGCTCACAGTCCAAATCTAATCCTAAATGATCAGACACAGCTTAACACTTCCCCTCTCTTAAACTTCACATAACTGTTTTTCATTACTTCCTACACTTTCTGTTCCTACATATTCCCCCATTTTCCTGTATTCACTGAGTTCTTTCATTTTATTGAAATTGTCTATGTGACTTATACAGGCTGTAGTTTCAGTTGTTAAGGGTTTCTTTTTCTGGTACTTGTACCACTTTCCATGTTGAGTACCTCTTGTAGTTGTCTCACCAAGTATTACTTTTATTTGCTTGGTTCATTTATTTAATGCCAACTGTTACATAGCCCAGTTTCGAGTATAGTGTTAATCTTTTCCTGTTTGTTCCTTTGTATTGGTGTGTTGTTCAGCTTCTTTACCTTTTCAAGTGCAGTACTATCACACTCTCAAAGACTGCATTTACTGTATGTTCCTCACACTCCTCCACTTTCCTGCATTTATTTATTTATGTTTATCTTATTGATATTGTTGAAGTTCCTTATATATTCTGTACTTTCACTGATAATTATTTCTTATTTTAATTGGTTTGTGTATCACTCTCCATGTTTTATATTTCCTGAAGTAGCCTTGTCAAGTACTAATTTTATTTTATTTATAGCTATTGTTTGTTAATATAAATTGTTGTGTAGGCTTGCTGTTCCTGGTTTGTCTTAAAGTTTTCTTCCAGTTTACTCCATTTTCATTTATTTACTGTTTAACTTTTTACTTTTTACAGTGCATTACTACCACACTGTCAAACATGTTATTTACTGTACTTTCTGCTTCAATCTAGATGTGTCAGTTCTCTTCCAATGGTGTTTACAAACGGTGTAACTTCTTTGGTGATAATATTGAGTAAATGCCTGAAGATGGCTTTGTAAGCCGAAAACTGGTTAACACAATGAAAGTAAACCTGTAGAAGAAACGAAAACTAGCGCTTTTCATTTATTAGTGCACCATAAGTTTCTTATGTCAATTCTAGCTCGCATGGGCTTTCCATCTGGTTTCCTCGACGTAATTTTGCTCCTCTTACGCGGAGCATCATCTCATGGTCTGCTAAGCGGACGCACGGTGGGTCCCTTGCCAATCTAGAGTTCGGTTCGACAAGAACGCCCAACCTCCATGATTTTTTACGCGATCGCACTGGAGCTGCTCATAGGTGGTCCGAAACGCAAACTTTCAAGTATTATGTTGAGAGGTCACACATCTCACTGCAGAGCGTATGCTGATGACCTTCTGCAGCTGGTCCAATCAAGTGATGAAGGCGCTCCTGCCTGAATAGATCAAGCGGTAAAAATTTGTGGCGAGAAGCCACATGAATATAGCCAAGTAGGCGGCGATGCATATTGGAAGGGGTCTCTAGGAGAGCTGCATAGCGCCCCTCCCATAGGTGGATGTGATGAGATATTTGGGCATTACATTTACACGAGATGTGTGTCGCACGGCTGTCATGAACTATTGGACATCTACTGCAGGCGATATGCACAGAAGACCGCCAGCCCCTACTTCGAAGCATGGACCTCCTACAGCGTGTCCAGTTTCTTAACCTTCACGTGGCTACCAAGTAAATACACATGGCTCAGGTTCTCTTACCACCGACAGTGACAGCACATAGACTAGAGGCGGCATTTGGATATTACCTTATTGCTCGATTCCTGGATTATTACTGGAGTCCGCAATGACACCCTAACCCTCCCTCCGCATGTAGGCGGACTTGGACTTTTAAATGTATGAGTGCGGGCTGCAGCCTTATACTTGAGCACAACGTCTAAACTGAGGTCCCGTCAACATACTTCACTTACGGGCAGGATATTAAAGGAATTGATGCCGGAATTCGTCCTGCCACCTGTTACGATTGCGCACATTACTCCATCTCTTTTCCACATCTCGACGTTCATACTCGAATATAGTTGTGTGCACCCCGATTTGCCCATTAGGGGAGATCGCGTATGGTAGTCACACAAGTTGATTGTGCCATAATTAATAACTCGACCACCAGATGTTACACTGTACTGGAATGACGTTGTTAAGAGTGGCAGCACTATCTGCGTCTGTTGTGTGAAGGTTCAGTTGTTACCGTCGAGTGAATGAGTAGTTGTATATATTTTTCTGTTACTCGTGCTCGTGAGTAAAATTTAAAGCATTACTATCGTTCCATTTAAACTACAGACCTCTTTTCTATATCGATGATCGGATTCTACAGTTACGTAATGTATAATTAGATATATTACGTGCCGTCTTTCTAAACCATTATGAAACACAAAAAGCTGGATACTAGCAAAAGTTTCAAAATAACGTTCCTTGTCACACAACCAACGGGGATAGCTGTCAGCAGGGACAACCATCCCTGTGAAAATATTAGCGTTTCGAATTCTGATATCATCTTATCTTTTTGTCGTTTTCCGTATCAAGATGCGTAGAAATTTCGAAAGAAAAGAAAAACGTAAAACACCAGCATACACTACGCTGAAAGCTGCACAAATGGTGAAACTGGAAAATAAATCCATTAGCACTGTTACCAAAGTTTACGAGATAAGTTACCGTTGCTGTAAAAAATTTTCTGTTGAGGATGACCCACCCTTTACTGAAGGTAGGCTACTATCCTAACAGACTTATTCTAACATTTCCACTTGAAAATAAATTGGCAGAATATGTGAAAGTTTCAGTCCACAAGAAGTACGAAAATTGTGTTACGAGTTAGATATACCTAATGAGCTTGAAGTACCTGCAAAATGGACTGATGCTCGACAGGATGGGGCTGACAGGGTTTCTGGGTTCATGAAGAGGCACAAAGATTTGTCAATTAGAGCTCCTGAAGCTACCAGCATAAACCGAGCTTCTGGCTTCAATAAACAAACTTTGGCGACTTTTTCGATAACCTGGCTACTGTAATGAGTCGATACAACTTTGGATCGAAAGATATTTGGAACATAAACGAGACTGGCATTACAACAGCATCCGCTGTACCACCAGTGGTGTCTGTGATGTCGAACATGTCAGGCTGTCTATACAAATACCTTTGGTTAATAATCAGGTATTGACATTACGCAGTCAGCTTGAGTTTAGACCAGACATCGCTCAGATCCCTTCATTCAGCTCAGATTAAGTTTCGATAAAACAAATACACAGAGTATGAATTAGGACGACATAGCCCCAAGGTAACGACAACAGAAATGAATAGCAGATCGCACACGTCTAATTAATCTCTCGTGTCAGTTTTATCAAACGTGCGTTTGAAGAGGAAACGTACGATTTAAAAAAGATTAATACTTTTATACTCAGCCATCATTGCATCAACCCGTAAAAGAGTTTCACTTGGCAACGTATTACCTTTTACAAGCGTCTTAAGAAAAGCTTGGGCGAGGTCTAGTTACTTGGAATGCTGATCCAAATTGAGTATTAAAGCAAATATGACAGCCATTAATTAATGCTAGTCAGAATTATATGCGAGAACCCAAATTAAATTTCTATAACAAAGCCTTGCTCAAAAATAGTGGTTTCACGAATCGCAACCGTGACTTTGGATACACGTAAGAAGAGGTGCTCACCGTTTTCCTTCTACGCCAATCTTTGGCTGTATAGCAAACGCTGGCAGCTCGACATTCACACACCAAGTCAGTAGAATGAGAAACGTACCGACACTGAAAATGCGAACCCGTGTCCACGAAGGCAGAGGGACGTAGTAACTCTTCAAAGGTCTTGGGCACATTTTTTTCAGTCAAGCACAACCACCCATAACATGACGAACTGGCCTTCAGTCCTTGGTGAGCAAAACAAGTTACCATGCGTAATAACAGCAAACGAACATTCAGGTAGTGGAGAAACTAAGCGTGCGGTTAAGTCCCAACGGCGGGCAACTATGCTCGCTCTGGTGGAACGCCATCTAACTTGTTGCTATGAGACGAAGTACAAATAAGTTTAAGTGGGCAGTAGTAGATAGTAACGCACGCACGGCCCGCAGATAATTGGAGGGCGGCACTGTATGGAAGCATGGACGATGGAGACTGAGGAAAAGAAAACTCTGAATTCTTTTGGAATGTGGTGTTACAACCGTATCCTCCAAATCAAATGAACAGATATGATAACAAATGACGAAGACTTTAAGAGACTGGGAGAGAAGGAGGGTTTATCGAATAACGTTGTAAGATTTTTTATCGTCCATTCAGACTAATGGGCCTCCTAAAACCAAAAATTGAGGGGTATGTCAGGGGAAAAAGAGTTAGAGGAAGTTGCATGGGGGCTTAATTATAAAAATGCAAATAAATTTTAGTAGCTGTATGTCCGGTTACGAAGTCTCGTAACCGGTTGGTCCTGACTAGTATTAGTACGCAATCTGACCGCATCAAATAACAATAAAGAATGAAAGCAAATTTCCGTTAACACAATTGATTAATTAAGTCCCCAGCAACTATAACTGTTCTGTGTGTGGAATTGTGATTCAACGTACATGTATCTGACACGGTTCTTCCTCAATGCGACAATATATTTTAAACACCATTTACAACGAAGCAATTAAAAACCAGAAATACTATAATTACACATAGAAGCCAGAATTACAGTCTAATACATGAACACGAACCAGATACTTTGTTGACTGAACCTGTGACCAAGAGGCATTGTTATTTAGGAAATTTGAAATAAAAATTTTTTTGTTACCTTCATATATATTGACGAAAAATACACTGTGATCATTGCAACATCTTCCATCTATACATTACACCAACCGAACAGCATCTGCTGTCTCGCCCAACAGAGCAACTGCACACAGCATGCTCTCAACTAATAGTGCTCTCCACATCCTCTCAACAAGCACTGCCCACGGTAACCTCTGAACTACAACTGCCCTCGAGATTCCTGAACAACTACAGCTCCAGTGGAGGCGGCAGAATAATACTCTTTGGCGCAATCTCTGGCGCTGTGACTCAGTGTAGCCACCTTTCATATGCCCCTCCTCCATGGACTAGAATTTGATGGTATTTTTGCCAGCATTGGTGGTGAAAATACCACCAAATTCGTACCAAAAAAAATACAGACAAAAATAAAAGATGATATTAATAAGTAAATATCACATAACTAAATAAATTTTGGCTTTGCACTGACCCTTCAATAATCTAATATATAAAATACAGTAAGGAATACAAATGCTTGTATACATGTGATTTTGCATAATAGTTTACACAAGTATAATTTGTTAAACAATGTTGTTAAACAGTTCAAACAATAGCGTCATCAATGACGAATAGGTACATGTAAGTGTCTCATAACATTTGATAAACATTAAATACACAAAAAATCTGTTTATACAAATATTCACATAAAATCTTTTCTATAGTTCAATAAACAGCTAACACTCCTCAGAGTAGTTGACAGTTCCAACAGTAGCACCCAGCAATGGTCAACAGGTGCAAATAGCAGCCTCATAACATTTCATCAGCAGTATTTAAACAGCTCCAACAGTGGCACCCAGCAATGGTCAACAGGTGCAAATAGCAGTCTCATAACATTTCATCAGCAGTATTTAAACAGCTCCAACAGTGGCACCCAGCAATGGCGAGCAGGCGCAGAAATAAATAAGTAAAATTATCTCAGTAGCAGTAGTTCCATCAGTGGCACCCAGCAATGTTGAACAGGTGCAGACAGCAACAAATAACATTATCTCAGTAGAAGCAGTTCCATCAGTGGCACCCAGCAATGTTGAGCAGGTGCAGACACCAACAAGTGACATCATTTCAGTAGAAGCAGTTCCATCAGTGGTACCCAGTAATGTTGAACAGGTGCAGACAGCAACAAGTGACACCATTTCAGTAGAAGCATTTCCATCAGTGGCACCCAGCAATGTTGAACAGGTGCAGACAGCAACAAGTAACATTATCTCAGTAGAAGCAGTTCCATCAGTGGCACCCAGCAATGTTGAACAGGTGCAGACAGCAACAAGTGACATTATTTCAGTAGAAGCAGTTCCAACAGTGGCACCCAGCAATGTTGAAAGGTGCAGACACCAACAAGTGACATCATTTCAGTAGAAGTAGTTCCAACAGTGGCACCCAGTAATGTTGAACAGGTGCAGACAGCAAGAAGTAACATTATTTCAGTAGAAGCAGTTCCATCAGTGGCACCCAGTAATGTTGACAGGTGGAGACAGCAACAAGTGACATCATTTCAGCAGAAGCAGTTCCAACAGTGGCACCCAGCAATGTTGAGCAGTTGCAGGTAACAGTCCATAATATTCACTATCAATAATTAAACAGTTCATCAGAGTTCATTAGCAGAAATTAAACATTTCCAAGTGGCACCCATCAATGTTGAACAAGTGCAGGTAACAGTCCATAATATTCACTATCACTAATTAGACAGTTCATCAGAGTTTATCAGCATAAATTAAACATTTCGAAGTGGTACCCATCAATGTTAAACAGGTGCAAGCACGAACAACAGTTTGAATGTGCACACAATTGCTTTTACAAAATTATTATCAATGCTCTGACACTAAACATACAAATTATAATAAACACACAAATGATATCAGATAATTGTCATATTAACTATTACAAATACACAAATATCAGTAAACCTATAATATTTATGGGTGTCAGTGCAAGCCACAACAAACAAGTAAAATAATATTTAGGAGATAGGTCGGTACCAATTATTTGAGATTAGGAAAGGAAAACACACAAAACACACTCACTCATCTTTCATCCACATTTAAGTACTACTGTGTAATTGAATATTGTTAACTGTGTAAATGCAATTCTTTCAAAATTTGATGTTCAACATGTGTATCAAGTAGTAGTGGTAAAAGTGTATAACATTCAATAATAGTTAGTCAACGTCACAGTCATTATGTCAAGACCAATGTTTGCCAAGACAAATCAAAATGTACGGTTGCTGAACAACTGTCAGTGTGCCAAGATATGCAAATACTTCCTCTCTCCAAAAAAAAAGTATATACTGCTTATTGATTTAACAAAGTGTGTGTGTAGACAATCTTCCTTCCACTTGAGTGTTCTAGTCTGCCATCTTCATCCACCTTGTTCCATATAAACCAACAAAAAATATATATGCTCCTCACTTACTTTACCTCTTATCCACCAAAACTCCAATAACCATCAGCATCACATAATCTCAATACTTCAATAATACCCCTTATGCCGATACATATAAACCTTATCATCAACACCATTTCACTTCCATAACAACTCTTTCCTCTAGTCAGTCTCCTCGAACAAGTACAAATAAAATCCTAGTGCAAACTTCAATTCATCATCCCATACAATCCGAAGACACAATGTCCACACACAACCTCTGTGTAATCCACCTGACCCAAATCTTCTACTCATTATGAATTATAAAATACATTTTGGTTACCTTGTCCATCATTAAATAAAAGAAATGCATACATGACCTCTAACAGCCTTTAGTTTTAACATCTTTCAGTAGGTAAGTACGAATATGGAGTATGAATGATCCTAATATTTCACAGTGTGTACAACACTTCAAGAATCATGGCAAAACAGAAGCAAACATGTGGAGTATTTCTTGTGTCAAGTGTCACTTGCTATTTCAATTGCTCACGAAGAATGCAGTGTAATAACTGTCAATGGTCTAAACCTAGAGTTAGTATTTCATGTCGTTAGCTTCCTTTCTATTATCGTAAATTTACACAGCTTTCATAAAACCTCCAGCTCATGTGACTTCAATGAAGTTTCTTGTACCAATGTCGTTTGAAGAATTATAGCAGTTCATTTTCTTATCTTAAAATATAAAGCACTGAGCGTAAGCAAAACATGCAATAGCGAGTAAATATACCAGTAGAGAACAGAATGTCAACAAGTGGATGTAGCGCAATCCCTACAACGAGGCTCTGCCAAGCGAACAATCTATAATTAATACCATAGTGTGACCTAAACTCCATGTTCGTACACAGTGTATCAGCATTTCTATATACCAAATTAAAGAGTAGTTATGACAACAAAACAGAAATGTGTAAATATGCAATCCATAAGCAAAGCAGCAAATATATATCTTATATAATAAACAGGTCATTAGCATCATATCAGCATAAGCAAATAAATGTTCATATGTAATCTTAATAAGTAAACATGAAGGCGCAAGCAGATAAATCACAAAGTATGACTTACATACATAACCACATCAGCACGACTAATCAGGTGACAATTATAATTTAAATAAATAAGCACAGCAGGCACATAATAAAAAAATATGAAATCAGTGAAAATCAGTTTTTAAAACATGTCCCTATTCGTGAGACTAACTGTGTTTCCATTGTTCCCATATCAGTTTCTAACCGTGTTGCCACTGTTTTTAATTCAGATCCTAACTGATCATAAATTTAATATCGCACTCATCAACTGCTCCATATTAACTGGTTCAAAATTCTTTTCACCCCTAACATTTCCCATAAAACTAACTACCTTTGTCATAGCGGTAAAGCTATCTGTGTTCGATACTATTTCAGAATCTTCTATCGTTAATCTCATATTCTGAAAATTTTACGATTGTGAAAAATTTTGAACTAGTTCCGGACTATTTTCCCGGCTTATTAAATTATTTTCTACTTCATTATTCATCATACTGTTCTCCTGTGTTGCCGAGTTCGCCATGTTAGCAATTTCGTCATTCTGACTATCCATCATTTTTGCCTTTTTCATCGATCGCATAATCATTTACAAAACATACAAAACTCGTCACTATACGAAAATTATACACAATATAACACTTTATCACCAACAATAACATTCACACAAATGATTCCCGACAAACACGATTGATGAACAATTGAAATCTTCATAATTGCACAAAATTGTCAAACCCGTATACGAGACATCAAAAATTAAATTCTGCAAAATACCATTGGAAGAATGACAAGACAACTACAAATGTTCAATTACCAAATCTACACAAGCAATATAGACCACAATTACTAAACTACAAATTACTTCAACAATCCTACCGTCTGCTATTTTTACTATCAAAAGAATTCCAAGGGACGATCCTGGCAGGGTCGCCACGTCCATGGGGGCTTAATTATCAAAATGCAAATAAATTTTAGTAGCTGTATGTCCGGTCACGAAAGCTTGTAACCGGTTGGCCCTGGCTGGTATTAGTACGCAATCTGACTGCACAAAATAACAATAAAAAATGAAAGGAAATTTCTGTTAACACATTTGATTAATTAAGTCCCCAGCAACTATAAAAGCTACGAAACAACAAAGCACAAGTGTAACTGTTCTGTGTGTGGAAGTGTGATTCAACATACATGTATCTGGCACGGTTCTTCCTCAATGCAACAAGATATTTTAAACACCATTTACAACGAAGTAATTAAAAACTGGAAATACTATAATTACACATAGAAACCAGAATTACAGTCTAATACATGAACACGAGCCAGATACTTTGTTGACTGAACCTGTGACCAAGAGGCATTATTATTTAGGAAATTTGAAATAAAAAATTTTTTGTTACCTTCATATATATTGACGAAAAATACACTGTGATCATTGCAACATCTTCCATCTATACATTACACCAACCGAACAGCATCTGCTGTCTCTCCCAACAGAGCAACTGCACACAACATGCTCTCTACTAATAGTGGTCTCCACACCCTCTCAACCAGCACTGCCCTTGGCAACCTCTGAACTACAACTGCCCTCGACATTTTCTGAACAACTACAGCTCCAGTGGAGGCGGCGGAATAATACTCTTTGGCGCAATCTCTGGCACTGTGACTCAGTGTAGCCGCCTTTCAAGGTCCATGACTGGAGCGCATTGACCAAATTATAAAAGAAGTTGGCTAGAACTGCACAGCACCGAAGAAGAAAGAAAGACGTGAAGACTGGAATTCTTGTGCCAACCAATCTTCGGACTGAGTACAGCAGGAAGGAAGGATGTATTTCATTATTAGTAGTGAATGCAATACTGAATGAAAATCATTTCTAACGTTTCTAGCAGTTAGATTGTAACATGTGGAAGGGAACGACACGGAAATCGAAGCCGCAGCCTTCGGCGCAGGAGTGGCTCGTGCAAGTAGTTGAAGAGCAAAATCGCAGAACGCCACTGTGACGGGAGGCTGAGCGTTTGCGACAGCTGCGGCCCCTCACCAGCAGGCAACACCCGGCCCACGCCAATTAACAGCGACGTCTCCATCGGTCGCGCCGACAGCCGGCGTTATTAGGATTCCTGGAAAACTGGCGCTTCATGAAACACGTTTACGGCACCCATAATAGCCGCAGCCCGTTACGCAGTAGGGAGCGCTGAGCAAGTACAAGCCGTGGCTAGAATTCCAAGCTTCACTCAGGGCTCACCGCTCACGCAGCGAGTGCGTACCCCTGACAACATAGTTAGCGCCGGCTGCTTACCTTCGACCCATAGAACAGTAGCAGCGTTTCCACGTCCGAACCTAACAAAAACCATTGGTCTCTTTTCGTTCCAAAAACACTCTGAATCTTTGGTTAAGCCACCAGGGAAAGCCATTTAGCTTTATTAATATATTAATGTCTAAAACTAAGCTTCTACATCTGCATTTGCATATACAGGATGATTCCGTGATGTTAAAAACCTTCAGAGATGAACAATGGTAGATATATTAATTTGAGGTAAGAGGCCCTGGTCCGGAAACGACCGGGTCGACAGTGACGAGAGAGAATCATTGTGATTCATCTGAGAGTGTAATACATGTATCGGTACTGTTGTTGCTATAGATATAGAGCAGGCAACTTTCAGAGGTGGTGGTATGGACCAAAATAAGGAAAAAAAATGTTTAGTAAATATGGGCTCTAAAATGAATACCATAAGAACTATGAGCACTTAATCTTTGATGCTGTGAAAAATCTCTTCTTATTTTGAATAAAATAACTTTTAATACGTCGCTGCCTCATTGTAAACTACTAAAACAACTAAACTGCCGACGTTTCGACCGACTTTCTGCGTTGATCTCCAGGGAGTTTCCCAACTCTGTGGTTCCATATTTGTAGAGGAGGTATTATGGGCTAAAACAAGAAAAAAAGTTAATTTTGGCTCTAAAATTCACAGCTTAGTGCTAGGTTCTCATTCAAATGAAAAAAATAGGCAAAGGTTTGGAAATCTTTCTTGAGACAATGAAAAGACATACTACAAAGGATCAGTTTGGGAATTATGACTGATCATACATTGAACTTTATTTTAGATTTTCAATACAAAAAAACAACACAATGGCGTCCGTAATAATAATTTGAATAAGGGCCTGCGAATTTGAAGCACATCACTGCGTGCAGTGTAGCACTTCACGATTTATCTGAAATAAAAAATGGATAACTTCAGTAGATAGTATATGAATTTATGGGAGCTTATACTTAACGACAATGAAACAACGTTAAATTTAACGAAATGGTGGTAAGTACAGGTACAAATTCCTATAAAAAGAGTTTACTTTTCTGGTATCAAAGGTAGAAATTAATAGGTTGAACGGTTTGTACTTTATGCTACACGCAGTTTTGAAAAATCGTTTTTCAAGAAAAACTGTTTCAAGTTTAGCGAACACTTTCCTGCGTATTACTAGTTCAGTTTGCATACATGTTATTTTATATATTTGATGTCGCTGAAGGCAAATTTGAAATTAGATTTTCAAAATTGAAAATAGCTAATTCTATATGGCTCACGAAAAATTATGTTTTGACCAAAATTTGACCAAAAAGAGTGTTTTCGTTACTTACGTTTAGTCAGCATTTCAGAACCGCATATCAACCATTCCTCTAACTCGAATTGTTCCTGAGGAGCTATTCCTTCGTTCTTCTTGACAAGAAAATCCGATCTGGCTGAGCCGACCTGACTGCGTTCGGCAGTCGGCAGCCTGCACAGATTCGTCAGCCTTTTTGGCGAATATGTTTGCATCCATAGGGCAACATAAATCATTTTCTGAAAGTGCATCACGGCACAAGTATTCTACCCGAGCTGGACGTCTCCAGCTGAGGACGTCCCACGGCGGCCGTGACACTGCTTTGAACAATGGGCTGTAGCAACTTTTGTAACGCACGGATTAAAAAACCTTTTCGTGCCAACACTCTAGAAACATATAATTTTCAAAAAATGTAACAAAAATCGAATTTTCGACCATTTTGAATGAGAACCCGGAAGTAAGGCCGTGTCCTTAGTGGAAAAATGGTTCAAATGGCTCTGAGCACTATGGGACTCAACATCTGAGGTCACCAGTCCCCTAGAACTTAGAACTACTTAAACCTAACTAACCTAAGGACATCACACACATCCATGCCCGAGGCAGGATTCGAACCTGCGACCGTAGCGGTCGCGCGGTTCCAGACTGTAGGGCCTAGAACCGCTCGGCCACCAGGGCGGCTCCTTAGTGTAGCGGGATGGGCTACGCGGCTCCTTAGTGGAGCGGGATGGGCTATGTGGGATGCAACACAAACCTATTTGAGGAAACTGAAGTGTCCTGGCAACAAGCGTTTCGGAAGGAACGTGCAGTTAGCGGAAACAACGTTCAGCGAGGCGTGCGGTGAAACGCAAACCAGTTTTTGTTTTTCTCCAGCCTCTAGCGAGAGGTGAGCCATGTCCTTTGAATAAATGATCACAGACATACCAGTAATGCCAGATATTTGGCAATCTAGTCATTCTCAGTATAAAAACAGGTCGAGTGGAAGGAACATATGTAGTGAAGTAGCAACGAAGCTTGATTTTAACGCTAACTGAATAATTTTATTCTGTCATTCTGTTCTGACAAAAGTAATTCACAAACTCGCGTCGCACATTCCTTTCCACTCCTGATGTTAAATATAACTGTTTGAATTGTGTAATATTATTGTCATCTAATATAATATTTTTAAAAACCTTGACTTCGCTTTTGCTTATGTCAAGGTAACTCTGTTTCCTTGGCGATATAGTTCAATGGAAATTGGTGCCGGATACTCTCAAGAGTGCATGGATCTTTTCAAAATGTAATCGAATGGAGACACACACATTCTCTGATGGTGCAAAAGAAGTAAATTCACTAGGTCAAGGTACCTGGAAAAACACCTTGAAGAGATAGTGTTAAGTTCTTGTATAATGCTCATTGTAACAGTTTCTGAATTTACTGGTATGCTAGAGAGCAAGCCTCAGTGAAGAAATAACAAACGCTAAGTACGTTTTCATGATTGTATCGATATCCCAGTGTTTTATAACGTGGTGCTCAGATGGCAGTTGTCATTTGTGGACGTTTTATTCAAATGGATGGCACATCTTAATGTAGTGCAATTTGCAGAGGCGGTCTGTTTGATCCAAAAAGGCTGGACCTGAGGTCGTATTCCTGAGATACCAATGCGTCTCCTAGTGTCTGCCATAGGTTGTGAACAATCTATAAGGAGACAGCGCAGTATACAAGGAGAGTTGGACAAAGTCGCCAAAGCACTACAACCGCACGTGAAGAACGGTATCTGGCCATCTCTTCGATGGAGCGTCGTAAGGATACCGCGAGAGCACTGCAAGACGATCTCACAAGGGCTGCTGGACCGATCAAGGTGTCGCAGTGGTTAGACACTGGACTCGCATTCGGGAGGACGACGGTTCAATCCAGCGTCCGGCCATCCTGATTTAGGTTTTCCGTGATTTCCCTAAATCGCTCCAGGCAAATGCCGGGATGGTTCCGTTGAAAGGGCACGGCCGACTTCCTTCCCCGTCGTTCCCTAATCTGATGAAACCGATGACCTCGCTGTCTCGTCTCCTTCCCCAAAGAACCCAACCCCAAGGGCTGCTGGAGCCACTGTGTCCCATCAGACCGTAATGAAAAGGTTAAGACGAAGGACTTTACGACCCGGATGTCCTGTTTGAGTACCCGCTTGACAGGACAACACCTTGCAGTTCGCCTTCAGCTCTCCCGTTCCCATGTCAGCTGGTAGCTTCGTTACTGGCGAAACGTGTTATTTATAGACAAGGCCAGATGTCCTTTGATGCAAGGTGATGGCTATGTTGTTGTACGGAGACCCGTGGTGAGCGATACTTGCCAAATGTTGTCCAGGAATTCGACACATTTCCAAAGATCTGTGGTGTTGTGCGGAGGCTTCGGAGTTGACCGCCATATTGTTCTTGTTGCTCATGGTCGCCTTACCGCGAGGCCGTACATCGAATAGATCCTGTTGGACCATGTGGCGGCTGCTATATACGGTGGTGGCCCTGAATTTCTTGTAATGACAGGACTTATGTGGCTGGCGTCAGCGGGGTTATCTTGGGAAGCCTGAGCTTTGAAGTAATGGATTGGCTGGCCGTGAGTCCCGACGTAAAACTCATCCTGTCTGTGTGGGACATGCGGGACGTGCTTGACAGAAATTTTTCTGGTTGTCCATCAGATTCTGTAATAACTCTCATTGGCCCTTACTGAAGAATGTGAACCGATACGTAGGTGTAGGCAATGATAAACGGTCATGGAGGGCATACACGTTATGGAAGCTCTCAAAGTTCAATGAAAAGCACCCAGAATGATGATGTTTCGTTTGTGGGGTGCTCAACTGCGCGGTCATCAGCGCCCGTACAAAGTTCCAATATTTACACAGTCCAACTAGTCACTATCACGGATGATGATCATGAGGAAATATTGAGGACAACACGAACACCCAGTCCCCATGCAGAGAAAATTTCCCAACCCGGCTGGGAATCGGCCGGTGTGGCCGAGCGGTTCTAGGCGTTACAGTCTGGAACCGCGCGACCGTAGCGGTCGCGCGTTCGAATCCTGCTTCGGGCATGGATGTCTGTGATGTCCTTAGGTTAGTTAGGTTTAAGTAGTTCTAAGTTCTAGGGGACTGATGACCTAAGGGGTTAAGTCCCATAGTGCTCAGAGCACTAGGAATCGAACACGGGACCCCGCGATTCAGAGGCAGAAACGCTAGCCACTTAAAAAAAAAAATCTCATTTTGTTCGTTTTCGTTCATTGCAACTGCTCGGGGCGGACGTCGCAAAACACCCGTTACAGTTCGTCGTTGATCCATTAACTCAGGTTTTTTTTTATTACAGAGGGCAGCTAACCCGCTGACCGAACACGCTGAGCTACCGTGCCCGGTGCCTGCAGCCACTAGATCACGAGCTGCGGACTGCACCCAGAATGACGGGATGAATGATATTTTTCATTTTGTTTTCGACTCCTTCCGGATATTTCAGCTCTCTTATGTAAACGATCTAGGGTGTAAGATGTTTTGTTGTGTACTTAAAGGTATAATTTGGTAACACTCCCAGTCCTCAATTATTTCGCAATGGAATATGGCAAAGGCCCAAAGCCTCTTAAATCTCCAACAGAGTATTTCAGCGCATTAATCTAGTGTTGACGTTCCTTTACTGTACGATAATAAAGCAACATTTCTCGGTATTTATAAGGTAGACGAAACATCTCGGTCAAAGTATGATGCCATGGACCTGCAACGCTGGACAGCAAACAACAACAAGATTAATATGTGCACGGGAGTCGTAGTTCTCGGAATCTACGTTATTAGTGCGGCCTCGAATTTGTGCCATTTACTAATCACGTCGTTTCGAAAGGAATTTAGATTTTGTGTACCGATCCCCTGAAATTCCTTGGTTTCATTGCAGATCTCTTTAATGAAGAGCACCGTTCAACAAAGTGGAGAACACACTGTATCAAGACCTAGGATAATGCCGCTGATGAGCGAAGCGAGCTGCGTCATTTGGTAAACGCGGCTAATCTCTGGAGAAAGGGCTGCCAACAGCGTACATCTCGAAAGAGCAGGTGGCTGTCCGTTCCGGTCATTTCGAGACACCGACAGCAGGTGTGAAGAGAGTATCGATTACAAGACCTCGCCGACAGCGCGGCCGGGCGCAATTACAGCGACCGTAAGCGAAACCGCTCGCCGACTCATTACAAAAGGAGCTTACTGTTACGCAGCGTGTGAAAGGGGAGGTGCGCTTGAATAATTTATGAATTACCGAGAGGAAATCAGGTCGCTCTTTTACTGACCGGAACGTCATAATTGACCGGCGGCGGGGAAAACGAAAAAGGCGTGTAGGCAGAAGGGTTCCGCGCCCGCGGGCGGACCACTGGGGGCGGGGCCGGCGTCACGTGACGCCTTGATGGACCGCCTGTGTGTTTTGGTCCTAATTTGTTTGCTCTGGCCGGCGGCGCCGGGCGCCGTTAAGGTCCGGTAATTAACGCGCCTGTGTGTCGCCACTGACCGTCGGTAAGACGCCGACACAGAGGCGCGGTCCAGGCTACGGGTCTGTTCAGTCCCAGGGGAATGTTGGCTGCCCTGTAATTACGTGACGAATGCGAGAATGCCAACTTGCAAAATGGATTTGACTCCAGGCATCATCGGGACTGGAGCTACACGCACTTGTCTCATAAAGGCGCCGACCCCTTGCGGGTATTTGGTACAGTTGTCTAGAACGGTAACGGCGAAATCAAACAGTACGTCTCTTCCCACTAGGGATGCCATATACGGTTACTGAATGGCACGTGGTTAAAGAATCAGTGCCCTGCTCCCATCTCAGTGTTACCACAGACAGGACGTAATAGTCTACATTTTCATTCGAGTAGCAGGACTTGCATCCCGAACACAGGTTCGATTTCCAGTACTGCGAGGAACTTTTCCTTGTTGGGATAAATGGACCGGGGTGCACTCAGCCTCTTGACGCAAATTTTGGACGTATTTACCGAGTAGTAGCGGCTCCAGGTCAAGGAAACTTACAACGGCTGTCAGAGCGGTGTGCAGAGGATGACACGGCGGTCGGTCGGTGTCGATGTGCCCACCGAGGCGAGTGGACAGAGTTCAGATTTAAGTGTAGCAGGACTTGTAAGGGGCCTAGGTGTATCTTCCAAGATCAGAGCAAGACACTGAAGTTCTAATAATCAGCCTGGCGCCTTCATACGATATTGTTGTCAGAGCACAGAAGTCACACGTAGGTCTTCAATCCGTTTCCTTGATGAGAGGCTTTTATAGCGTTACAGTGAAACAGGCTAAGGTTTTACCTCATCTAAATAATGAAGTCGGTTGTTAATATGGCTGCTAGCTACTTATAAAATTATCAATAAGATTCGATGTCGTCTTAGTCTTCACTAGCGTTACTCTCATGGACTCTTGTCATTCATCAGTACCAAGTTCGAAGCCAATATAACAGTCCTATTTCATCACGTCCCTTCCTCAACCCACTTTTTACTCAACACTATTTTGAGCAAATTGACGGGGTTGTCATAGGTAGTCATTTCTCCCCATTGTTAGCCAACTATTTTATGGAAGACATTGAGGAGAGAGCACTTGATTCTGCAGAACTTAAACCAAAAGTCTTCTGGCGATATGTAGATGATACTTTCGTAGTGTGGCCCCACGATGAAGAACAGTCGCGCTCTTTCCAGCACCTGAATTCATTCCACAAGAATATCAAATTTACGATGGAAGTGGACAAGGGCGGCTGTCTGCCGTTTCTGAATGTCTTGGTCAGCCCACACATAGAGACCTGTATTTGCAGACGTCAAGTTGCCACCATTCATACAAGTTACGGGCGTCCTTCGAATGCTGGTGCACCGGGCACATGTAGTGTCTGGCGGAGGCAGCCTTGCAAATGAGCTGGAACACCTACGTTTGTGTTCAAATACAGTGGATTTTCTCCACATCAGACCTGCACAGCTTTAAGGAGGAAGAAACGTGACCATTCACAGTATCAAGAGGAGAAATCTTTGGTGTGACGTCACATGAGCGCGACTGCTGTTCAAATGCTCGCCCATAATTTATGAAGTTTTAGACTTCAGATATCCATTTTAATGATTATTCGTGTTAACGTTTGGTGTAAAAGCAATTTATTAGTTGATTTTCATTCATATCCGTCTTTCTTTCTGAGTTATTGATTCTAGTGGTGTGTTATTCGTGAGTGTGCTTACGTCGTTTATCGAAGTCTCAGCAGTGTATTTACATTTCGCGGCGTGTAATTGCTGTTGCAGCGGTTCCAAACCTAAGTACCGACAAAGCTGTTTGTGCACTGTTAGTCGGTTATTAAATTTAGTACTTTTCAACGTTGTCTCGTGCTGTTTCTGGTGAAATAACGGTTTAACAAACTTTCGAAACTTTCGTTCACTATAATTTATGAAGTTACTTTTTCTGCGTAGTCATTTATGAAATGTAGAACGGGAGTTTTCAGTGAAATATTTCAGTAAAAACTTTCGTTCACTGTGCTCAATTTCGCTGACTGTTTTTCTTTCTTAGTAGAGAGCGAAATTCCCGAGATCACTGTTGTTAGTTCTTTAAATCGTTTCACTATAGTAACTGAACTTACGTAACATAGCCGTTTAGTTTTTTTTCAGTTATTGTTAAAAATGGTTCAAATGGCTCTGAGCATTATGGGACTTAACATCTGAGGTCATCAGTCCCCTAGAACTTAGAACTACTTAAACCTAACCAACCTAAGGACATCACAAACATCCATGCCCGAGGCAGGAGTCGAACCTGCGACCGTAGTGGTCGCGCGTTTCCAAACTGTAGCGCCTATAACCGCTCGGCCACTCCGGCCGGCAGTTATTGTTAACATTTTCCCATTAATGAAAACTGTGTTTCTTTTGTCGCAGGTTTGTGAGTAGAGGGTTACGGCATGAGATTTGTTTAAAGCATTTTTATTGGGGGGAATGCAGTGGGGAAGCGAGTGGTCATTCTAGCGGTAGACTCTCCTGGAAATGCAGAATTTGTAGCAGAAATAAACTAAGCAGAAATAAGCTAATAGGGGAGCAGGGGCGTAAGATCTGTGCCCTTCAGGTGCAGTTACAAAACGCAAAGGAGGAACTACATAGGATGAGGAGGGAGAAGGGCACTGGGGAATGGGAACTGGCAGTGGGTAAGAAGGCAGCTAGGAGGAGAATATATTCAGATAATTGTACTTTGCGAATCACCAATACATCTGACCAGCTGTCAGGGTTTAGTGGAGAGGGGCCTTGTAGCTGTAGGTGTACGAAACATGTACAGACCTCAGCAGTTAAGGACCCTATGACAGTTACAGCTCTAAATAGAAAGGAAAAGGTTCTGCTGTCAGGTAGTTCACATGGCAGAGGTGTAGGGCACCAGTTGCAGGAAGTTTGGGGAATGAGTACCATGTCACTAGCATTGTGAAGCCTAGCGCAGAATTGGCTCAGGTGACTGTTAATTCAGGGGAGTTACGTAGGAATTTTACGAAAGTGGTTGTGGGCAGAGCTGGGAATAGTCTTGATATGGACAGGGAGTATGATGTAGGTGGTGATCTGGAAAAGATAGTCACTCAGACTGGTGGCACAAATGTGCACTTCGTTCAACTGTTTCAGCTTCACGATTGGCTTTATCTTAATCCTGCTGTTAGGCATGTTAAGATGGGGCTCGAGAAGGTACTGATGGCGGAGGACATAGCTCTCATTGCAGTGGTGCCAGTTGAGTCTGTAAATAGGTCACCTCAATGAAAATGGGAAGCGGGGGTTGGCAAAGCTTATAGGTGACAGTGTAGTAGGCGGTAGTGGGATCACTCATGGAAATATTCCTATAGTAGTGTTAGAGTTGCACCTTTTATAGACTGAAGTCAGCTTGTGAGTTTGTGGGTTTTATTTTGTCAAGTTGCACAATGGATTGATCCAACAAGTACCCTTTGGCTCTTCACACTACTACAGAAGTCAGACAGACGCTCCTAATGTACCAACAAGAACTGCTTGAAAAACATTTAGCAACAAATATCTTCTGCAGTCGTTCGTTGTAAGGAAAAGACACAAAAATATTATATATTCTTACGTAACTAGTGGAATACTTGGGTACTGGAGTATTGCTAGTTAGTGTAAGAAAAACATTAAACGAACGAAAAATATTATTTATTGCAACAAAAAAAATTCTGAGAAATCAAATGAAACTTTTTCTTATAAATTAATAAATTTCTGGGTTCTTTTCGGAATGCACGGATAGGAATACTATTATTGTACAAAGTATGGAAAGGTTCTTTTCTCCCTGTTCTTTAAGAATGTTATTTACTCGACCGAATGGCTGAGAGCCGCGCCTACACAACTTGAATAACTTTTCTAGGTACAGTCAAGGCTGTCACGTGAGAAGTGTAATGGAGTGTACTGTTATGGGGGACAGATGGTGCTCGCATATGCTGTAGCGCACAATACTGTGAGCTGCGACGACTGCTGCCTGTGTCGCTCGCTGCTGACAAATAACACAACTATCTCTTTCTATCTGGATTGACCTTCGTCAATAAAACTCTCCCTACACCTTGATGAAGTCAAGGACTCCTATCCGCCCCTAGTCTAACTATTGGCGTGGTACACCGGTCAGATAACCAGTCCACCGTGATGCCACTCAGTATTCGCTCGCAGGCGTTTAACTAGCACTCTGTCTGTGTTCACACCACACAATAAGTGTGGCGGCCAACACAGTGAACAACGCTCAATCGCGAGCGACTCAATATAGAGTATCACTCCAATTCGCTAATGACAGAGGTGCTCTCCCAGTAAGTACTGAGGAGAGACTTCGTTCCTCTCTCTTTACATACACGTACGAGTGCACTCGCTCTCGTTACGTGTTCCCACTCCAAGAGCGACAACGGAACGGCCCCTTTTCTCTGGAAAAATTGCAAGGGTATATCATTCACTGTCTTCCCTCACTCCTCTGGCTCTTTGCGTCAGAAATATTCTGCCAATCAGCGTTGCTCTTTTAAACAGTAGAATGACGTTTCATTTAAGTCGATCAGTGCAGAAATATGTAGCATCTCTGTTAGGCATATACTGTCCTCCTGTGAGAACTCCGTAACTACACAGTCAGTCCATCAAAAATGCGTCTTCTATGTGCTCCCACGCAATGTAGCGAAATTTGTTTTTAAGTCGAACACAGGGGTCGTTATCCCTTCGCTCTGTCAAAAGCTGTCCTCTCTCTGGGCGGTCGCTCCGACCAAAGTAGGTGTGTGTTGACTCACCCCTCTAAAGGGATGGGCCTCCCAGTGGGCTGGTTGCCTCTTTAGAACGAAAATTCCTGTGGCTGTCATGTTGTGTACGCCAGCCTCGATTTTTTTCAACCTCGGTGGTTCAAATGGCTCTATGGGACTTAACATCTATGGTCATCAGTCCCCTAGAACTTAGAACTACTTAAAGCTAACTAACCTAAGGACATCACACAACACCCAGTCATCACGAGGCAGAGAAAATCCCTGACCCCGCCGGGAATCGAACCCGGGAACCCGGGCTCGGGAAGCGAGAACGCTACCGCACGACCTCGAACTGCGGACTTCAACCTCGGTGCACACTTGCGATTTACTTATTAGATTTGCATATCACTTACATGAATTGATACAAAATTGACTCTACCTTATCGAGTTTGGCTTCGAATGAAGCGTCTTGATGTGCAGAATATGATTGTGAGGACGGAATATGTAAGAAATGAAGGTCAGGAGACCACACCACCTTCCAAGCTGATAGGTATCCCTGCTAGAAGGAAGTCTCTCTAATAAAGGAACCACTTTCCAACTAAGTTTGGTATCCAGCAGTGAAGGGATTAGTATATTCCATCAAAATACGAGGGGTATTAGAGATAGTGAACTGCTCATAGATGTTGACTTTGACATTATTTGTATATCAGAAGACCATTTAAATAATTTGACAATTCAGAGGCTTTCTTTACCAGGATATAGGTTAGCAGGCTGTTTTTCAAGGAGTTTTTTGCGGTGTGAGGGGGTGGCCATGTACGTAAAAAGCAGTACTCCATTTGAGTCTGTAGATGTATCAAAGCACTGCACTGAACAGGTATTTGAAAGTTCTAATTGTTGTTATTTATATATCTCCTGACTCTGACTTTATAGCATATCTGCTCAAGCTAGAGATAGTTCTTGGTTCACTTTATACAAACTACCAAAAACTAATTGTACGAGGTGACTTGGATATTAATTTTGATTTGATTGTACAAGAAGATGTTGGAATATCTCTTAAATTCACGTCATCTTAATAAGGGTGAATGGCCTTACAGACCATGATGCACAAATTTTAAAACTGAAAGGTTTTTGCACTCAGACAAATGTTATGTACAGTTACAAACTATGTAGAAAAACTAATTCAACGGCAATAAAGAGTTTTTTAAACCTCGTTAAGGAACAAGTGTGGCAGGATGTTTATAGTGCTGATAACACACACAAGTAATATAATGCTTTCCTTAACACATTTCTCATGTTCTTTGAAAGTTGCTTTCCACTAGAACACTCTAAACTGGTTGCAAGCGTAAAAGGCAACTTTGGTGGCTGACTACTGGGATAAAGACATCACGTGGAGAAAGTGGGAATTATATCAAAATGTTAGAAGTAGTCACAATGTAGCTACAGTAGACCATTACGAACAGTACTGTAAGGTGCTTAAAACTATTATTAGTAAGACAAAGAGTATTTGGTACATAAATACAATAGCTAATTCACAGAATAAAATTAAAACTATATGGTCAGTCGTGAAGAAGTGACTGGTCAGCAGCGCAAGGTCTAGGATATAAAGTCAGTACATAGTAAAAATATTTCTGTTACTTATAAGTCAGATATATGTACAGTATTTAATGATTTTCTGAACACAGTTGGTGAATTAAATAAAAACTTAGTTTCTACAGGTAATCATATATTTCTATTCGAAATGCCTTTCTGAGACTGTTTCTGATCACTGCTCTGTGATGTTGCCAAGGGAGAGACTGAGACAATAATTTCATCACTGAAGACTAAGAACTCTCATGGATATGATAGAGTATCTGTCTGCACACGTTAGCCCTGCATTTAGCCATATTTGTAATTTTTTCTTTAGGAATGGCCAGTTCTTGAAAGATTAAAGTACTCAGCAGACAAGCCGCTATTTAAAAAGTGAGAAAGGAATTTTGTAGACAATTTTACATATAGTAATACACCATCAGTGTTCGCTGAAGTCATTGAAAAGGCTGTGGGCTGTGTATGTAAGGATAATTGATCATTTTGTGTCACGTTTTGCTATCAAACGTGCAGTTTGGTTTTAGAAGTGGTTTAACAACTGAAGATGCTATATTTTCTTTTCTTTGTGATTTACTGGATGGATTAAATACAAGATTCCAAACGCTAGGCATTTTATTTATTTAACTAAAGCGTTTGATTGTGTTGATCACAAAATATTGCTCCAGAAGTTGATCCATTATGGGATACAGGAAGTATATCAAAATTGGTTCACCTCTCATTTTAAGGACAGACAGCAGAAGATCATTCTCCACAGTACTGAGAATAGCTATGATGTGGGGTCCGAATGGGGCACAGTTAAATGGGGGAACAAGGGGGGGGGGTGCCCCAGGGATCAGGGCTGGGGCCACTCCTGTTCCTTATTTATATAAATGATATGCGCTCTAGTGTAACAGGTGATTCTAAAATATTTCTGTTTGCTGATGACACTAGTTTGGTAATAAAGGATGTTTTGTGCATCGTTGGCATTGTTTCAAATAGTGCAGTTCGAGATGTAAGTTCATGACTTGTAGACGATAACGTAATGCTAACTCACAATAAGACTCAGTTTTTACTGTAAACTCACAATTCAACAAAACCTGACATTTTAATTTAACAGAATTGGCATACGATTAGTGAAACTGAACAGTTTAAATTTCTAGATGTCCAGATAGACAGCAAACTGTCGCGGAAAACCTTCGTTCAGGATCTTGTTCAAAGACTTAATGCTGGCATTTTTAATATTAAATAAAATGTCGTGTGACTAGGACCTCCCGTCGGGTAGACCTTTCGCAGGATGCAAGTCTTTCGATATGACGCCACTTAGGCGACTTGGGCGTCGATGGGGAGGAAATGATGATGATTAGGGCAACACAACACCCAGTCCCTGAGCGGAAAAAATCTGCGACCCAGCCCGAATTCGGACCCGGGCCCATAGGACTGACATTCTGTCGCGCTGCCCACTCAGCTACAAGGGGCGGACATTTTTAATATTAGAACAGTATCTAAGATAAGCGATCTTTCGAGACGAAAAGCAAGCTACTTTGCTAATTTTCATTCTATGGTAATATGTTTTGGGGTAACTCTTCTCATATTTCTGGCTCAGGAACGGAAGGTACTGGCAGTCACTGGTGTAAGTTTGCTAACCTCTTGTCGACCCCTTTTCATTACTCTGGGTATTCTGAAATAGTTCTCTCAACATATATATTCTTTACTGTAGTTTCTTGTTAATAATTCTCAGCTTATTCCCAAGAAGTAGCAGTTTCCACTCAGTTAATACTAGGCAGAAATCCAATCTGTATATCGATCGTGACTCCTTGACTTTTGTGCAGAAAGGGGTATAGTATTCTGCTGCATTCATTTTCAACAAGCTACCACAAGAAGCCAAATATCTTAGCAGTAATCCGTGCGCTGTCAGATCTAAAGTGAAGAGATTCCTCATGGGTCACTCCTATTTTGTCGAGGAATTACTTAAAAAACTGAGCTGATTCCTGTGTTATATTGTTATTACGTTTACAAAAACTTATAGCTTGACATCTTTTTAGAATTCATAAACATCTTGCTTTATCTGTTATAATTTTTCTGTTGTAATTTCATGTGATGCCATGTTACTATGGAAATTTGCTCCTCAATTTGGTTCTACGGAAATAGACGTGCAAAATTTAAAAAATGTAAAAAAATAAGTAGTTCAAGTTCAGGGCTTTCCTCCCATATGCCGGCAATATTTCGTCGAAATTAGGAAGACTCTTGAGTAAACCTCAAGTCAAAGCAATCATCCGCCAACCTACAAAGACTTCGCGGTTCGGCTGTAAGATCCATGTGGCAAAGCCCGTATTGATCGACAATGTTCAGAGTGCGTGAAACGTGTGTTGAACATTATTGCCAAATTCGCCTTCCGCAGCTTAGTAGGTCACCCATAGCCGAGCATTCCATGGATTATTCTGCCACGGACATTTTGGCCTCAACGCTATCCTTCTGGGATCCAGTTATCTAGGAATCGGTGAAAATACGTTTGGCGGAAGATTTTATTAGTCTTGATGGCGGCTTTGAATTGGATGGGACGCGGGACCAGGTGATATTCTTAATATCTACATAAAGGAAACATTTTATGACTAATGACAAGCCGAGAGACGATTAATTTTATTAATTTGACAACTGAACAACTGAATTTTGACTCCGTAAGTCCACATACCGACAGAGAGCGCACATGCGATATCACCATCACCCACACGCCTGTGAACTACAGATGGAGCAATGTTCAATAGGGCGCGAAACTCGACACAGATCGCTTATGTAGCGACTGCCCTTGGGCATGCGTGTCCGCGCCATGTTTTGATATAACGTCGTGAAGTAGCAGTCTCAAGTATTAGACACTCACCTGATGATGGCTGAATGGTTTTAAGTCGAAATAGCATTTACATGTAATTCTACAGATAATCTAGTTACGGAGCGCGCGTCTTACATTGCGGTCTTATCTTTCTCTGTTTTACTCTTTTTCTTTCACTGATCTAACGTAATGGTAACTAGTTATATCCTTCCATACAATTAAGCAAAAATGTTTCATCAGACCTACCAAAACCAGCTAAAAAGCGTGCAAAGAAATTGTTAAAATTAGATCAGAAATTGTGTGTAGATGGCTGTATGGGTAGAGACCTGCTTTTCAACAAATAATGAAACAAAAATCATTCATCATTCTCATTAGACAAAACTTAGTCCTTTTATCACTTTGTAACTGAAGAGTACGTACTATTAACATATTACAAGACAAATTAAACAATACTCAACTCATAATTTCCTTTATTCGCAGATCCCGGAGCTTAACTACTCACTTCCTAAAGTCGTGCTATCAGAATTAAGATTGACTTTGGACGTAAATTACTTGCTGGACTGTCATTCGTTGCAGTGCCATTTGATGCACTGAGATAATCTCCCATGCCATTTAGGACTGTATCTTAAGATTAATTTAGTTACTGTTAATAAATGAAAGTAAACATTTTGACATACGGACAAGAGGATAATCCCCACTAGCCTCTATGTTTTACTACAGCAACCAAACAGGAAGCAAGTAGTTTCTGTCGGCGCAATTTCTCGCGAGCGTTGCATCATGCTAGCAGCATGTGTCGCAGCTGCCCCATCCCACTTTGTGACGTTATACTTCTGCCAGTACATATACATCATACATCATTTTTGGTGCGGATCGAGCGACCCACGAGCCTTTTGTGTTAGCATACCGTCCAGGCAGCAGTTGCCACAGTGGACTGAGAAGAGAATGGTAATCCAAAGACCTCGGTGTCGTGTACCTACGCGAAAATACTTTTTTTTTATTTTATTTCCGCACAGAGACGTGATACCACGACCGTCACACTGCCAATAAACCGAAATACTTTTCAGTATACTGTATTTGTTGATATTTTCATAAAAGGCTAAAAAAGAAAGGCAAAGGGAAGTTTGGTGTACGAGTACGTGGGAAAATATGGGAATGTCGTCAGTCCATCAAATTCAGGGATACTTACAGCAACCTTATATTAAGATTTTTTCGCTGATATGATGGAGCCTTAGGTGCAGGAGAACAAATCTCTTCTGTTAACTGTCTCGTGGGGAGGACAAACAAATGCATAGTTATACTATCAGATTTTTCAAGGTGAAGGATTGGCTGTCACGCCGTTTTAAAGTGATCCCTCCCCAAACGCTCTCGCTAGTGCAACCCTTTGATGTCTATTATCATCAGGTAAATAATTTGATTAAAAAGCTTCCAAACTGTTATTATCTTATCGACAGAGAAAAGAAGTCAAGCCGCTGGAAGACTGCATCAGGATACATTTCATTGCCGAAATTTGCTGAAATGATGTGACACGTATGGTTCGATGCGACACGTATGTGCGATGAGAAGGACCTTTCATGAATCCAAGCTTGTTTTGGCAAATAAACTTAAAAAAATTGTAAAATTACAGTTTTTATAACATGGACAAGATGCCAAGAAAACTGCTGCGTCCCCTGTTTCCACGACAATGGCACTCAGCATGTTTAAATCATCAAGTCTTCAATAATAAAATTGTCTAATGTTGCGAAGTTCCTGTGTACGTCTTACAAGCTCTTCCTCGAAGTTTATTTGCAATCCCAAAATTTTTTTGATTTTTCCTTTTGTGCGTTTTATAAAAATATTAATAAATACAATATATTGAGTATTTATTGGGTTTATTTGCAGTGTAAGAAACGCAAAAATTTAAAATAAACAAAAAAGGAAAAGATTTCTGCACAGAGACATGTTCCCAAGACCGTCGGATATCCATTCTCCACTCTCCGCTGTGCCATCCAAAGCGTGGAAATTACGCTGACATAAATACCAAAAGACTCGCCGGACTCTCGCCTAAAATGATATTCTCTTCTAAATACCGGGCCATCTGGTTTCAAGTTAAACCCTTCATATACAACAAATATGGAAGAAATCGGTGATGAAGCGTAGTCGCGATCCAGTTCTAAGAGTCACAAATCCTAAAAAGTGCAGGGTGCTGATTCGAATAGGGCACCATGAAGGGAGGCGTGGTGGGGCGAACTTTGGGGATGGTCTGATTCGAAGCGATGCGTCTGGATGTTTGTTTATCACCTGCTTCATTTGCGACAGTGCATTAGCCGAAGTTGCACCGCGCGTTTATCGTGGAGGCCTACTTTTAAATCGTCCTGTCGGTTGTGACTGCATTGCACATAACAATATTGCCGCCCGGAGTCCTGTTAATGTCTGGCAATCAATTATTTTTTAATGTACACATTCAGGACAAAAAGGGTTCAAATGGCTCTGAGCACTATGGGACTCAACATCTTAGGTCATAAGTCCCCTAGAACTTAGAACTACTTAAACCTAACTAACCTAAGGACATCACACACACCCATGCCCGAGGCAGGATTCGAACCTGCGACCGTAGCAGTCCCGCGGTTCCGGACTGCAGCGCCAGAACCGCTAGACCACCGCGGCCGGCACATTCAGGACAACGAGATGCGTGAAAACATGAAGAACTGGATTGCCACAGCCCTTGAGATCGCAAAAAAGCATCGAAGCAATAAAACAGACATTTTCTTGTAATCTCTCGGCGCTCAGCGCGCAAACATGCAGCTGTCCTTCGACTTCGTGAACATTTACTGAGGGTATTTCTTATGATGACCTCCATTTCCACTAGTACAATTTGGCTACGCTGCAAGAACTGAGTGCACGCAATTCTGTTGCTTGGCAAAATGCTTTGTGAAGAGATGCTTGAAAACTTGCTACACGATACGCTGCTGTTCTTTAGTGACGAGGTAACCACTCACCTGCATGGCTGCGAAAACCTTCGCTAAGGAGTGCTAACAATGCCACATAACTTCAATCAAAATGTATAAATGTTTGGCCGTACCGTAGGTGCAACCGCAACGGAGGGGTATTTGTTGAGAGCCGGCCGAAGTGGCCGTGCGGTTAAAGGCGCTGCAGTCTGGAACCGCAAGACCGCTACGGTCGCAGGTTCGAATCCTGCCTCGGGCATGGATGTTTGTGATGTCCTTAGGTTAGTTAGGTTTAACTAGTTCTAAGTTCTAGGGGACTAATGACCTCAGCAGTTGAGACCCATAGTGCTCAGAGCCATTTGAGCCATATCTGTTGAGAGGTCAGACAAACTGCGATTTCTGAAAAGGGGCAGTAGACTCTTCAGTAGCTGCAGCGGCAACGATCGGGATGATTGACTAATCTGGCCTTGTATCGTCAACCAAAATGGTCTTGCTGTGCTGATACTGCTAACAGCTGAAAGCAAGGGAAAACTACAGCGGTAATTTTTCCCAAGGGCATACAGCTTTACTGTATGGTTAAATGATGATGGCCTCCTCTTGGGTAAAATATTCCGGAGGTAAAATAGTCTCCCATTCGGAACTCCGGGCGGGGACTACTCAGCAGGACGCTGTTATCAGGAGAAAGAAAACTGGCGTTCTACGGATCGGCGCGTGGAATGTCATATCCCTTAATCGGCAGGCAGGTTAGAAAATTTAAAAAGGGAAACAGATACGTTAAAGTTAGATACAGTAGGAATTAGTGGAGTTCAGGGTTATAAACACAAAACAAATAGGGTCAATGCAGGAGTAGGTTTAGTAGTGAATAACAAAAATAGGAATGCGGGCAAGCTACCATGAACAGCTTAGTGAACGCATTATTGAACCCAAGATAGACACGAAGCCCACGAGCACCACAATAATAGAACTTTCTACGCCAAGTTAGCTCCAAGAATGAAGAGGAGATTGGGGAAATGTATGATTAGATACAAGAAATTATTCACATAGTTAAGGGAGACAAAAATTTAACAGTCATGGGGGACTGGAATTCGATAGTGGGAAAAGGAAGAGAAGGAAAAGTAGTATGTGAGTATGGATAGGGGAAAGGAATGAAAGAGGAAGCCACCTATCAGAATTTTGCACAGAGGATAATTTTACCATAGCTAACACTCGTCTCAGGAATCGTGAAAGAATGTTGTGTACGTGGAAGAGACCTAAACACCGGAAGGTTTCAGATATGGACTCTGACCACAATTTATTGATAATGAACTGCATATTGTGGTATTCCGTGGGCCTCATGGATGCTCTGCAAGATCACCTTACTGCCAAGGATTATGTGACCATTTTGGCCGATCAGGTCCCTCCCATGATACAATGCTTCTTCTCCAGTGGTGATGCTGTGAACCAAAACGATAGTGCACGTGTTCACAGAGCTCGCATCAGCCATTGCTGGTTTTGTGAGCACGAGGATGAATCGTCGCACTTCCGATGGCGACCACACTCACTAGATCCCAACATTATTGAGCCTTCGTAGTCTAATTTGGAGAGAAAGGTACGTGGTCGCTATTCACCTCTATCACCGTTACCTGTAATTGTCAATATTTTTCTGTACAAATGATATAAGATGCCCCTGAAGACCGTATATGACCTGCATTAATCCCTTCCGTTGCGAATGAGAACTTCTCAATGCCAACGATTTTTACACCATATTAGACATGGTAATGCGTTGTGTTTTTCGTGTTTCCATATTTTTGTCGACTTGTCTCTTTCTGAACACCACACAGATGAAAAGCGATAAAATTATTCTACTCTTTATGGAGCATGCACTGTATATATAAGCGATAAGTAAAAACGTTTCGTTAAAATAATAACATTCGTCTCCCTCAATAAAAAAAATGGGAATGAGATATTTTTCTAACATCAGCCTCTCGTTATTTCAGCCACTTGGTTTTTACGACAGATTTGCAAACAGTTACAGTGTCGGAACATGGTTTATAGAGCAGTTTTACCGTGCAATACTTACGTTCCTTATATAGGCATCACTGCCAGTACAGGCCCTATAGCCAACCGATTGCTCTGCTGTTGGCGTCATAGGATAGTGGTACTGATGAGGACTGTGACAGCACGTCGAGTTCCACGTGGCTAACACTGTAACGTTACAAAGCGACATGAATTTGAATGAGCACATAAGGTCGGCTGTGTGGAACTTCGGTTTATTGGGTGAGTTCTATGAAAGTGTAGCACGTCGATACAGGAGGCAGCGAGCACAAGAGTTGTGCGACCCCTTCTTGAGAGCTACCCAAACGTTTGGGATCCCCACCAGGTTGGATGAAAGGAATACCTCGTAGCAGTTCAAAGGCCTGCTGGAAGATTTGTTACCGGTAGCTTCGATCAGAATGCGAATATTGCGAAGACGCTTAAAGAACTAATAATTTTTCAATATTGTTTCGTGAAAAGAACGTCCTCTTAGCTGCAGAGGATTCCCATTTGTTTCTCCATATTCGGAGGTGTGCTGATTCCGTAACTGTTTGTTTAACTAACAAAAACTGTTCTTGTTGTTGCTAAGAATTTTCTCACTCCACTATCGGTTTCGGTCTGTAGATTATGCCATTTTGAAGTAGTTCTGAAAAATTGTACTGTAGAGGGCCAATATCAAACTGTTAAAACAGTACAAGTCAGGTATATCTAAAAAGTTATGTGCCCTATGGCGTCGTAAGAAAAATGTGCGTGTCAAGATTGCGAAAAGTGCGCAATTCAATACATTAAAAGTATTCACTTGCTTTAATTTTAAGAGGATTTGTGGCCAGATATATTGGAACATTTAAAATTGTTTGTTTTATCAATAAGAGGCTAAAAATATTTTGCAAATAATAAAAGCGTAAAATAATTGCAGTGGACGGAGTATCCAAGTCAAGCGTAAATTTAAGTACTATGGCGTGCAAAATTTGAACCTCTGGAACTGTAGAGGACAATAGCGTCGCTTGTACGCATCATGGTCTGGTTGCAAAGCATTTTTACGAACATCTAGATATATAGCTGTTACCCGACCACAATATTACTGCATTTGGCACGCCGTGGCCCTTATCGGAAACACACAGTGAAGTTACAGTAAACAAGTGCAGTCGTGACTAAGGAAAATGCAGCGCATTGTCAAGAATTTTAAGACAGCTGTGAATTTGCGGTCAAGTGGTTCAGCGTGTCCTCCTGAAATATCACGATAAAAATTAACGATGAGCTGACCGGAACGCCCTCCCTCCCATATAAAACATTGTTGTGGTCAACTAACAGTACTCAACCACGGCAGATGTGCACGAAATTGATGTTTCTAAGTGAACATTGCTCGTTAAGCTTCTTTTCCTTGAATCTTTTCAGGCAGACATAGGTCTATAATTCATTTGAGTCCATAAAGTATCCCTCCTTCATTGTATGAAGGATTACGATACTGTGCACCGTGTTTCTCTCTTGTAGTAGGTGAGCTACGAAGAAACACCAGTTCGAATATACGATTACATAAGGGCATAAATCTCTTAAAAATAAAGGACGCCAATACTTTTAATCTACTGAATGGTACAATTTTTACAATACCGTCAAATGGCTCTGAGCACTATGGGACTTAACATATGAGGTTCAAATGGCTCTGAGCACTATGGGGCTTAACATCTGAGGTCATCAGTCCCCTAGAACTTAGAACTACTTAAACGTAACTAACCTAAGGACATCACACAGATCCATGCCCGAGGTAGGACTCGAACCTGCGACCTTAGTAGTCGCGCGGTTCCGGACTGAAGCGCCTAGAACCGGTAGGACACCCCGGCCGGCTATAATGCCCTCACCTTCATGTTTCACCGATGTTAGGCACATAATTTTTAAATCCACCTGCCTTCAACTTTTTAATCATTTGACGTTGCTCCTCTACAAGGTAATTTTTCAGTATCATTTGAAAATGATATTGTGGTTCATGGTGTGGGTTCCTGTTGTCATGTCCTAGTTCATGAACCACGGGCAACGTATGAGTGGCCAAGTAAGTGGTCCTGAGAGTCAGGATACCAGTTACTTTGGAATAAGGCTGGGCATCTCGGACATATTCTGAGTCGTGGTCACCTTTGTGCTCAGACGGCAAAGACTACCAAATCCAACGGTTAGTCCCTCAACCGTTAGGGGTAAAACCCAATGGGACCTGGGGCAAGTAAGGCTAGCAACCTGCTTCCCTGGTACTTTAAATATGATGCTGGCAACAATCAGAGCAAAATGCCTCGGACCTTTGGAGGTGACGGAGCCCCACCTCCAATTGACAAACCAGGGACTCCTAAGATACGCCTCGGCAAACGAATGGTAACGAGATGGGGAGCTATTAATATCAATGCGGGCTACTCTGGGAAGAAGGTAGAGTTGGCAGAGGCTGCAAGTAAGATGGGGTTGGACGTTTTGGCTGTTAGTGACATTCGGGTAAGGGGTGAGAAAGAAGAGGAAGTGGAAGAATACAAGGTCTACCTGTCAGGAGTCAAAGCAGGAATAGCACAATGGGGTGTAGGGCTTTATAGCAGGAAAGAAATGGAATCCAGCGTAGTTGCAGTAAGATACGTAAACGAACGACTGATGTGGATAGATTTGACAGTGTCTAACAAGAAAATTAGGATTGTGTCAGTATATTCGCATTGTGAAGGGACAGATCAAGATAAGATGGATGGTTTTTATGACGCACTCAGTGACATAGTTGTTAGAGTAAAGGACAAGAACAGTGTTCTACTCATGGGTGATTTTAATGCCAGGATTGGAAATCGAACAGAAGGTTATGAAAAGGTTATGGGTAAATTTGGAGAGGATATGGAGGCCAACAGGAACGGGAAACAACTCTTGGATTTCTGTGCCAGTATGAGCCTAGTAATCACAAACTCATTTGTTAAACATAAGAACATTCACCGGTATACTTGGGAAGGCAGGAGAACCAGATCTGTTATTGACTATATAATAACAGATCAGGAATTCAGGAAGACTTTGAGGGACACACGTGTATTCAAGGGATTCTTTGATGACACTGATCATTATTTAATCTGCAGTGAAATTGGTATTGTGAGGCCGAAAGTGCAGCAGGTCAGGTCCATATGTAGGAGGATAAGAGTGGAGAAACTTCAGGATAAGGAAATCAGGCACAAGTACATAACAGTGATCTCAGAAAGGTACCAGTTAGTTGAATGTAGGCAATTACAGTCATTGGAAAAGGAATGGACAAGGTACAGGGACACAGTACTAGAAGTGGCTAAAGAATGTCTTGGAACAGTAGTGTGCAAAGGTAGGATGAAGCAAACAGCTTGGTGCAATGACACAGTCAAGGAAGCCTGTAAAAGGAAAAAGATGGCGTATCAAAAATGCTACATACTAGAACTCAGGTAGACAGAGAAAGGTATGTTGAAGAAAGAAACAAAGCCAAACATTTAATTGCAGCATCCAAGAAGAAATCTTGGGAGGACTTTGGAAACAGGTTGGAGACTTTGGGTCAAGCTGCTGGAAAACCATTCTGGAGTGTAATTAGCAGTCTTCGAAAGGGAGGTAAGAAGGAAATGACAAGTATTATGGACAGGTCAGGAAAAGTGCTGGTGAATCCTGTTGATGCCTTGGGCAGATGGAGGGAATATTTTGAAGAGTTGCTCAATGTAGGTGAAAATACGATGAGTAATGCTTCAGATTTCGATGTACAATGGGATAGGAATGATGAAGGAAATAGGATCACATTTGAGGAAGTGGAGAAAATGGTCAATATATTGCAGTGCAATAAAGCGGCTGGGGTGGATGAAATTAAGTCGGAACTCATCAAATGCAGTGGAATGTCAGGTCTTAAATGGCTACACAGGAAAACTGAAATGGCGAGGGAGTTGGGACAGGTTCCATCAGACTGGACGAAAGCAGTAATCACACCAATCTTTAAACATGGAAACAGAAAAGATTGTAACAACTACAGAGGTATCTCTTTAATCAGCGTTGTGGGTAAAATCTTCTCAGGTATTGTTGAAAGGAAAGTGCGAGTATTAGTTGATGACAAATTGGATGAAAATCAGTGTGGGTTTAGACCTCTTAGAGGTTGTCAGGACCAGATCTTTGGCTTACGGAAAATAATTGAGAAGTGTTACGAGTGGAACAGGGAATTGTATCTAAGCTTTATAGATCTAGAAAAGGCATATGACCGGGTTCCTAGGAGGGAGTTAATGTCTGTTCTACGAGATTATGGAATAGGAGGCAAACTTTTGCAAGCAATTAAAGGTCTTTACATAGATAGTCAGGCAGCAGTTAGAGTTGACGGTAAATTGAGTTCATTGTTCAGAGTAGTTTCAGGGGTAAGACAAGGCTGCAACCTGTCTCCACTGTTGTTCATATTATTTATGGATCATATGTTGAAAACAATAAACTGGCTGGGTGAGATTAAGATATGTGAAAACAAAATAAGCAGTCTCGCATATGCAGATGACTTAGTTGTGATGGCAGATTCGATTGAAAGTTTGCAAAGTAATATTTCAAAGCTAGATCAGAAATGAAAGGACTATGGTATGAAGATTAACATCTCCAAAACGAAAGTAATGGCAGTGGGAAAGAGATATAAACTGATTGAGTGCCAAATAGGAGGAACAAAGTTAGAACAGGTGGACGGTTTCAAGTACTTAGGATGCATATTCTCACAGGATGGCAACATAGTGAAAGAACTGGAAGCGAGGTGTCGCAAGGCTAATGCAGTGAGCGCTCAGCTACGATCTACTCTCTTCTGCAAGAAGGAAGTCAGTACCAAGACTAAGTTATCTGTGCACCGTTCAATCTTTCGACCGACTTTGTTGTATGGGAGCGAAAGCTGGGTGGATTCAGGTTACCTTATCAATAAGGTTGAGGTTACGGATATGAAAGTAGCTCGGATGATTGCAGGTACTAGTAGATGGGAACAATGGCAGGAGGGTGTCCACAATGAGGAAATCAAAGAAAAACTGGGAATGAACTCTATAGATGTAGCAGTCAGGGCGAACAGGCTTAGATGGTGGGGTCATGTTAAAGGCACGGGAGAAGCAAGGTTACCCAAGAGACTCATGGGTTCAGCAGTAGAGGGTAGGAGGAGTCGGGGTAGACCAAGGAGAAGATACCTGGATTCGGTTAAGAATGATTTTGAGGTAATAGGCTTAACATCAGAAGAGGCATCAATGTTAGCACTGAATAGGGGATCATGGAGGAATTTTAGAAGGGGGACTATGCTCCAGATTGAACGCTGAAAGGCATAGTCAGTCTTAAATGATGATGATGATGATTGAAAATGGTCTAATGTAAAGACCAAAACAGACAGTGAGCGCAATAAAGTTATCACCAGCAGCTGAAGCGGTTTTCATTAATTTCGTGATTGAGGAAGTTTGGAGAAGCGGCATTTGCGACAAACTGCAGAACGGTTTTACTACCATAAACATACATTTCGCGTAAGAATCACAGACAAAAGATATGAGAAATTAGGGCTTGTACGAACACTATACAGTTTCTTTTCCCCTGGCGCCATTTTCGAATGGAATAGAATGGAATGAGTAACAGTGGGAAACAGTAGCCTCCACTATTCGCCCTATGATGCCTTGAGAAGTACGTATGTAGATGCAGATGTGGGTTGGCACCTCGACTACTACTTTAAATTGATTTATGTGTTGTGATCTTGAGGCTCAAGATCCCATTTTTGGAGCAACACTGTTCAAGAGACAGGCTTCGTAATCGTTGGACACTCAGAATGCTCATGCACAGAGGCTGGATACACGACTTATTTACATCCATTCGGACTCATGCAAAAGACGAAAAATGGCTCAAATGGCTCTGAGCACTATGGGACAACATCTGTGGTCATCAGTCCCCTAGAACTTAGAACTACTTAAACCTAACTAACCTAAGGACATCACACACATCCATGCCCGAGGCAGGATTCGAACCTGCGACCGTAGCAGTCGCGCGGTTCCGGACTGAGCGCCTAGAGCCGCTAGACCACCGCGGCCGGCTGCAAAAGACGAACGGAGTTTATTGTCAAAGGGTAAAGTACACACAGAAACCTTAAGCTTCTTAGAACAGCCGGATAGCGGTGTGAAAATCGTAAGGCAGTTACTGAGTGCAGTCCTAAGGCATCAACTACATACCGACCATCGCAGCGCCGTGAAACGGCATCAAGAGGGCGCTGACCTGCGCGCCAGTGGAGAGCGCAGGCAGCACGCAGCACCACACCTCTAGGAAGACAGAGTTCAGAGCCCCCTGTCAACACTGACTTAAACGGCCGCCCATCACTCGGCGGCCCAGTTCGGTCACAGACTTCGAGTGTATCAGTACTAGGTAATAGGAAGAATTCTGCGAGTAGTAGCAGTAGTAAACTAACTGCACATAGGAGGCAAAAGAAGCACATCCAGCCACCTCATAACGAGAAGTTAAATTTGTTTCTTTTCTTTTTAGAAATAAAGTGTCCTATTAATTTGAAAGTGTTATGTACTGATCACTTCGGATTCCTGCCACCGGCCATCGCAGCTTCTCTCCTTCCTTGTTTGTGTCGGTGCTGACTCCCACAATACGTGACACAATAATGACCTCAGCCGTACTACGTTTGTATTCGTAGATTGTCAACAGTGTGCAGTGGTACATGCCAGAGAGTATCGCATTTTTGTTTTTCAACGTTTTTGGGATCCAGTGGAATTTCAACCGAAGAATGTGCTGCATTTCTCATGTTGTGCAGAAGAAAAACTTCATAAACGTGTCGTAGAAGAGCATGACCACGCCAGAATGGAGCATGATACCGCACGGTAACTGCAATTAATCCGTGATGAAAGGCTACAGGAGCAGTTGCTGGGAATCTCTACAATTCCGTAAAACTGCGGCACTGGCTCGCACACAATAACGGACAATGGAGAATTGATGGGTGCTAAGAAGGCACGACTAATCGTGGTAAAGGAGCACATTGTGTGGCCGGCTGCTCTGTGTGCGGTCCGCGCCGCTTTCCAGGGAACAATGGTGGCTGCAGCCCGCCGAAGATTCCAGCGCGGGGGACGGGGAAGGGAGGGGATGCGCCACACCACGTACGTAGTCATGCTCGTGGCAAACGTTCCTCGCAAAGAAACCGATGTAGTAAGTGTGTCTCGTCCCAACACAAATGTTACTGAGGGTAGCACTCGATGTTCTGAACCGAAGTCGACAGTGAGACGTAACGAGATTGAGCAGATCTTTTTTTCATCGATTTGTTTGAACGCAAAAAAAGTCCACTTGTTAAAAATTTATTTATGCACGAATTTCAAGTGAACTCCATCAAAACATCTGCCAAAAATATATGTTCTGATGATGGAATATGTTCGAAACGGGTAAACAATTACACTTTAAGGATAAAACACACACCGCGAATGAATTATCTGAATGGAACAGACAGTGGTAGATCTGATGTACATGTACAGACACACAAATAATTACAGTTTCAGAAAAACTGGATTATTCATTCAACGGAAAGAGCTTCACAAACTGATTAAGACAAGAGCACGTTGGTCCACCTCTGGCCCCTACGCAAGTTGTTATTCGGTTTGGCATTGATTGATACAGTTATTAAACGTCTACCTGAAAGATATTCGGCCAAATTCTGTCCAATTGACGTGTTAGATCTTCAGAAACCCGAGATGGTTGGAGGGCACTATCTATAATGCTTCAAACATTCTCGATTGAGGAGAAACCCTGTGACCTTACTGGCCAAGGTACTGTTTGGCAAGCACCAAGACAAGCGTAGAAAATTTCGCTTTGTGCAAGCGAGCATTACCTTGCTAAAATGTAAGCCTAGGATAGCTTGCCACGAAGATAACAAAACGGGGCATAGAATGTCGTCGGCGAAACGTGTGCTCTAGTGCCACGGATGACAGCCATTACGGTCCTGCTATGAAAAGAAATGCCACCTCAGACCATCAGTCATGGTTGTTGGGCTGCATTGCGAATAACTTAAATTGGAAGGATCACGTAGATAATGCTGGGGGAACACGGACCAATATATACGTATACAGGGTGTAACAAAAGGTACGGTCAAACTTTCAGGAAACATTCCTCACACACAAATAAAGAAAAGATGTTATGTGGACATGTGTCCGGAAACGCTTACTTTCCATGTTAGAGCTCATTTTAGTTTCATCAGTATGTACTGTACCTCCTCGATTCACCGCCAGTTGGCCCAATTGAAGGAACGTCATGTTGACTTCGGTGCTTGTGTTGACATGCGACTCATTGCTCTACAGTACTAGCATCAAGCACATCAGTACGTAGCATCACCAGGTTAGTGTTCATCACGAACGTGGTTTTACAGTCAGTGCAATGTTTACAAATGCGGAGTTGGCAGATGCCCATTTGATGTATGGATTAGCATGGGGCAATAGCCGTGGCGCGGTACGTTTGTATCGAGACAGATTTCCAGAACGAAGGTGTCCCGACAGGAAGACGTTCGAAGCAATTGATCGGCGTCTTAGGGAGCACGGAACATTCCAGCCTATGACTCGCGACTGGGGAAGGCCTAGAACGACGAGGACACCTGCAATGGACGAGGCAATTCTTCGTGCAGTTGACGATAACCCTAATGTCAGCGTCAGAGAAGTTGCTGCTGTACAAGGTAACGTTTACCACATCACTGTATGGACAGTGCAACGGGATAACCAGTTGTTTCCGTACCATGTACAGCGTGTGCAGGCACTATCAGCAGCTGATTGGCCTCCACGGGTACACTTCTGCGAATGGTTCATCCAACAATGTGTCAATCCTCATTTCAGTGCAAATGTTCTCTTTACGGATGAGGCTTCATTCCAACGTGATCAAATTGTAAATTTTCACAATCAACATGTGTGGGCTGACGAGAATCCGTACGCAATTGTGCAATCACGTCATCAACACAGATTTTCTGTGAATGTTTGGGCAGGCATCGTTGGTGATGTCTTGATTGGGCCCCATGTTCTTCCACCGACGCTCAATGGAGCACGTTATCATGATTTCATACGGGATACTCTACCTGTGCTACTAGAATATGTGCCTTTACAAGTACGACACAACATGTGGTTCATGCACGATGGAGCTCCTGCACATTTCAGTCGAAGTGTTCGTACGCTTCTCAACAACAGATTCGGTGACCGATGGATTGGTAGAGGCGGATCAATTCCATGTCCTCCACGCTCTCCTGACCTCAACCCTCGTGACTTTCATTTATGGGGGCATTTGAAAGCTCTTGTCTACGCAACCCCGGTACCAAATGTAGAGACTCTTTGTGCTCGTATTGTGGACGGCTGTGATACAATACGCCATTCTCCAGGACTGCATCAGCGTATCAGGGATTCCATGCGACGGAGGGTGGATGCATGTATCCTCGCTAACGGAGGACATTTTGAACATTACCTGTAACAAAGTGTTTGAAGTCACGCTGGTACGTTCTGTTGCTGTGTGTTTCCATTCCATGATTAATGTGATTTGAAGAGAAGTAATAAAATAAGCTCTAACATGGAAAGTAAGCGTTTCCGGACACATGTCCACATAACATATTTTCTTTCTTTGTGTGTGAGGAATGTTTCCTGAAAGTTTGGCCGTACCTTTTTGTAACACCCTGTATATACGTGACATTCATAGTGGCAGAACACTTAAAAAATACGTCTATTAAAGAGTGTCCCTACACTATGGTTGTTCGTCCTCTTCTCGAGTATAGCTGTGTGGTGTGGGATCCTCATCCAACAGGACTGACAGGGTCCATCAGAGAACTTCAAAGAAGGACAACTCGTTTTATACTATCGTGGAACGGAGGAGAGATGCTCGATTTGAGGCGATAATCATTAAAACTTGGGCGTTTTTCATTGCGGCAGGTTCTCTTACGAAATTTCAATCACCAACTTTCTGCTACGAATTCGAAAACATTTTGTTGGCGCCCGTCCTTATAGGGTGAAATGATATTTGTAATAAAATAAGAGGAATCAGATCTCGCACGGAAAGGTTTACACTACTGCCCATTAAAATTGCTACACCAGGAAGAAATTCAGATGAAAAGCGGGTATTCATTGGACAAATATACTAGGACTGACATGTGATTACATTTTCACCCAGTTTGGATGCATAGATCCTCAGAAATCAGTACCCAGAACAACCACCTCTGGCCGTAATAACGGTCTTGATACGTCTGGGCATTGAGTCAAACAGAGCTTGGATGGTGTGTACAGGTGCAGCTGCCCATGCAGCTTCAACACGATACCACAGTTCATCAAGAGTAGTGACTGGCGTATTGTGACGAGCCAGTTGCTCGGCCACCATTGACCAGACGTTTTCAGTTGCTGAGAGATCTGAAGAATGTGCTGGCCAGGGCAGCAGTCGAACATTTTCTATATCCAGAAAGGCCCGTACAGGACCTGCAACATGCAGTAGTGCATTATCCTGCTGAAATGTAGGGTTTTGCAGGGATCGAATGAAGGGTAGAGCCACGGGTCGTAACACATCTGAAATGTAACATCACTGTTCAAAGAGGCGTCAATGCGAACAAGAGGTGACCGAGACGTGTAACCAATGGCACCCCATACCATCACGCCGGCTGATACGCCAGTATGGCGATTACGAATACACGCTTCCAATGTGCGTTTACCACGATGTCGCCAAAAACGGATCCGACCATCATGATGCTGTAAACACAACCTGGTTTCATCCGAAAAAATAACGTTTTGCCATTCCTGCACCCAGGTTCGTCGTTGAGAACACCATCGCAGGCGCTCCTGTCTGTGATGCAGCGTCAAGTGTAACCGCAGCCATGGTCTCCGAGTTGATAGTCCATGCTGCTGCAAACGTCGTCGAACTGTTCGTGCAGATGGTTTTTGTCTTGGAAGCGTCCCCATCTGTTGACTCGGGGTTCGAGACGTGGCTGCACGATCCGTTACAGCCATGCGGATAAGATGCCTGTCATCTCGACTGCTAGTGATACAAGGCTGTTGGTATCGAACATGGCGTTCCGTATTACCCTCCTGAACCCACCGATTCCATGTTCTGCTAACATTCATTGGATCTCGACCAACGCGAGCAGCAATGTCGCGATACGATAAACTGCAATCGCGATAGGCTACAATCCGACCTTTATCAAAGTCGGGAAAGTGATGGTACGCATTTCTCCTCCTTACACGAGGCATCACAACAACGTTTCACCAGGCAACACCGGTCAACTGCTGTTTGTGTATGAGAAATCGGTTGGAAACGTTCCTCAATTCAGCACGTTGTAGTTGTCGCCACCGGCGCCAACCTTGTGTGAATGCTCTGAAAAGCTAATCATTTGCATATCACAGCATCTTCTTCCTGTCAGTTAAATTTCGCGTCTGTAGCACGTCATCTTCGTGTTGTAGGAATTTTATTGGGCAGTAGTGTAAGTGTTCATTTTGCTCGTGCGCTGTCCGGATAGCTTGAAGTTGGTTAGATGAACCCTCTGCCAGGCACTTTGTTATTAAATGCGGAGTAATCAGGCAGACGTAGATGTGGGTGTATTTGGATGGACGGGTGGGGGGGGGGGGGCATTGAATGGCCAGACATCGATCTCCAGTGGCGTCTTCTGTTGGTATAGAGCGGTGTCTCGTCGTTTTGCAGTGGGTGACACCACAAACTGCGTGCGATACAGGTAGTTTTTCCATCAGCTGATATGGTGCGGTAATCGTCTGACACATCTGTAATTTGTCAGTTGTTCAGTGTAAACACTATACGCTTAACATCGCATTCGCAATACTGACAGTTTGGCAGTTATTTGTTCCACACAGGCACATCTGAAATCTATTTCATTACAACTTGCTTAAGCCTACAGAGTAATACTGAGTTTTTGAATTCATTTGTCTTATTAAGCACATTATCTCCATTATTTTATTTTGAACGAAAATTTCCATTTTTTTTTTTTTTTTTTTACTTTTCGAATTTTGCACAGAATTAAAGATTCTCTTCGAGTCTTAAAAGGTGGTCTGTTTCTTTAACGTGTGTTGCTACCGCTGATGTCTAACATTTCTTCAGTCTCCAGAAGTCTAAATGCTCTTAAAATCGAGTTCTGAAATTTCTGCCAGTTGGGCTTAGATAATATTTGTTGCCCTGGTTGCCGGTAATTTTGTAAATACTGTGTCAAGATCCGTAACTGACGGTTTTATGCTGTGTATAAGCTACTTAGATTTTGGTGGTGGTAAAGCTGATTTGCACATTTGTGATTTTGAATAACCTAGATCATTCATCAGACATACCAAAATATGTCCATTTTAGTTAATTATGTGCTGGCATGCTGTAGATTATAAATATATTTTATTGTTATTTTTTCAGTTCATTTTTAATCTGTTGTGACACTATTACTGAGTCAAGGATCATATCCAACGTTTATTGTGGTACTCAAAGATAGCTTTATACAAGGGCTGTTCATAGATTACGTACACCCATTGGACAAGGAAACTGCACTACCAGGAGACATCATGCTAATAGCGAATAACACCGTATCCAGCCTCAAGAGGATGAAAGTCCAAAAGTCCCTTCAGATATGCCATAGTCTGCTGAGGCCACTCGCTGGATCTCACACAGCTACCAAACATCGGGAATGTTGATTGCTACATTTCTCCTGCTGTTAAAAACAGTCCCAAACATTTTCTATGTGATTAAGGTAGTATAATACAGTGTACTAGTCAAGATTCAATAGACTGTCTGAATGTTCATGAGTTACATGACAGTTTTTTTCCAAAATATCCCGTAACTTGAGTAAAACCCGTAAGAAGGAACCAAACCAAATTACAAAAAATTTAACTCCACTGAAAATGAAACGTGAAATAGTATTTGTGATTGCCAACACTTAACAAGTTAGATTACGATTTCTTATGTTAAATTGCATGCTCAGCTAAATGAAAAGGCACTGTAAAAGAAGAAAAATGTGGGACGTTCTGTAGCACTGCAAAACTGCAGGGAGTCAGTCCCACAGTCCCATTCTCAGAATCGTCTCTCGCTCGCCGTGCGATGGAAAACATCAGGCCAGGCTGTGTTTTATTGAACATGAGTTAAAAAGGAAACCACCTTGACACCGACTATCTAAAGTCAGAAATACAGATTACATCTCCAGGACATGCTAGACAACTGAGTCTGTTTTCCATGAACCGTGTGTCCACAGGAAGCGTGCTACTTGAAGGCAGGGTCCCGGAAGAACTATCACTATAGAGGGAAACAGCATGCAGTCAAACTGCGGCCGAAACCACGCGTTGTTAAAGTAACATCTTAGAAAGTGGAACAGAAACAGGCTTCTTTGACACTTGCTCAGGTGCAGCAAAACCGAATCTTTAAAGAAATGTGAAAGTGGCTACGACTGCATCACATGAGTACTTTAGAAGTGGGAGTAAGGAGTGCGACTGTGCTTACAGAGGTTCTACCATACTAGTAGCGCATGAAAATAGGCAACGAGAACGGGGAAGTCGTACACATTGTGAAGCGCCAAGTCTAGCAAGTTTTTAACTGGTTAACTACATGAAATACGATTAAGTGAGGGAGACCAGAGTCTTGCAAGATAATTCTCGGTACCGACAACAATTAGTATTCAGCCAATCAAAATTAAATGTTTCCTTCAGGCAACTGTGAGCAGCAGGTACACTGAAGGGCCAAAGAAACGTATAGGCATGCGTATTCAAATACAGAGCTATGTAAACAGGCAGAATACGGCACTGCTGTCGGCAACACCTATGTAAGACAAAAACTGTGTGGTGTAATTGATAAATTGGTTACTCCTGCCACAATGACAGGTTGTAACGATTTAAGTACGTTTGAACGTAGAGTTATAGTTGGGGCACAAGTGATGGGACACAGCATCTCGGAGGCAGCGACGAAGCGAGGATTTTTCCATACGACCATTTCACGAGCGTATCAGGAATCTAATAAAACATTAAATCTCCGACATCGCTGCGACCGGAAAAAGATCCTGCAAGAACGGTACCACCGACGACTGAAAAGAATCGTTCAGTGTGACAAAAGTTCAACACTTCCGCAGAATGCTGCAGATGTCAATGCTGGGGCATCAACAAGAGTCAGCACGCGAACCATTCAACGAAACAGCATCGAGATGGGCTTTCGGAGCCTAAGGCCCACTCGTGTACGCTTGATGACTGCACCACACAAAGCTTCACGCATCCCCAGGGCCCATCAGCACCGACAATGGACTTTCGATGACTGGAAACATGTTGTCTGGTCGGACGAGTCTCGTTCCAAATCGTATCGAGCTGATTGACATGGACGAGCATAGAGATAACCTCATGAATCCATGAACCTCCATGTCAACAGGGGACTGGACAAGCTGGTGGAGGCTCTGTAATGGTGTGGAGCGTGAGTAGTTGGAGTGATACAGGCCCCTGATACGTCTAGATACGACTCTGACAGGTGACACGCACGTAAGCACCCTGTCGAATTCCCTGCATCCATTCATGTCAATCGTGTATTTCGACGGACTTCAGCAATTGAAGCAGAACAATGCAACACCTACAAGTCCGGAATTGCTACCGAGGGGCTCCAGGAACACTCTTCTAGGTTTAAACACTTCCACTGCCCACGAAACTCCCCAGTCATGAACATTATTGAGCATATCTGGGATACCTTGCAACGTACTGTTCAGATGAGATCTCCACCCCGTCGTTCTCTTGCGGATTTATGGACAGCCCTCCAGGATTTACGGTGTCAATTTTCTCCAGGACTAGACATTAGGCGAGGCCATGCCACGTTGTGTTGCGGCACTTCTGTGTAATCGAGGGGGTCCTACACAGTTTATTAATTTGCTACCGGTTTCGGTTACTGACCATCATCTGGCACCTGAATCGACGTTAGAAACCTCCTGTGCAAAACGCCATAAAGACACGAAATACAACATCTACCTTAAGAAAAGTTGACTACTGCTAGTCACATGTCAATCATGCTGAACCATACAATCGCATTAACTGCCAGTTTCATAAGTAACATTATATAACAAAGCTTTCCGTACATCAACAACCTTTCTTGTACACACACAACAGGACACTGCCCATATATAGTCAGGACATAGCATGAGAAGCCAAACAGGCTACACGGAAACCGCTTATGGAGATCGGCATCCCTATAACTGTCCTGTGTTCATTTTTACGCCGCAAAGTTTATCGGCTTTGGGAGACGGAATGGCATAACCTTGTTATGCGCAACAGACTGCGCGCCATTAAGGAGACTACGAATGTCCACACATTCGTAGTCTCCTTAATGGAGTCCTCCATGCGGACCTCTCGCAGGGACTCTGTGGTTCTCTGCCGGCTCCGCATTGGTCACGCTTGGGCGTCCCCTGGCTATCTCCTGCGCCGTGAAGACTCACGTCGGTGTCGGTGCGGCGCCCGGTTGACAGTGGCCCATATCGAGGTGAGCTGTCCTACTTTGGCTGCCCAGCGGCGAAATCATCGGTTATCGGACTAGTTACCGTTACTTTTAGCAGACAACGCCTCTTCACCTGATTTAGTTTTACGTTTTATGCGTGAGAGGGGGTTTTATCCTTCCATCTAGGTTTTAGCACTTGTCGTTTGTCCCTCTGTGTCCTCCACCCTTCTGATTTTAGGCTGGAGGTTTTAATGTGTTACAGAGTGGTTGACTTATCCATTTTATTCTCGTAGTCAGCCAGCCACGGTCATCTGCTCTCTTGTTTTAATCCCTTCTACCTGTTTATTGTGTATCTCTCTCTGTTTTTCTTATCCTATTTTGTTCATTATAGTGTTTGTTGCCCTTCTGTCGTTGTTGTGGTTTTTTTCAGTTTTGTGCTGTGAGTGTGGTTTGCTTTATTCGTTCTCTTGTGGAATTCTTTTAATAGGAACAAGGAACCGATGGCCTAGCAGTTTTGCCCATTCCCCCTTCTTGAAACCAACCAACCAACAAACAGTTATGATTAAGGTTCGCAATATATTACTGAGAAGCTACATCAACATGGAAATACGAAAACCATGATGAAACAGTACAAAGTACACAGTGTTACAACTCAATAACTTAATAAACGGTACTTAAGTGATAGTATGCAGAAGACCTGCAGAAGACCTGTCAATTAAAAACTTTATTTTATGTCAATATGAGTGGCTAAAATAATGTGGCACACACGTCTAGCTTACACTCGAACAGAAGTTGCTTTGCAGCGGGGCGGGTGTCCGTCGTTCACATTCTCTCTTTCACTTATCGGAAGTCCACCTACCTCGATACGCTGCGTACCGACGTCCCTTCACTCTGTAGTAGCAGATACGTGCTAGGCAGTGTAAAGCAGCGTTGATGAAACCACCACCTAATACTTACCTCACAGAGGCCGCGTAACTCGAGTTGAAAGTCAGTTAATGAAAGTTCATATTCAAAAAATCGGGCGTCCGGAGGATGCAGTCTACTTGTAGAGAGCATTTAAAATTAGATTGAATGTGCTTTTTATTCATATGGAAACACACGAAATGGCTATCAAGTCCGTATTTAATATGGTAATGCTCTATCATTCAAAGTTCACTGTCTGTACAACGTCGTTTCACTAGAAAAGCAGCCAGAATTTCTGCAAGTCCGACCCGACTAATTTTCACGTTATAACAGTCGCAGACCCACAACTACTCGCGAGTTAAACATTCGGTCGTTTCAGGGGTCTTCTTAGTAGGAAGTGCTCGCCAAAGTATTCTGTACAGCGCACGAAATACACTCCTGGAAATGGAAAAAAGAACACATTGACACCGGTGTGTCAGACCCACCATACTTGCTCCGGACACTGCGAGAGGGCTGTACAAGCAATGATCACACGCACGGCACAGCGGACACACCAGGAACCGCGGTGTTGGCCGTCGAATGGCGCTAGCTGCGCAGCATTTGTGCACCGCCGCCGTCAGTGTCAGCCAGTTTGCCATGGCATACGGAGCTCCATCGCAGTCTTTAACACTGGTAGCATGCCGCGACAGCGTGGACGTGAACCGTATGTGCAGTTGACGGACTTTGAGCGACGGCGTATAGTGGGCATGCGGGAGGCCGGGTGGACGTACCGCCGAATTGCTCAACACGTGGGGCGTGAGGTCTCCACAGTACATCGATGTTGTCGCCAGTGGTCGGCGGAAGGTGCACGTGCCCGTCGACCTGGGACCGGACCGCAGCGACGCACGGATGCACGCCAAGACCGTAGGATCCTACGCAGTGCCGTAGGGGACCGCACCGCCACTTCCCAGCAAATTAGGGACACTGTTGCTCCTGGGGTATCGGCGAGGACCATTCGCAATGGTCTCCATGAAGCTGGGCTACGGTCCCGCACACCGTTAGGCCGTCTTCCGCTCACGCCCCAACATCGTGCAGCCCGCCTCCAGTGGTGTCGCGACAGGCGTGAATGGAGGGACGAATGGAGACGTGTCGTCTTCAGCGATGAGAGTCGCTTCTGCCTTGGTGCCAATGATGGTCGTATGCGTGTTTGGCGCCGTGCAGGTGAGCGCCACAATCAGGACTGCATACGACCGAGGCACACAGGGCCAACACCCGGCATCATGGTGTGGGGAGCGATCTCCTACACTGGCCGTACACCACTGGTGATCGTCGAGGGGACACTGAATAGTGCACGGTACATCCAAACCGTCATCGAACCCATCGTTCTACCATTCCTAGACCGGCAAGGGAACTTGCTGTTCCAACAGGACAATGCACGTCCGCATGTATCCCGTGCCACCCAACGTGCCCTAGAAGGTGTAAGTCAACTACCCTGGCCAGCAAGATCTCCGGATCTGTCCCCCATCGAGCATGTTTGGGACTGGATGAAGCGTCGTCTCACGCGGTCTGCACGTCCGGCACGAACGCTGGTCCAACTGAGGCGCCAGGTGGAAATGGCATGGCAAGCCGTTCCACAGGACTACATCCAGCATCTCTACGATCGTCTCCATGGGAGAATAGCAGCCTGCATTGCTGCGAAAGGTGGATATACACTGTACTAGTGCCGACATTGTGCATGCTCTGTTGCCTGTGTCTATGTGCCTGTGGTTCTGTCAGTGTGATCATGTGATGTATCTGACCCCAGGAATGTGTCAATAAAGTTTCCCCTTCCTGGGACAATGAATTCACGGTGTTCTTATTTCATTTCCAGGAGTGTATATCATCCGGAATTGTTACTTCGACCTGAATGTTCACACGCTCATAATTCTCAAACTATTTAATTCAGAAACACCAAACTTTCATTAAAATGTTCATAGCTCCGTCGCTTCAGTCACGACACGTTCTAACCGAAATGAACTCAGTAGTTCTTCATCTTGCAGACTATTTTTACGGAGCTATCTAACATGGTGTTATCCGCAGGCCGGCTAGCAAGCGACTCTCTCGAACGATTCTCCTCACTGCCCACTCCACAGCTTAATTATGATTGCCTGTAGATCTAAACGACCAATCAGAATGTTCCTTCCAGATCATTCTCGCGGCAAAGCTACCTTAACGAGTCAATAATCTGATTGTAATTAATGTCATTAAAACTTCAATTTATAGTATATCGTTTAACTAAAATAATCGAAGTACGAATTATTCTCCAAATTGATCAATAAACTTATTCCGTCTCTAACTTTCATTCTGGCTGCTTTCATACAAAAGCAAGCTCACAGCGCCATACGTCACCTGAATCATGGTTGCACAGTAACTTTCCCACGGTCTGTTTGTACTAAGTTTTATGAAAATTTACATATTAAGTTTTAATGTATGTCCCACATACACTCTCTCAGTCATTTTCAAGCACTCGTGAACAAAATACAATTGAATAATAATTTTGACCTGTTTTTGTATTACGTAATGCACACTGACTAAAGTGTTAAAAAAGAAAATTCAAAGTAATTTATTTTTTTGCACTGATAAATTTGGAATGGCTCCAAATAAAAATGACAGTCAATCTGTTCTTGTTCCTAACTTGGCTTTAAAAGACAAGCGTCGGTTTCAGGGCTTTTAGGTAATTTTCTCTATCTCCGGAACTATAATAAACAAAAATCTGAAACTTTAACACCATCATTCCATTAATAACAAAAGGCTGCGTACCAAATTTGAACAAAATCTGATAATAACTAATATGAATTATTTTGATTCGTGGAGGATATGAATCTTCGAATTAAAAAAAAGAAAAAAAATAGCCATCCTGCAGCGACCGTACCAAACAGCAGCGTGCCTAACTGCAACGAGTGTTATCTCGTTATAACTTGTTACATTACAACTTGGAAAACATTTCTTCAGAGGGATCAATATGGAACGTTATACAAATAACTAATGAGCTTATAAAAAGCATTCGTAACCAAGGAAGAATCAGGGTCTTCAGGTTTACGCAATTAAGCACTGTACTGAACAGGATTTAGTGTGTGACAAATAAACGGATAATTTAAAAGTATAAAATAAAGATTACAAAAAGTTTTCATGCACTACAACCTATGAACACTCTTACATAACTATCTGCAATGGAGGCCGAGATGACTCAACTTCATCACAACCATATAGCCACAACAAAGCATTAATATAATATTTCATATTTTAAAGGAGGAATATAACTCATCAATATGAACTATATGTAATGGTATACAATTTAACAATAAAATTACCGAGACATACAAAGAGTTTACTATACGTACATGATACCAGACAAACTTAAATAATCACAAATAGACCCTGTGAAAAGCATAATACAGCATCTCAAATGTTTCTAGGGAAGATGGTGGTGGGGGAGGGGGAGGGGGGGGGGGAATGGGTGACAGAGGATAATCCAACTTCAGAGTGTCAAACACATAAAACAGTATCAGAGTAAAATATAACAATAAAGTTATCAAAAGATACTTAGAGGATAATCCACATACATGTTATTGGACCAGACTGGATAGCAGCTATCGCAATTGCGTTCAGAAATCTATCATAATGTTCCAATGTCATAAGACCTTAACATAAAGGCCAGAAAGAACACCAGCATAAAAACAAGGGAAGAAAGACAAATAGTAAGAAGGCTAAAGACATGAACAAACTTTATTGTGAGGAGAGGTTGAAATGTTCAAGAGTGAGGAGGAAACAGATGGGGAGAGGGAGAGGGGCTGGGGTTTCTGGAGAATAGCAAATAGTTCTATAATGGATATGACAATTAGAAAGGCATTCAAACTTACTGATACAAGAGTTTTTCAAACACAATTATTCCAAAAAAAAAAAAAAAATCAATAAATCCACACACAGCTGTGTGGAAATGCTTTCTTATTAATGTATTACCTACAACACCCCATTATCACTTACTATGGTCTAATCATCCATGCACTACACAGTGTAATGTACCTAACAGCCACTGACAAAAACAGTAATTGTCACAGCATTTCAACAACTTCAACAAAATTATTTAAATAATTCTTATTTTTCAAATCAGTTTGCTCATTTAAGGTCATATCTGGGTGCATGACCATTTTTTTAAAAAATGTTTCTGTCTCTTCCAGCACATTCATCCCTTATTAGACTTATATAACTATTCGATTTGATCATTTTTGTTACACCAAAAATGTTTGTGAGTTTTTAAATGTGTCTCGGGCTGATGTATTACTTGGATAGGATTGCTCTTTAAGTCACGTTTTGAGTTTCCTTCCAGTCTGACCCACGTAAAATCTTTCACACTGCATGCATTTAATTTTGTATACCACAGACTGGCCACTTACGGATTCTTTCTATAAACTGTGGTGTATCACTAGTCTGAAAAGAAGCCGTTACATTGCTCTCTCTAAATAACTGTTTAATTTCCTCTGAAATACTCCGATAATACGGAAGCGCATGCCTAGTTTTCTCCCTGTTGTTTATTTTAAGCAAAGTTATTTCTTGTCTGGCTTTATTTTCTTTAATTTTCATTTTATGTAACCTGTCTACCATGGTTCGTAACCACTCTGCATTGCTATGTATCATAATGTGTTAAGTTCAGCATCAATGTTATCATTTGACAAAGGCAACCTAACTGTTCCATGTGTTACTGAAAGAAAAATGCACACTTGCGCATAGTCGGGTGGGAATAAATTTCAGGTTTAGTTATATCCATAGTTGTAGGTTTTTTGAAAATAGTAAAATGACGTCTGCCTTCTTTTTTAATAACCCTTACGTCAAGAACGTTAATACCACCATTCAATTTTAACAGTGAACTTAAGGGAAGAGTGATAGTTCCTAAAAATTGGTGTACACTTTATATGTCATTTAAGCTTCAGTGTATCGTCAACATATCAGCTGTAATATACAATCTTACCGACAATTGCAGATTTGTTATTTAAAATTTCATGCTCAAGATTATCCGTGAATATATTGGCAAGAGTGTGAGCCAATCAGCACCCCGTGGCTAATCCATTGAATTGTTTATCAAATCACAACGAAAAGAAAAATTATTCTGAGACAAAACTAACGTGAGTAAATCAATCAGCTCCGCAACATCAGGAATATTCTTTTCTAAATTTTTTTAAATCACACGATGTCGATGAACACAGAGCACAATGTTCTCCTTGTCGAAAGCGCTCTGCAGTTAGTTTCTGCTCTGGCTGGTGTCACCTCATACAGGTGTCTTCTCAGGTAGGCTGCAACTCTGGCAAGCGGCGCGGAGTGGCCGCGCGGTTAGAAGCGCCATGTCAGGAACTGCGCGGCCCCTCCCACCGTCCTTACCGTATATTAGTTCAAGTAGAGTGTAAGTGCAGACACCGATGACCTCAGCAGTTTGGTCCCTCAGGAATTCACACACATTTGAACATCTCTGGCACGCTTCAGTTTTAGATGACTTCGCCACATCCGGAAGCGTCTGGGATGAAAAGTTACCATCCGGTTGAGTTGAACTTAGAGGCAGAGAGCAGTTGTTGGTAAAAAGCCAAAAACTGGTTTTGCAGTCATTTTATCCGCCACTTGCTGGTTATAGGTATTGTGAGATCCAGCCACAACAGCGAAGCAAACTATAGGAAAAGCGTAATCATTTGTAACGATGTTCAGTAATTTCAAAGAGTGTTTGCAGGTAGAAGTTCAACATACTTCCAACTGTGGCAGCAGATGTAGAAGTACATCCTTCTGTAGTACTTTCTGTCTATATGCATTAACGTTTGGCAATCACCGCATGACACCCGTAAATGTAATTGTTTTGTCCAAATATTCTTGGTTCACTTGAATAACATTCCGTATCCCTTGTCGAAGTTTGTCAAGACATTAGTTTATTCATTTCAACGAAAAATCAATTTTTATTGCAAATTTAATTGTGTATGTGTAATAAACAGAGTTTATTGAGAGCATCGATTAACTTTGTAGGTAGATGAAGTCCTTTATTATTGATCTGATGGGTTATGATTTACTTCTGTCAGATATTACACGGCCAAATTTACTTAATTAAAGATTACGATTGAAGTATTCCACCCACACGATAGTCAAGGCGTAAACATAAACGTAAACTTACACCTGTATCTCCGTGTTCTCATCTTGGAAGAGGAAGTGTTCATAGCATACTCATGATGATGACGTAGAACAAAAGGCAACACCTTGTCATCTAGAATGCTGACTTAATCATCGTGGTGCATCTTCATGGTAACCTGAATGAGCGATCCATCATTGCATAAAAACACACCCAAAGTACCACAGAACTACATCCAAACAATGCGGGTTAAATGCTTCACTGAGTCGTCAGCACAAGAAAAAAAAAAAAAAAAAAAAAAGAAAGAAAGAAAAATGTTCAAATTACTCTGAGCACTATGGGAGTTAACATCTGAGGTCATCAGACCCCTAGGACTTAGAACAAACCCAATTAACCTAAGGACATCACACACATCCATGCCCGAGGCAGGATTCGAACCTGCGACCGTAGCGGTCGCGCGGTTCCAGACTGAAGCGCCTACAACCGCTCGGCCACACCGGCCGGCCCTGCTTCATTTGAAAAGAAGGAAGATCGTAACACTCTGGACCACACTACACACTGACAGTCAGCTACTGTCCAGTTTATGTGATGTTTGACCAACTGAAGACGTACTTCATAAAGTGCCACTGTGAGCAATGACATCTCGCGAGGTACGCGACTTCAAATGTCCGTTGTACGCAGTTCGCTTCACAATTTTCGGTCAGAAACTAGTAGAGATGGGCATGCGTTAACTGACCGTAGCAGTTCCTGTCGGTTTTCACACCGTCTGTTGAGACAAGTTGTGGCAGTCGTCTCCAGTCTCTGTCGGTTAGAGTCATTTTACCACCACTGTTGCTACACAGTGTTACATGGCTGCAAATGGTATACTGTTCCTTGTAGTCACACTGGCCAGACCAGATCGATAGACCGATAAATCGAGGACCTTCGTATTTGATGTGATCATTGGCATGTCCGGACATTACAGCTCATGTCTTCCATTCTGTCTCGTCCCCACCAAGTCCACAAAATTTCTTAGTCACCTTACTGCACTGATTCCAAACAACGAGATGGCAAATACGTACCACTTCTCTGTGACGACTCAAGTCAGCAGTGGAAGATCACATAAGCACGAGGTAGGTATTATACACCCTATAAACCACTCCGAAGCGACTGATGAAGTTTGAGGGGGCGGACAGGTTGCTCATAATTCTTCTGGAACATACTTCTCTACAAGTTTTCCCATTAGCTATTAGACTGATGTAATCCACTTGTGCAATGAATTTTCTTTATAACTATTTATACACAAAACTAAGTTTTTATGGCACAGAAATACCCCACGGAAAGTAAAGACAGGAAGTTAGGGATAAATCGTAATACGAGTGGCGTTCAATAAGTGATTTAACACATTGTTTCAGCCAGTTTCGGTCAAAAAATGCGGAATTTATTGCGAGACGTCGTTGGTTTTTCCCGCTTTAGCCCCCACAGTTTCACGAAGTTTGGATAGTCGACGCCGCTATGCGTAACATTCAGAATTGTATATATGTGCTGTCTGTTCCTTCGGATAGACACCGCATGTAAATAATTAAGGCGTGGACCGCTAATGATCTCTTCAGTGCCGATGCACACCAGTCGCAAACTCTTACGGGAATAGACGAAATTCCGTGAGCAATGAGGATGGGCACTACATTAGTAGTGTGTGAATAAGTTAATTTGGTTCTGTGGGAGGCATGCTAGGGTAGTCCGTGAAGTTGCGATGACAGCAGTGTTCGGATGGCTTACTAGTCAGAGGATCTGCTTAGTAAGCAGGAACCCGGTTTACAATTCCGGTCTAGCACAAATTTGCAACTTTCCCCATTGATTTAAATCAGTACCCACCTGCAGCCAATGTCTGTAATTCCTTTGTGACTTACTTCAAAACTGTGTCCGTAACGGAGGTGTGTTACAAGCAGAGAGCTGTCATTGAGTTTCTCTTGGCGGACAACCAGAGCATCACAGATATTTATAGGCACTTGCAAAATGTCTACGGAACTTAGCTGTGAACTAAACCACGATGAGTCGTTGGGCTAGGCGTCTGACATCAACGCAACAAAGTCGCGCAAACCCGTCCGATCTCCTGCGTGCCGGCAGGCCGTACACAGCTGTGATCCTGCGGTGTTGGAACACGACGACATTCTCGTTCGAGGTGGTCAACGGATCACAGTAATACACCTCGCTGCAGCACTGGATGTCTCTGTCAGTTGTCTGATCCACTTGTCCACCAGTTGGAGTACTCAAAGGTGTGTCTGCTGCCAGGATGAAATTTTCACTCTGCAGTGGAGTGTGCGCTGATATGAATCTTCCTGGCAGATTAAAACTGTGTGTCGGAGTGAGGCTCGAGCTCAGGACCTTTGCCTTTTGCAGGGAAGTGCTCTACCGGCTGACCTGCCCAAGCACGACTCACAACCCGTCCTCGTAGCTTTAATTCCGGCAGTACCTCGTCTCCTACCTTCCAAACTTCACAGGAGCTCTCCTGCGAATCTTTCAGAACTAGCACTCCTGGAAGAGACGGTATTGCAAAGAGAAAGGCAAAGATCCTGAGTTCGAGTCTCGGGTATGCACAAAGTTTTAATATAGCAGGAAGTTTCGTGTGTCTGCTATTTTCCCCACCAACTAACAGAAGACCATCTGCGCGGAACTGCTTGCGCGTTACGATGCTGATGGTGACAATTTTTGTCGAACATCGTCACAGGCGATGAAACAGTGATCATCACTTCGGAACGGAAACAAAACGCCAATTCATGGAGCTGCGCCACTTTAGGTTACAATATCTCCGGATGTAATCAACATTTTACAATGCAACAAACGGCACTGATTACGTATTTGTTTATATGTTCAGATGTGCCAACAAAACTAACGGGGTTCCATTTAAAAAAACGTAGGTTTATGTTAAAGAACATACTTCCGTGCATTTTTTTATGGTTTGTATTAACCAATTACACTAGCCCCTCTCCTCACGTTCGGTCTGTGGAATCGATTCGTCAGTATTTGATGGGCTTTACGAAATATATCCAGCGGTAACGTTAGGTGACTCACCATATATATATATATAAATATGGGGTGGTCCATCGATCGTGACCGGGCCAAATGTCTCACGAAATAAGCGTCATATAAGCATAAGCATTGTAGATATTTTTCACTCATTTTGTAATTTATACATTACAATGTTATCAAGGAGAACAGTACGTTCCGTTTATGGGTTCATGATACGGATGTCAGTCCGATAAATCAGTAATTTTCGAGTCGTATGCCGTCAGTTGCCTGAGGTGTGTTCCTGCATCTTCTACAAATGTGAGTGGTTCTATCGCAGCCACGTCACATATTCTTTTATTTTATTCAGAGATCAAGTGGGAGTTTATATTATTTTCTTTGTTACCATTCTAACATACAAAGTAGCCATTTAAAATTCCAAGTGCGCTTGTAAATCCAAATCTTGTAGAACATATGAAAAACAATAGTTTTTATTTATTCCAAAGAAAGAGAGATAATTATTTTTTCAAATATTTTTGGCGCATAGACATCTTTGTTTCATAGCTCGTTACATGACAGAATTCGTAGAGATGAGTTATACATTGTACTGCGTATCGAGTGGCTGAAAGAAGTTTATCCGCAGAACCAAAAATAAATTCTATATTTGATCAACATATATTTGTAGCTCGAGTATATTTGAATCTGAAACATCGGACGAACATATTTCAGACGGAACATCCGTGGCTCTAAATTGCTCTTTTACACATAAATACAATGAATGAACGACTGCAACGAGATAATCAGGTATCTTAGAAATTAATGACACTGCTTATTCTCGATCATTTTTATCAGAAAATATAGCACACAGGATTGTTAAAGCTTCGTATTTATGTGAGAAAGGCTAGGTTATAAGCACCACTACAGAATTTCGCATCCAAACGTCTTTCTTCATTACAGTGGATGATGGTACGAGAGGCTTTAGTAAGTAACGCAACACTTTTTTTTTTTCTGAAAGCAGGTTGATTTTATTCAGGATCCCAGTGCACCATATTACAACCAACTCTTTCGGCTAGAAAACTCTGTTTTTAAACATAATCTCCGTTCAGTGCAACGCCCTTATCTCATCTGACTGGGACGGCCTGTATGCCCGCATCAGTAACTTCCCTATCATCCATGTACTGGTTCCCGCGGAGTGCATCCTTTATTGGGCCCAACAGATGGAAGTCGGAAGGTGCGAGATCTGGGCTATAGGTGGAAGAACGGTCCAATGAAGTTTTGTGAGCTCACCTAAGTTACGCAGACTTTTGCGAGGCCTTGCGTTGTCATGGAGAAACTGGTTTGCTTTTTTGTGGCGACAAATACGCTGAAGTCGTTTCTTCAATTTCCTGACGGTAGCACCTTAAGGGATGACATCAAACAGAATAACACCTTCAGATTTCCACAAGACCGTCGACTGATGTCGCTGTTTTGGACGTTTTCTTTGGGGGGGGGGGGGGGTGGATGTGAAGTGGCGCAGCTCCATGAATTGGCGTTTATATATATATATATATATATATATATATATATATATATATATATATATATATATATATATATATATATAGGGTAGTCCATTGATCGTGACCGGGCCAAATGTCTCACGAAATAAGCATCAAACGAAGAAACTTCAAAGCACGAAACTCGTCTAGCTTGAAAGGGGAAACCAGATGGCGCTATGGTTGGCCCGCTAGATGGCGCTGCCATAGGTCAAACGGATATCAACTGCGTTTTTTTAAATAGGAACCCCAGAAACCACATTTTTTATTACATATTCGTATAGTACGTTAAGAAATATGAATGTTTTAGTTGGACCACTTTTTTCGCTTTGTGATAGATGGCACTGTAATAGTCACAAACGTGTAAGCACGTGGTATCACGTAACATTCCACCAGTGCGGACGATATTCGTTTCGTGATACGTTACCCGTGTTAATATGGACCGTTTACCAACTGCGGATAAGGTCGATATCGTGTTGATGTATGGCTATTGTGATCAAAATGCCCAACGGGCGTGTCCTATGTATGCTGCTCGGTATCCTGGACGACATCATCCAAGTGTCCGGATCGTTCGCCGGATTGTTAAGTTATTTAAGGAAACAGGAAGCGTTCAGCCACATGTGAAACGTCAACCACGACCTGCAACAGCTGATGATGTCCAAGTAGGTGTTTTAGCTGCTGTCGCGGCTAATCCGCACATCAGTATCAAACAAATTGCGAGAGAATCGGGAATCTCAAAAACGTCGGTGCTGAGAATGTTACATCAACATCGATTGCACCCGTACCATGTTTCTGTGCACCAGGAATTGCATGGCGACGACTTTGAATGTCTTGTACAGTTCTGCCACTGGGTACAAGAGAAATTACGGGACGATGACAGATTTTTTGCACGCGTTCTATTTAGCGACGAAGCGTCATTCACCAACAGCGGTAACGTAAACCGGCGTAATATGCACTATTGGGCAACGAAGTGGAACATCAGCGACCTTGGCGGGTTAACGTATGGTGCAGCATTATGGGAGGAAGGATAATTAGGCCCCCATTATATCGATAGCAATCTAAATGGTGCAATGTGTGCTGATTTCCTTTGTATTGTTCTACCGATGTTACTACAAGATGTTTCACTGCATGACAAAATGGCCATGTATTTCCAACGTGATGGATGTATGGCACATAGCTCGCGTGCGGTTGAAGTGGTATTGAGTAGCATATTTCATGAAAGGTGGATTGGTCGTCGAAGCACCATACCATGGCCCGCACGTTCAACGGATCTGACGGCCCCGGATTTCTTTCTGTGGGGAAAGTTTAAGGATATTTGCTATCGTGATCCACCGATAACGCCTGACAACATGCGTCAGCGCATTGTCAATGCATGTGCGAACATTACGGAAGGCGAACTACTCGCTGTTGAGAGGGATGTCGTTACACGTATTGCCAAATGCATTGAAGTTGACGGACATTATTTTGAGCATTTATTGCATTAATGTGGTATTAACAGGTAATCACGCTGTAACAGCATGCGTTCTCAGAAATGATAAGTTCACAAAGGTAAATTGGAACAACCGAAATAAAATTTTCAAACGTACCTACGTTCTGTATTTTAATTTAAAAAACCTACCTGTTACCAACTGTTCGTCGAAAATTGTGAGCCGTGTGTTTGTGACTATTACAGCACCATCTATCACAAAGCGAAAAAAGTGGTCCAACTAAAACATTCATATTTCTTTACGTACTACACGAATATGTAATAAAAAATTGGGGTTGCTATTTTTAAAAACGCAGTTGATATCCGTAGGATCTATGGCAGCGCCATCTAGCGGGCCAACCATAGCGCCATCTAGTTTTCCCCTTCAAGTTAGACGAGTTTCGTTCTTTGTAGTATTTTCGTTTGATGCTTATTTCGTGAGATATTTGGCCCGAATATAAATATAATAAATACAATATATACACAATAAAAAATCTGGTCGCTAAGATAAAGCACTAGAAGATATTCTTGCTTACTTTTATTAAATATAGCACTTAAAAAAGCCGTAGATCGTGTGTTATTACATTCTGGATGATAATGAGGAGAACATCCAAATGAAAACAATCGACTCATTTGGTTATTGGTTCACGATTTAGTTATTGTTTCACGATTTAGTCGTTCATTACTTTGAGTGAAACCAGTGTCTGGGAATAGCAAAATGGAAGCAATCGATCCCGTCGGTTGTAGTTTCACTTACAGGTTGCTTTATTATTCCTTCTTTCGAGCGAAGTCGGTCTTTGGGAGCAACCAAATGAAAACAACCGATACAGTCCATTGTAGTCGCATGTTGATGGCGTTTTTCACTCTGTCTTTTCAATTCAAAGCAGTCAGCAGACTGTCATTTTTGTTAGACGGTCCGAACATGGTTTCTAGGTGCTTTCCTCACACTCATGTATGTGAATGGTGGGCTGATTAATCATTCAAATATTTTTACGAATGCAAACAAAAATACTTACCGGTGGCGGTATATACTTAAAAAGCAAGTGACTAAATCACTAGACAGTTCAGAATTGTATGCTACATGTTTTCCATTCACGTCACATCGACATTTACCGAAAAGAATTATCACTGATGATCCGAACCGGCAGGAAAAGAAGGACAGAACTTCTATAAATTTAAACTACAAAATTATATATTCATTTATTTACATATAGATGTACTATGCAGTACCTGTTACTTCGCTCTTAAAACACCGAAAAACTGTTATTGAATACTAAAAGCATGAAAAATTAATATGTAAGGGAGGGTTCTCTTTGAACACATAAAGAATAGCTGATATCCGTGATTTTTTTCACGCAAAATAAAAAGTAATGCTAAATCTTATGACAAACAGCTCCGTTCCATTTACGTTTTTCTTTGATCTAAAAAAACTGTTCTTATTTCGCCCAAAAAATCGAGACAAAAGTGTGTACTAAAAACGGACTTTTGAAGATATCGAAAAACTGGCTCTGAATACTGATAGAAAATTAAATTTAGATTGCCGACATGAAAATCGGATGTACCGTTCTAAAGTAGTTTCCCGCCAGATTGAAAAACACGATTTCGAGAAAAATGCGTTTAACGTTCTGGGGTACATTTGTCGGAGTTTAATTAAGCACACCTCCAGGCCCTGCAGCATACCGCAGTCCTTCCATAACCATAAGGAAATCTTCCTCCATCTTCTTCGTGGTCATGGTGGTCCTGTGGGCCTCATTGGCAGCTTCTTTTTTATTCTCTGTTCTGCTTACTAGATACGCCTTTCGTCCACTTTTGTGCAGAAGTTGCTACAGGATAGTTCGAGAATTTTCATAATTTCCATAATTAATGCTGTTACGCTGTCGCTGCAATTACACGCCGGCCACGATGCCGAATTTTTTTCCGGTTGTGAATGGTTATTGGAGATACTTCTTCAAAAATCGCCTGTGACGCGATAACAGAATTTCTGGCGATGAAACAACCTAAGAGAAAATTTTAAGCCAAAAAATCGATTTTCTAATAATACTTCAGGTTTAGAATTTTTTTTCTTCTTAGCTCTCCTTAAAATCAAATATGTTATTTGACCTTAAAAAAAAGATGGTAATCCTAGTCATAGTTCATGAAAAGCCGAAAAGGCTGAGTAACTATGAAGTGAAAAACTTTCTACTTGGAAATTCAGAGAAAACATTCATAAAGTTCACGCAGTTGTCAGAGAGTTATGTCTGTCGGTTGTCTCACTTTAAGTGTAACGACTCAAAGCAAAATTGAGTGAAAAATATTCATTTAACCGACGTGCCTTAAGAGACTAGTTTATTTTGTTGTTTGATTTGAATGAGAAACGACTGCACGAAAACACATTAGGCTGTTTAGCCGATTGTTAGAAGGGATCGGTTGCACCATCACACATGGAAGAGCATAGATCAAATACTAGCCATTCTCATTTACATTTTCCGTAGATTTCCGAAATCTAATACCAGAGGTGTTTCTTTGAGAAGATTACAACGATATATTTTTCTCTGTTCTTGCTCTATCTGACCTTATGCACTAGCTTGCTACGCCCCTTCGTCGACATCCTTTTTGTGCCGAGCTCTCTCGCCATAGTAGGAATCAGAATAGTTTAGAATTGAACGTAGGCTTTCTGTGTGCAATCAGATTATCTTCAGTTGAACACAGTCATATTTCAGTGGTGAAAAGTCCTTCATCGCCGGGATTCGACCTGCTCATCTGCGTGACAAGTAGTTCTTCGGGTGTGAGGAATATCGAGCGAAGGATATTGTGTGTAACAGACTATACTCATATTTAAGAGGATTGGATTTCAGATCGCTCTTTAGATATCCAGATCTGTATTCCCCTAAAACATATCAAGCGAATGTCCATACGCTCCTTGTATTAACCCACAAGCGAATTCCTAATTCATTCTTCATCATTTGGTCCATTTGACCATCTTTAATTGTCTCTGCACTCAACTGCAACCTATCTACCTCCCTTTAAATGTGACAAAATTATGGTGAGAATGGCAATATGATATTTCTCGTTTCAGCGCTGCAGTTCTTGGTTATTACAACTGACAATAATTATAAACTCCACTGCCATGTTTGCACAAATAATAATGAATTAATTTTTATTTTCTGTGAAGATGTGAACAGAGCTTTAATGCCATTATGATTGTTTCAACACCATGCAAGATGGAGCTTCCCGCAAATTCTACGTCAGCACAATACTCAGAGGAATACAGCAGTGAAGCTCCACCCAGCCACACAAGATGTAAGATTTAATAAAATATGTTTACCTAATAGTGTTAATCCAAACTATCCTAAGCTAAATGTAAAAAACAAGCCATCAGAGTTCAACTAACAAACAAAAAGCGTAATGGCATGACATGGAAAGGAAGTATAAGATCTCTACTCGAAAGGGACATGTGCTTAACGCCACACTATACACGACATAAGAAAATGAGAGTCGCTTACAAGATTTTGCAGTACTTTATGTCTTTAGCGATCAGGTGAAACCTCACTAGAAACAATAATAGAAAAGAAATGTGAGAAACGAAATAAAAAACTCAGATGGCTAATGAACACAAAACCGTACAATAAGAGCAACAGACATCAGCATACAATACATACATTCTATGAGACAGCTGTTAGTTTAACTGAAGTAAAGTTTCAAAATACAAAGAACACTTGCTCCAAACGGTGCCTAAACACAACCAAAACACACACACACAACAATAACAAAAATCATTACAGAAGGCTGCCTTGGGTAGCTGAGCGGTTTGAGGCACCTTGCCACGGTCCGTGCGGCTTCCCCCGTCGGAGGTTCGAGGCCTCCCTCGGGCATGGGTGCGTGTAATACTCGAAAGTTAGTTTAAGTTAGATTAGGTAGTGTGTAGACTAAGGCACCGATGACCTCAGAAGTTTGTTCCCATAAAACCTTATCACAAATTTTAAAAAAATCACTTGCAGAAGGTTAATAAATAATAACACAGTGGAAAGGAAAGATACAAGAAACTTCAATGTATGTCTAAAAGGAGAGCTGATAGCAGTAGAAATCAGGCATATCATTACAAATAAGAGGAATACCGTCACTAATAACAAGATAACTACAGACGAGAAAACAATCGAACATTTACACAAATAACTGAATACAAACAACGCAACGATCACTAGACCAGACAAGGACAAAATATTGATCATCTTGCATGAAAGGGGATATAAACACTGAAGTCTGTAAGAAGGAAAAAACAAGTGACTATGCCCAAAGATTCTGAAACGAACAAAAGCTAATAGAAACACCAAATTCACCCTCTCACAAAACCGAATAAATTGAACAAAGGATACCACAGAGCACCCACACTCAAAGGTTTATGAAAAATTTACAAACCAGATATACCAACCAGACCATTTAGCAAGACACATTGCAATGGAACACTTTCCATCTAGTGTTTTCCATAACAGGCTCCAATTTGTAGAGGTGCAGAGCCATGGCCTCTACAGTTTTCAGGATAGTATGGTGCGGAGTATACGGACGAGGATTTGTCAGATGCCTGAAGGTGCTAGTAAGACACTGTTAAAAGGATACACATTTGTTGTCCAGGGAGACACAACTGTCTTCTTTAACATGGGAGTTAGTCACGCAAGCACATGATGCTCGCACAAGGCCAGTACATACTAACGCTTCCACTCCTTGTAGTCTAGGTGGCCACAGCGACACAGCTACGTCACAGGAGTTTGCTGGCCAGACGCATTGGTGATGTTGCTTATGTTGTCCAAGTGGCTAGCAGCATGGCTAGTAGGTTACCTAAACATCCTCCTTGACATCATAGACAGCACTCCAGCAAAGGCACCTCTGCACAAGGTGGCCACAGTCATTGAGCGTTGCGTCACGGTCCCTCAGTGAGAGAACAGCCGGTCTCACTGACATCTGCTCATAGATGCTGGTCTGGGGGCAGCACTTCCCAGGATGAAGGTACTTTGGCAGTTCACCAGGTACCATCAGTTAGGCCTCCAAAGGGCCCAATGCTAGCAGACACCCAGTGAAGGCGAAAATGAGGTGGCAGCAGCTCACATCATTCAAGTCCTTCAGGCTGGGCTGGCTGTTGCATCATACATCAGAACCAGTTGGGCGTACCGTGGATTGAATACACAGATCCCATCTCAGGACTGGTTAACTGGTCTTTGGAATTCAGAGTATTTGTGCTGGCTGGTCTACGCCAATAACGTTATCATGTAGCAAAACTGACCAAATGTGGCCTAGTTTATTGGACCTGTCACTCTGCATCACACCATTGTATCGCAACTCTTCCCTTCAGGCTTTCACTTTCGTTATTTCTGTAATGTCTCTGCAGTGTAAGCCCACTCTTGCCTTCGACATGAACGTTGATACCTCACTGTGTGTGGTCAACAGGATGACGTTACGCTGCATTCTCTGTGAGGTCACTCCGCTGCATCAACACCTCGGTCACTCAACTCGGATGCTGTGTGGCAGCTAACTCGGTTGTGTGTCCATATTATATGCGATATAGGCTGTTCTTCCTTGTTGGCATTCCTGTCTAGATATTGCATACTACCTTGCGTTGGTTTCAGCTCTGATGCTGCCGACGGACAGGCTAACTTCAAAAGACTTTTCACATACGCCCAGAATATCATTCAGGAGAACAGCAAGCTGAACTACTTGACACACCAATCCAGACACCAACTTCCGCCGCTCCAGAGTTCGTCAGCAATCCTAAAGGCAATTGACAGTAAACCAACCTCATACGAAGATTTTCTGTCTGAAAATATTACCTTCAAATCCCAAAATGGACGCAGAAAAATTTGTACTGTCGCACAAAATAACGGAGGAAAATAGAAAACAGAAATTCACAGATTTTACCAGAGAAATATGGCCAAAGCACGCTTAATATAACCATGGTTATGGACTAACTCCTTGAAAAACATTCAGTTAGGTCACAAAACTGCATGACAGCGTGTCCAGTACACAATAAACATAGTCAGCTGGAATCAAGCCAATAAGTTTGAAATATTTTGTGTTTGTTCTCTGATTTCCCTTGAGACAGGCGAAATAATAAACTGATTTTTCTACTTATAATAAGTTGCTGAACATCATCTCAAAACAGATGGTTATTGTCTACTCCTATCGATATACTTAGGATTTTGCAGGACGTTTAAAGATAAATGTCTGGAAAATTAATCTGATATTAGATACTTCTGGTGTTTCGTTAATCAACACTATGTGTTTTCCGTTATAAAACCAAAAATGAGACGACTGCCTATAGTCATCATGAACAAAATTCAATTTTCAGAACTATGTCATTACTTCAATTCTCTAATTTTGATGGCAAATGCAGTGTTCAAAATTTATACTGAGTTTCAACTTACTCCCTTCAACAAAACATAAACAAATAGTCATACATTATACAAAATTATGAAAAATACTGCATTAGATCTTAAACCAAACAATCTCAGTTCCCTTCACTCATACTATTCCCTCTTTCTTCTCTCTTATGGTCCATTAACCACTCACTAGTTATCGACCAGTCGATAGTTACCACCGAATCACCTTAGTTCGTCGTTCAGTGCTGCCCTTCAGAGACACAAACGGAAGTCATCCAAGTGTGACTTGCAAACATTTAATTCAATTTTACCCCGCACATCTTTTTTTCAAAAACGCTACTAATATACAAGTTTAGAAAACACCACTGACCTAATCCACAAAAGCAGAGACATATACATGCTGATACAATTACACTTCTCTAATTTAACATTACATCACTGTACACCACGTATCAACCGAAGAAACAATAAAAATTATCGAAAGATAGATAAGATTGACAAACATTTTACAGAAACGCAGATAGAGGAAGTTTCAAACGTTTTGAAAGTCATGACAGGGAAATTTATTTAGAGATAAAAAAATAATTTTAGTGCAGCTGAAATATATAATCCAAATAACCCGAAAAACTTTGGTGTCAATTTTGTCGTGTCCTTAACATGCGTAAAATTACGTATGTATATCTTTCAGATGTAATAGAAAGAAAACAATTTTGCTGAAACATGTTTGGGGAAAAAATTTCCTTCTTGCAAGAAGGAGGACCATTTTAATTCATTAACAGTATCTGCGTAAGTTCGACCCATCTAAAAGCTGCAGAGGGAACATACAATGATAAGTCAAAACATTAGACCACTGCCCATCGCGACCCTTGGATGCCGCCTGATGTCGTTGTGGCCAAGTGACGCAGTAACAAAAGCATGTAAGTGGAGGAGACGTGGACAAGGCATCACACCAGCGAAGATGTGGGCTGCAAATAGGGAAATACATCGAGATAAGCGACATTGACAAAGGGCAGACTATTTTTACGCAGAACCTGTGAACGAGTATCTCGAAAACGGCGAAGCAGGTCGGATGTTCACGTGCTACCGCCGTGAGTATCTATGGAAAGAGGTGGAAGTACAGTGAAACAACCACTAGGCGCTAATGGTTGTAGATTCACGGCTCTTCACAGAACGTAGAGTTCGGAGGCTTGTCTGCTCTGTGAAGTAGAAGATGGTGGCCTGTGGCATAACTGCCGAAAGAGTACAATGCTGACGCACGCACGAGTGTTTCGGACCACATCGTTCATCGTGCATTGTTAAACATTTACACGAATTACAGGAACTGTGCGTAGATATTTAATGCCACATACTTTCACAAACCTACCAACAAACTAACAAGTCCCTGATGTGCAGAGTGAGTGATGTGTTTCGTTCCAAAGACGGACAGACCACCTGTTAAGCAGGTGGTCATAATGTTTTGGCTCATCAGTGTACATGTTGCATGACAAAAACCTGTAGTCGAAAAATGCAAGTCCTTTTCCGAAAGTGGGATTTTTCTTTTCATGATTGCAGCTGTCAGGCCGTAAAGAAAAACAAATGCATAACACATCTGGTGCACGCAAGGTACACTTATTACGTATGAGGTAATAACATCCAGTCTACTCATGTCTCTCAACAACGTGCCTGTTTCAAGAACAAAGAGGACTATTCGAGCCACGTGCACATTCCAATGATGGGTTCGGTCTTGCTTCTATTTAAGCAGAAGCAGTATGTTACTTTGAGTTCTAACATCTCAATAACAGTAAAGTAGTGTACATTCTACTGCACTCCTTTTATCTTGCACTCGCACTGAAGACGATATTCTCCAGGAACCAGTTACAAACATTTTCCCTCAGAGTGTAACGTTTCTCGTCTCCTTATTAATGTCCTTTCCTGTTTTATTTTAGATCACTTTTGGGGCTGTCATACTATCTGACTCAAGTAAGCTTTACATATAGAACACGCTTCGTTACAATATAAACCTGACCATGTGCCTAATATGGATACGTGTCTCTTACACTTTTCACATATTGAGGCTCCTCAATTAAAGAATCAAAAATGTTGCTTTCAAATAATAATAGTACAAGTTAAATTACTTTCTTTTATTGTCCCTTTTGCACGTAACACACTTTCCGTAACAATACCTACGATCATCTAGTCTTGTTTAACAATTGTTTGTTTCTCGTTCACACTGAAGTAACCATTCCTAGTTTACGCTTCCACATTAATTAAACAGATAATAATTGATCATGGAAGCCTTTTCGTTTACGTTTATCCGCGACAATTATTAATTCTCAAACATGACACTTTATCAACCATAAAGCTTTCAATTAATCCCGCACGTCTTCCTGCAAAATAACTGAATTACTAAAATACTTTTTTCTACAAACTGAACACTTCCAGCTATTAAGTCCATTTTCTACTAAATTCCTTCTGAACCTTACAGTCGACACTGCTGCGCGCGATCACTTTGAGCGGGATCTCAATACCGACGACTCTTCTTCATGCACCGAGACGGTGCGTGACCACTAGCCCTCGGGCATTGTTTGTCAATTACACTGAAGCGACAAAGAGCTGGTATAGGCATGCGTATTCAAATACAGAGATATGTAAATTGGCAGAATACGGCGATGCGGTCGGCAACTCCTATATAGGACAAGTGGGGATTTTCCCGTACGACCATTTCACGAGTGTACTGTGAATATCAGGAATCTGGTATAACATCAGATGTCCTATATCTTCTAGGCGCTACAGTCTGGAATCGCGCGACCGCTACGGTCGCAGGTTCGAATCCTGCTTCGGGCATGGATGTGTGTGATGTCATTAGGTTAGTTAGGTTTAAGTAGTTCTAAGTTCTAGGGCACTGATGACCTCAGCAGCTAAGTCCCATAGTGCTTAGAGCCATTTGAACCATTTTGTCCTATATCGCTGTGGCCGGAAAAACATCCTTGCGAGAAGAGGACCAGCGACGACTGAAGACAAATGTTCAACGTGACAGAAGTTTAACCCTTCCGCAAATTGCTGCCGATTTCAGTGCTGGGCCGTCAACAAGTGACAGCGCGCGAACCATTCAACAAAACATCGATATGGGCTATCGGAGCCGAAGGCCCACTCATGTACCCTTGATGACTGTACGACGCAAAGTTTTACTCCTCGCCTGGACCCGTCAGCACCGACATCACACTGTTAATGTCTGTAAACATGTTGCCTGGTCGGACGAGTCGTTTCAAATTGTATCGAAAGGATGGACGTGTATGGATATGGAGACAACCTTATGAACCAATGCACAGTGCATGTCAGCACGGGATTGTTCAAGCTGGTGGAGGCTCTGTAATGGCGTGGGGCGAGTGTGGTTGGAGTGATATGGAACCACTGATACGTCTAGATACGACTCTGGCAGGTGACACATACGTTAGCGTCCTGTCTGATCTCCTGCATCCATTCATGTCTATTGTGCATTCCGACGTACTTGGGCAATTCCAGCAGGGTAATACGACACACTACACGTCCAGAATTGCTACAGAGTGGCTCCAGGAACACTCTTCTGGGCTTCTGGGCTTCTGGGCTTAAACCCTTCCGCTGGTCACCAAACTCCCCCGACATGTACATTATTGAGCATATCTGGGATGCCTTGCAACGTGCTGTTCAGAAGAGATCACCATCCCATCATAATGTTACTGATTTATTGACAGCCCTGCAGGATTCATGGTGTCAGTTCTCTCCAGCTCTAACTACTACAGACATTAGTCGAGTCCATGCCACGTCGAGTTGTGGTACTGTAACGCATACGTAAGGTATAAAAGGGCGGTGTGTTGGTGGAGCTGTCATTTGTATTCACGTGATATATGTGGAAAGGTTTCCGACACAGCGCTGGAATTAACAGACATTGAACACTGAATGATATTTGGAGCTAGTCGTATGGATCATTCCATTTCGGAAGTCGTTACCGAATTCAATTCATCGTTATCTGCCATGTCAAGAGTGTGCCGAAATACCAAATTTTAGGTATTTCCTCTCACCACGGACAACGCAGTGGCCGATGACATTCACTTAAAGAGAGAGACCAACATTTGTGTGTCGAATTGGCATTCCTAATAGACAAGCACTACTGCATGAAATAATTACAGAAATGAATGTGGAACGTAAGATGAATATCACGCGGCTGCTACGGCCGCAGATTCGAATCATGCTTCGGGCATGTATGTGTGTGATGTCCTTAGGTTACTTAGGTTTAAGTAGTTCTACGTCTAGGGGTTCAAATGGCTCTGAGCAGTATGGGACTTGACTGCTGAGGTCATCTGTCCCCTAGAACTTAGAACTACTTAAACCTAACTAACCTAAGGACATCACACACTTCCATGACCGAGGCAGGATTCGAACCTGCGACCGTAGCGGTCGCTCGGTTCCAGACTGTAGCGCCTAGAACCGCTCGGCCACCCCGGCCTGCTAGGTCTAGGTCTCTGATGACTTCAGATGTTAAGTCCCATAGTGCTTAGAGCAATTTGAACCATTTTTTGAGCAAAATGTTACGTTAATGGGCTTTGGCAGTTGACAGCTAACAGCACGACATCGACGCAGCGCCTGTCCTGGGCTCATGACCAGATTGGTTGGACCCTTGACTACTGGAAAATGGTGCCTGTTCAGATGAGTCCCGATTTCAGTTGGTAAGAGCTGATGGTAGGGTTCGAGAGTGGCGCAGACCTCATGAAACCATGGTCCAAAGTAGTCATCAACAAGGCACTGTGCAAGGTGGTTGGCTCAATAACTGCACCGATCATTGGCTGGAAATGGTTATTTTCGGCTACTTGGAGACTATCTGCAGCCATTCATAGACTCGAAGTTCCCAAACAACGACGGAAATTTTATGGATGTCAGTGCCCCATGCCACCGGGCCACAATTGTTTACGATTGGTTCGAATAACAGTCTAGACAATTCGATCGCATGATTTGGCTACGCATATTGCACGATGTGAATCCCATCGCACATTTTTGGGACATAATCGAGTGGTCACTTCGTGAACAAAATCCTGCACCGGCAACGCTTTTGCAATTATGGACGGCTATAGAGGCATCATAGTTCAATATTTATGCAGGGAACTTCCAACGATTGTTAAGCTTATGCCACGTCGATTTGCTGCATTATCTGGTGTAAAAGTATGAAACCGGAATTTGTTTGCAATAATTACACGTCTGTTGTTTGAAACTGATAAACAATACTTTGCTCAAAATAATATCCATTGCTATTTACACATTTTTCGCACATCTCCGGCAGGCTATGAATGCCATGCCAAAAAAACAGCTCTTCTTTTGAAGCGAACCAGTCAGCGAGCCATTTTCGTACATTTACATAGGAATTGAAGCGTTGTGTAGCGAGAACGTGTCCTAGTGTTCCAAATAGATGATAATTGGACGGAGCAAGTCTGGAGAATAAGCCGCATGCCCTACTACTTTCCAACTGAACCCCTGGATCGCTTCCCTGACTCATTTTGCTGTGAGTGGACGTTATCATGTAGCAATATGACTTTGCGTTGCCTTTTTCCATATTCCGGTCGTTTTTCACATAATGATCGATTTAAATCGATCATTTGCTGTTCGTAGCGATCAGTGTTATCGATTTTACCAGCTTTTAGCAGCTCTTAATAGATGACACCCTTCTGACCCCACCAAACACAGAGAATTGTCTTCTTTTCAAAGCGATTTGGTCGTGCATTGGATGTCGATGGTTTTGCCTGGATTCACCCATGACTTAACGACACTTAGAATTCTCAGAATATATCCATTTCTCGTCACCTGTTATTATTCGATGGAGAAAATTCTTTCTTTTGTATCTGGCGAACAGCGTTTCACAAGTGGCCTTTCGATCTGCTTTCTGTCTTTCATTCAGTTCATGTGGAACCCATTTACCAACTTTCTGCACCATTCCCATAGCTTTCAACCGAAGAGAAACGGCTTTCTATGTCCCATTCGACCACTTTTTCGGTGGTTTCCTGCGCTCGTCGCTTATCACGTCAAAATCACCACTGTTGAATTTTTTGATCAATCGAAACACTGTTTTTTTCCCAAGAGTCTGCAATTCGTAGTTCGTAGGCACAAAACTCGACATTTTTACAGATTTGAAACAGATACCGATGTATGGAACTTGTGTTAACATTCGTTGTCAGCCGTTTCAAGAAGCAGTTGGTGCTGCAGACGCCGTCTTACAGGCACTACACTGACGGCTAACACCATCTATAGGGAAGCTCCGGTTTCATACTTCTACACATGGTATGCCGGCCAAAAGGAGGTCCGACACGATGTTATGAGGTATCCCACGACTTTTGTCACAGTATATATCATACCTGTTCTATGTGCGCTGATGTTTCGATGTCTTCATTCTTTTTTCGTATAGCGGCCTGAAGATGACGCTAGTCCAGCGTCGAAACTGGTTGCTTAAATAATAAAACTTCTAGAAATATTTACCGCTGTTGAGATCCTTCTCCTTAGAGACTTTGTCTGTAGTTCTACTATGTACTTTATTTTTGTTCTGACTAGATATTTGCCGTTAAAGTGCTTACTGTTAGTAAATTGTGCACCAATGAAATGAAATGAAATAATCGTATGGCATTATTGGCATGGAGACCACGTATGGGGTAGTTCGGCTCTCTAGTGCAAGTCGTTCTATTCGGCGCCGCTTCGGCGACTTGCACAGTGATGATGATGAAATGGCGAAGAGGACAAATCAAACTCCAATTCACGAGCGGAGAAAATCTCCGATCCGGCCGGAAATCGAATCGGCGGCATCAGTATCTACAAACAACAACGATAACCACAATTCTGAGGCGGAAAGTGGGGACCAGACTAGCATTCGCCAAAACGGGTGTTGGAAACCGCCTACAAATAAACTTAGGGTGCCCGGTACACCGACCGCGGTCGTTAATCCGCCGCTCAGAGGGATCCGTGGTTGTTTCACCTGTATCGCAAGCTAGTACGCTACGCGTTAAGCCGTCGGCACACGGGTCGATTTAGCTAATGCTGACGTGGCACTCTACGAGTTTTGTCACGTCATTTCCTGCTACTTCTCGTTGAGGAGCCATCACAGAATAAATTCTGCAATGTTTCGGCTGTGTGTAAGATGAAGTACTACCAAGAGGAAGCAAGAACGCTCTCTCCGTCGCAAGCTGAAGCCAACAAATGGTTCAAATGGCTCTAAGCACTATGGGACTTAACATCTGAGGTCATCAGTCCCCTAGACTTAGAACTACTTACACCTAACTAACCTAAAGACATCACACACATCCATGCCCGAGGCAGGATTCGAACCGGTGACCGTAATAACAGCGCGTTTTCGGACTGAAGCGCCTAGAACCGCTCGGCCTCGTCGGCCGGCTGACGCCAACACATAATACTGTATTTGTCACGTTTAACCGAAGCCCATATTCGGTGAGTTTTATGTTGTATGTTCTACCCACTGAATATATGCCGCTTCTATGGACCAGCACATTGAATCGTTCTTGGAACTTAATAAAATGGGAAACGTCATACTGGTGGTTAAGGAATTTTCGTATTTAGTTGTTTTCGCGTTATAACTCATGTGTTATGAGAGTAACCCGTTTAAAGGCAATGGCCCATTTAAGAGTCGTAAAAAACAGTAGTTCTCTTTAAGATTTGTCATAATTAAATATAAGTAACAAAAAAATGGTTCAAATGGTTCTGAGCACTATGGGACTCAACATCTGTGGTCATCAGTCCCCTAGAACTTAGAACTACTTAAACCTAACAAACCTAAGGACATCACACATATCCATGCCCGAGGCAGGATTCGAACCTGCGACCGTAGCAGTCGCGCGTTTCCGGACTGCGCGCCTAGAACCGCTAGACCACCGCGGCCGGCTATAAGTAACATTTCGGCGATTAAAGCCTTTAGAAGACTGTAACATGAAATACGAGGTCGCAAGAAATTGAGTATCAGCAGACTGTAGTCGGCTGAGGTGCCGTATAACAGAACCAAGGGCGGATCGGTAGCAGGCTCGCATCCTGATGAATACAATCTTGTTTTCACCTTCGTATTTTCTAAAAGACGGTGGGAAATTAATATAAATAGTTTCTATAATTTTGGTGTTATGTAAATATAAGTTCAAATGGTTCAAATAGCTCTGAGCACTATGGGACTCAACTGCTGAGGTCATTAGTCCCCTAGAACTTAGAACTACTTAAACCTGACTAACCTAAGGACATCACACACATCCATGCCCGAGGCAGGATTCGAACCTGCGACCGTAGCGGCCGCGCGGTTCCAGACTGAAGCGCCTAGAACCGCTCGGTCACACCGGCCGGCAGACCACAGACAGAACAACATGACTAACATATGGTCAAGATAGGGAATGTGCATTGCAATGGAGCTAACGTAGGACTTCCACGCGCGTCCATTTTCGTGAACAACCTGTACGGTTGTGAGCCAAACGAAGCAGATGACAGCCGCTGGAGAGCACTGAGAGCTCAAAATCACGTTAAAAAGCTCGTCCCGTGTGCCGAAGGCGCTGTGTCTCGTGACGTGGTAAGCAGCACCTGCTGGCTCGTGCATTGGGGTAGTCTGTCGGCTGCACACGAACCCGCTCACAGCTCACAGCTCCCCGCGGTGTTGGTTTAAGTAGTACCTCTCGGCCGAAGAAGCGGCGGACGCGGCGCCGTGGAGAAGGAAGCAATTAATTAGCGAGGCCCGCTTCCGCCCACGCGCGCCGCCTTTTTCGACAGACACCTGCGTCTTTCTTGTGCCGAATCCGCCGCAGGTTCGGCGGCCAATGTAAAACGTGACGTGACACATCTATCCTCCCGCCCCTCCCCCCTCTCACACCCCGCCCTCGTCCCACCCCCCGCAGCTTCTTTTCGTTTCGCCCGGAGCCGGTATTTTAATCGAAATGGGAACGTGCAGGCGGTAAACAGCCGCGTCCAAACACCACCTGTCGCGGGGATCACATTACTTACGCACTGCTTTGCTGGGTAACCTTAGCGACGAACTATACCTGCGGCTCACAAATACCCCACAGCCGCGACGCATTTTATACGGTGTTTCAGAAAGACTGACCATTGTAAAAACATTTTGTATACATTGAAACAGGTACGTCACTACATTGTTTATGCTAGCCGATGATACTAATCTAACGACAATGAGACCTGTCTAGTTGAGGAGGGTCTTTTTTTTAAATTTCATTTATTGATCTTTGGTTGGTTGGGTGGTTGTTTGGGGAAGGAGACCAGACAGCGAGATCATCGGTCTCATCGGATTAAGGAAGGACGGGGAAGGAAGTCGGCCGTTCCCTTTCACAGGAACCATCCCGGCATTTGCCCGGAGCGATTTAGGGAAATCACGGAAAACCTAAATCAGGATGGCCGGACGCGGGATTGAACCGTCGTCCAGTGTGCTAGCCACTGCGCCACCTCGCTCGGTGGTGATCTTTAGTTACACCATGTAGTCTGTGAAGTCTTACATAAAATATACAGGCACTGATATAAAATTTCGTTAAAATATAACACGCATATTTACACACTCATCAATACAGTACAATCATTGCACGTTCAGAGGCAACGGCCTTGCCGCAGTGAACACAGCGGTTCCCGTCAGATCACCGAAATTAAGAGCTGACGGGCTTGGCCGGCACTTGGATGGGTGACCATCCGGGCCGCCGTGCGCTGTTGCCATTTTTCGGGATGCACTGAGCCTCGTGATGCCAATTGAGGAGCTACTCGACCGAGTAGTAGCGGCTGAGGTAAAAGAAAACCATCATAACGACTTGGAGAGCGGTGTGCTGATCACCCGCCCCTCCTATCCGCATTCTCGGCTGACACGGAGGTCAGATGGTCCCGATGGGCCATTTACGGCCTGATGATCGAGTGCCATTGCACATTCATGTGCTGCAGAATACTTTTGACAAGTCCATTGCCTTTGATATGTTGTTCTTCGATGGAATAGCTGCGGTAACAGTGAATATGGGCATCGCGTCGAAAAGACTGTGACTCTATGTTGCTAACGAAGCCGCCACGAGGGTTGGTAAGATGTTACCAAGTTTGACAGTTAACAGAAGTGGCGTCACATAGAACGAGTTGCACTACAGAGCTAAACGACCCCAAGCGGGGTCTCCCCGCCAATAATGCCAAACGGTCATTTCCATTTCTGCACGAGTTACCAATAGTATGGATTTTAACGGCAAATATCCAGTCGCAACAATAATAAGCTACATAATAGAACTACTGAGCAATTGTCTTAGAAAAATAATCTCAACAGCCATAATTCTTTCTAAAAGTTTTATTATTTAAGCAGTCAGTTTCGACACAAGAATAGCGTCATCTTCAGGCCTCTACGCGAAAAACGAATGAGACATCGAAACATCAGCGCACATAGAACAGGTATGCTATACACTGAGGTGACAAAAGTGGCTGCATAGTGCAGCAGCTCGACGTGGCATACAGTCAACAAGTCGTTGGAAGTCCCGTGCAGAACTATTGAGCTATGCTGTCTCCATAGCAATCCGTGATTACGAAAGTGTTGCACGTGCAGGATTTTGTTCACGAATTGACTTCTCGATTATGTCCCATAATGGTTCCTCTAAAGGAACTGTAGTACTTCCATGTACCCTGAGGCATCCTAAGAAAAGGTGATCTGCGTCCCGTCATGTCCACCAGAGGAGAAATCGATCTCTACGATATGCAGCCTATGAAGATGTTTACAAAAACATCCCTGGTCACATTTGAGTCCGGCTAGTGAATGGGTGAGGTTGTAAGTAGGCTGTTTAGGTTTTTATGTTAGTAACGCCACGTAGCGCTCTGTATGAAAATCACTGACTGTGCTGTGTGCAGTCTGTGGCTGGTTGGACTCTTTGTTGGAATATTCGCTTGTGTAGTGTTGGGGAACAGCACTTAGCGTTGTCCAGTTGGAGGTGAGCCGCCAGCAGTGGTGGATGTGGAGAGAGATACCAGAGTTTTGAGAGGTTACTATAAGCGGACGATCTGGACGTGTATCCGCCACAAAAAGGAAGTTTGTAAAGATGGTTGTCATGAACTGATAGATCTGTGATGACTGTTGAACATTATTAAGGTAAACACATTGTTTGTTCTCTATCAAAATCTTTCATTTGGTTAGTATGCATATCAGTAGTTAGTGCCTTCAGTAGTTAGAATCTTTTATTTAGCTGGCAGTATTGGCGCTCGCCGTATTGCAGTAGTTCGAGTAACGAAGATTTTTTTGAGGTAAGTGATTCATGAAAGGTATAGGTTATTGTTAGTCAGGACCATTCTTTTGTAGGGACTATTGAAAGTCAGATTGCATTGCGCAAAAAATATTGTGTCAGTTTAGTGATGATCAGAATAAGTAAAGAGAAAACTGTTTGAGTACGTTGAGATTTGCTCAGTTGTTTGAAACTCAAATAACGTAGGAGTTTACCAGCACAGTCATTCATAATTTTTCTAAGGGGTCGTTACAAGGTGTCCAGGCACTCAATGGATACGGGAACTCGTCGAAAAGGATACCGACGGGTCAGTTGTTGCGTACTTCGCGTCTTTGCTCCTTTTTGTTTTCTCCTACTCCATTGCCAGTCTTCGATCATGCGTCTGTGCAATACACATCGATAATCCGTACCTGAGATTTCAGTGTAGATGGTATGTACTGTCAGAGTAGCTTTCTTGGCATAGTCGACAGCTTCGTCGCTTGTGGTCCCATAGCGTTATTTCACCCTAGTGACATTAACGAATGGCCTTCTTCACGTATAGATTGCAACAATTCAGTAATTCCGTACACAATGGGGTTGACACTCAAAAAGGTGCTAAAATTTTTAAGTGCTGTTAGAGCTGATAAAATGCCACTGGGTGGGAAATATGGAGATGCTGTCATCGGCGAGTAGAAAAAATGGTTCAAATGGCTCTGAGTACTATGTGACTTAACTTCTGAGTTCATCAGTCCCCTAGAACTTAGAACTACTTAAACCTAACTAACCTAAGGACAGCACAGAACACCCAGTCATCACGAGGCAGGATTCGAACCTGCGACCGCGAGTAGAAACGTAGTGCTTCTAGTACAGCAACAAGTTACACGGTCATGATACTTCCCTCTGTTGGTAATTTGAACAGTCCAAATATCTGAAAACATGGTATATGGTAAACGCTTCCGACAGTCTTTGGTTTTGCAGTCGTCAGTATAGATATAGATTGCCTCTGGATACTGTCTTCAAAAGTTTTAACTACTGAAACGTCCCCTTAGAACAATTTATACATGACTGTGCTTAAACTGACACACAATATTTTTAGCGCAACGCAATCTGACTTTCAGAAATCCCTGCAAAAGAATGGCCCTGACTAACATTAACCTATGCATTTCACAAATCGCTTACCTCACAAAAATCTTGGTTACTCGAACTACTGCAATACAGCGAGCGCCACTACTGCCAGATAAATAAAAGATTCAAAGTACTGAAGGCACTAACTACTGATAGGCATAGTTAGCAAATGAAAGAGTTTGATAGAGAACAACCAATGTATTTACCTCAATAGTCATAATATATATAGCAGTTCATGACAAATTTCAAAACTCCGTCATCTCTCTCCCCACATCCACCACTGCTGGCGGCTCACCCCCAACTGCGCAACGCTACGCGCTGTTCACATCCAGCTGCCCAACACTACAATGACAGACAACAATGCAAACTAGCCACAGACTGCACACAGCACAGCCAGTGATTGTCATACATAGCGCTACGTGGCGTTACCAATAAGAAAACAGAAACAGCCTACTTACACTACTAATGTGAGCTTCATGGTGAAAGGTAACTCCCGTTATTATGTTCACCTCAGATAATTTAAATGGGAAAGGGATGCTGCAACTAGGTACTCTAATGACCTTCTTTGAAACAGCAGCGGAGTTTGACTGTGAGCTTCATGTATTCCTGAGACAAAAGTAAACGGTGCCCTGTGGTGGAATACTCACAAAGGAAGACGCGAACTACGAGATTCTCTTCCATTCTAGTTTAAATTTTGTGTACTGACCATAATTATACGTTTGTAGCTTTTGTATTAACAGTATGATTTTGTCATGTCGGTGTACCACATATAGCGGGCGACACAACATAATATGCTTGTCAGAGACCCTAATAGTTCCTGACGTAAGTTTCGTACAATACTGACTTACGGAGGTTGCGCACAGCACATAAAACTGACGGGTTGCTCCGCAGCTACAATACGAATCGTATACACTATTGCATGTACAGGATGCGTCAAGAAGAAAGGTACATACTTCGAAGGGAAGATAATATTAGCAGTTATGCACAAAAACGTCATATCAACATTTGTCCTGTTCTTAATTGTTTCCGAGGACCCTAGCGAAAACTACAGGGGGACATGTACGACAGAGCAGACACCACACATATCTATAATTTTATGGGCGTGACGGCTGTTTAGTGAAAAACTTACAGTGCATATGTGCAACCAACAGCGAATCGGTCTCCCGACCCGAACGGTTTACCGCTCGTCTTTTGCAGAACCTTCCAAGATTTGATATTGCCACGATGGAGCGACATGTACTGGAAACTTTCGTCTGGCGAGGCACTCCCGCCACTAGCGTTCATGGACGGCTTACTCATACCTGTCCCTAAGCCTGCAGGAGGAACACGGCTTGACAGTTATCAGCAGGTTACTAAATTCCATGCAAATCTAACACATATTATGAAAAATTGCTTCCCACGAACAAACTTCCTTATGTGATGACAATAACAGTGAATATCGAAATGTGATCGCTGTGACAACGCACTCCCGACTGCCAGGCGTTTCAATCTCCATCGACTTAACCAAGCGTTTGACCTTGTCAAGCATGCGTTCCTCAGTGATGTGATGGACCAGATGGTGATTCCCCCGCAGTTTATGCAGATGATTATGCGGCTCCTTCAAAGAGCAATGTCCAGGCTTGTCAATGCAACATTTACAGGTCCTATATGGATCGAATGCTCAGTATGGCAGGATTGCCCACTGTCGACCGTGCATTATGCCATTGCGATGCAACCACTCGTCTGTGGATTGTGGCGACGCCTGACAGGTATTCCACTCTGAGACAATATGTTCCGCTACCGAGCCTATGTTGATTATGGGTCAAATGGCTCTAAGCACTATGGAACGTAAAATCTGAGGTCAGTCCCCTAGACTTGTTGTTGTTGTTGTAGTCTTCAGTCCTGAGACTGGTTTGATGCAGCTCTCCATGCTACTCTATCCTGTGCAAGCTTCTTCATCTCCCAGTACCTACTGCAACCTACATCCTTCTGAATCTGCTTAGTGTATTCATCTCTTGGTCTCCCTCTACGATTTTTACCCTCCACGCTGCCCTCCAATGCTAAATTTGTGATCCCTTGATGCCTCAAAACATGTCCTACCAACCGATCCCTTCTTCTAGTCAAGTTGTGCCACAAACTTCTCTTCTCCCCAATCCTATTCAATACCTCCTCATTAGTTACGTGATCTACCCACCTTATCTTCAGCATTCTTCTGTAGCACCACATTTCGAAAGCTTCTATTCTCTTCTTGTCCAAACTGGTTATCGTCCATGTTTCACTTCCATACATGGCTACACTCCATACAAATACTTTCAGAAACGACTTCCTGACACTTAAATCTATACTCGATGTTAACAAATTTCTCTTCTTCAGAAACGATTTCCTTCCCATTGCCAGTCTACATTTTATATCCTCTCTACTTCGACCATCATCAGTTATTTTACTCCCTAAATAGCAAAACTCCTTTACTACTTTAAGTGTCTCACTTCCTAATCTAATCCCCTCAGCGTCACCCGATTTAATTAGACTACATTCCATTATCCTCGTTTTGCTTTTGTTGATGTTCATCTTATATCCTCCTTTCAAGACACTGTCCATTCCGTTCAACTGCTCTTCCAAGTCCTTTGCTGTCTCTGACAGAATTACAATGTCATCGGCGAACCTCAAAGTTTTTACTTCTTCTCCATGAATTTTAATACCTACTCCGAATTTTTCTTTTGTTTCCTTTACTGCTTGCTCAATATACAGATTGAATAACATCGGGGAGAGGCTACAACCCTGTCTCACTCCCTTCCCAACCACTGCTTCCTTTTCATGCCCCTCAACTCTTATAACCGCCATCTGGTTTCTGTACAAATTGTAAATAGCCTTTCGCTCCCTGTATTTTACCCCTGCCACCTTCAGAATTTGAAAGAGAGTATTCCAGTTAACGTTGTCAAAAGCTTTCTCTAAGTCTACAAATGCTAGAAACGTAGGTTTGCCTTTTCTTAATCTTTCTTCTAAGATAAGTCGTAAGGTTAGTATTGCCTCACGTGTTCCAACATTTCTACGGAATCCAAACTGATCTTCCCCGAGGTCCGCTTCTACCAGTTTTTCCATTCGTCTGTAAAGAATTCGCGTTAGTATTTTGCAGCTGTGACTTATTAAACTGATAGTTCGGTAGTTTTCACATCTGTCAACACCTGCTTTCTTTGGGATTGGAATTATTATATTCTTCTTGAAGTCTGTGGGTATTTCACCTGTCTCATACATCTTGCTCACCAGATTGTAGAGTTTTGTCATGACTGGCTCTCCCAAGGCCATCAGTAGTTCTAATGGAATGTTGTCTACTCCCGGGGCCTTGTTTCGACTCAGGTCTTTCAGTGCTCTGTCAAACTCTTCACGCAGTATCTTATCTCCCATTTCATCTTCATCTACATCCTCTTCCATTTCCATAATATTGTCCTCAAGTACTTCGCCCTTGTATAAACCCTCTATATACTCCTTCCACCTTTCTGCCTTCCCTTCTTTGCTTAGAACTGGGTTGCCATCTGAGCTCTTGATATTCATACAAGTGGTTCTCTTCTCTCCTAAGGTCTCTTTAATTTTCCTGTAGGCAGTATCTATCTTACCCCTAGTGAGACAAGCCTCTACATCCTTACATTTGTCCTCTAGCCATCCCTGCTTAGCCATTTTGCACTTTCTGTCGATCTCATTTTTGAGACGTTTGTATTCCCTTTTGCCTGCTTCATTTACTGCATTTTTATATTTTCTCCTTTCATCAATTAAATTCAATATTTCTTCTGTTACCCAAGGATTTCTATTAGCCCTCGTCTTTTTACCTACTTGATCCTCTGCTGCCTTCACTACTTCATCCCTCAGAGCTACCCATTCTTCTTCTACTGTATTTCTTTCCCCCATTCCTGTGAATTGTTCCCTTATGCTCTCCCTGAAACTCTGTACAACCTCTGGTTCTTTCAGTTTATCCAGGTCCCATCTCCTTAAATTCCCACCTTTTTGCAGTTTCTTAAGTTTCAATCTGCAGTTCATAACCAATAGATTGTGGTCAGAATCCACATCTGCCCCTGGAAATGTCTTACAATTTAAAACCTGGTTCCTAAATCTCTGTCTTACCATTATATAATCTATCTGATACCTATTAGTATCTCCAGGATTCTTCCAGGTATACAACCTTCTTTTATGATTCTTGAACCAAGTGTTAGCTATGATTAAGTTATGCTCTGTGCAAAATTCTACAAGGCGGCTTCCTCTTTCATTTCTTCCCCCCAATCCATATTCACCTACTATGTTTCCTTCTCTCCCTTTTCCTACTGACGAATTCCAGTCACCCATGACTATTAAATTTTCATCTCTCTTCACTACCTGAATAATTTCTTTTATCTCGTCATACATTTCATCAATTTCTTCATCATCTGCAGAGCTAGTTGGCATATAAACTTGTACTACTGTAGTAGGCATGGGCTTTGTGTCTATCTTGGCCACAATAATGCGTTCACTATGCTGTTTGTAGTAGCTAACCCGCACTCCTATTTTTTTATTCATTATTAAACCTACTCCTGCATTACCCCTATTTGATTTTGTATTTATAACCCTGTAATCACCTGACCAAAAGTCTTGTTCCTCCTGCCACCGAACTTCACTAATTCCCACTATATCTAACTTTAACCTATCCATTTCCCTTTTTAAATTTTCTAACCTACCTGCCCGATTAAGGGATCTGACATTCCACGCTCCGATCCGTAGAATGCCAGTTTTCTTTCTCCTGATAACGACGTCCTCCTGAGTAGTCCCCGCCCGGAGATCCGAATGGGGGACTATTTTACCTCCGGAATATTTTACCCAAGAGGACGCCATCATCATTTAATCATACAGTAAAGCTGCATGTCCTCGGGAAAAATTACGGCTGTAGTTTCCCCTTGCTTTCAGCCGTTCGCAGTACCAGCACAGCAAGGCCGCTTTGGTTAATGTTACAAGGCCAGATCAGTCAATCATCCAGACTGTTGCCCCTGCAACTACTGAAAAGGCTGCTGCCCCTCTTCAGGAACCACACGTTTGTCTGGCCTCTCAACAGATACCCCTCCGTTGTGGTAGCACCTACGGTACGGCCATCTGTATCGCTGAGGCACGCAAGCCTCCCCACCAACGGCAAGGTCCATGGTTCATGGGGGAAGCCCCTAGACTTACAACTACTTAAACCTAACTAACCTAAGGACATCACGCACATCCATGCCCGAGGCAGGATTCGAACCTGCGACCGTAGCAGCAGTGCGGTTCCGGACTGAAGCTCCTAGAACCACTCGGCCACAGTGGCCGGCTATGTGGATGACTTGGCCATCATACGTTCGTCGGCCGACGTACCAGCTGTTTTGCGATGGGTTACCTGTTACAGTGAAAGGTGAGGGAGCACTAAGACGTCCCAGAATCATGCGCCATGAAGATAGGCCGTGGCTTTCCTATAGACAGCGTAGCCGCCTTTCAGCTTGTGGACGCCCTCCGCTGGCTCGGAGTGGTGTACTCGCGAGACATTCGCCGCTTCTCGGCGATCAGTTTTCGGGTGCTACTGTAACACATGAGGGCAAACATACAGTAAACTTTGCTATTCCCGCTGAATATGTGCCAGAGGGTCACCTTCATGAATGCACAACTGGCAGCCCGGATGCCCCACATCGCGCAGATTCTGCTCATCACTGCAACAATGGCAGCCATACTGCAGGCGGCTTTCGGGTATTTTATGTTCCAGACACATCTTCAAAGTCCAGTATGATGCACTCACATTACCGAAAAACGATGATGGCCTCGATCTTGTTAACGTGAGAGCTATGACCACGGCACTTTACACCAATACAGGGTGCTTCAAAAAGGACATTACAACTTGAATTCATATAAATTTATTGAAAGAAGATACAGAGCTGGGTTTACTGTTATTTTGTAGAAAAACACCTCAAGTTTTTTTTACCTTAAACTAAAGATGTTGTATGTGGCTTCTGTTGGCTTTCCTGCACACATCCCATCGGAAGTCAGTTTCTTCCCAAACTCGCTGTAGCATTGCAGGTGTAACATCCTGAGTGGCGGCCCTACGAATTCGATGAGGATGATCAAGCACGAAATATTTACTTTATGCAAGATGTTAGACCATCCCACTACTTGGCTGACGTCCGGTATTTTCTCAGTGACCACTTTCCAGGTCAAGGGATTGGCCATGATGCGCCAATTGGATAGTCCCCACGTTCCCCAGATCTCACACTACTCTATTTTTTTTATGGAGATTCATCAAGAATATCGTGTTTGTACCTCCTGTGCCGGCTTCTCTATCTGAACTCAGAGCAAGATTTTATCCCTCAGCGTTGACAAAACGTTGTCTCACTCGCTCAACGACGTCCTCAGACGATTTCCCATGTCTTACCGAGCATTCTGTTTCTACAAAACATTTATGCCACTCACAAACTGTAGGCCTACCAGGATGATCTTTAGCATACTTGGTACGGAAATTACGCTGAACTGCTGTCGCCGACTTCGATTCTTCAAACCAAAACACACTTTAGCACGCTCGGCTCCAATGAAGGCAGTCATCTTTAACACAGCTGCAGCTAGCGCTCTTTACGATGCGATTCGGCACTAACGAACTACAATCACCTCTGTAGGTACTATAAATTAATTTATATGAATTTTTATTTTTGTAAAGTGCTTTTTGAAACACCCTGTATTATGCTCTGGTTATGAAAAAGCCACGATATTAGTTTCATTGGAATGTTGAGCACCGAGTTCGCACCTGCTTCGAGACGCCCGCCGACGTCATTGGCACAAACCCACCTCCGATGTCACACATCGGGCGATTCTTTTCATAATACTGCTACATATGCACCGAGCTCCCCAGGACCAGGAAGACGAACGCCGGCGACATCTACCGCCTTCTCCAATCGTACCTACCCCGAAACCCCCGTTGAAGCACGTCACCCACAGGTTGCATGGCGTTGTAGTTGTTGTGATCTTCAGTCCAGAGACTGGTTTGATGCAGCCCTCCATCCTACTCTATCCTGCGCATGCTTCATCATCTCCGAGTAAATACTGCAACCTACACCCTTCTGAATCTGCTTAGTGTATTCATCTCTTGGTCTCCCTCTACCATTTTTACCCTCCATGCTACCCTCCATCACTAAATTGGTGATCCCTTGATGCTAAAGAACGTGTCCTACGAACCGATCCCTTCTTCTAGTCAAGTTGTGCCACAAATTCCTCTTCTCCCCGATTCTATTCAGTGCCTCCTCATTAGTTATGTGATCTACCCATCTAATCTTCAGCATTCTCCTGTAGCACCACATTTAGAAAGCTTCTGTTCTCTTCTTGTCTAAACTATTTATCGTCTTACAGTTTGGAAAACGACCCATCAACCATACCACACCACTGACACCCCCGCGACGTGGTACCTTCTCATCAACGGCAAGTATACTAGAAGACAGAAACTGCATAGCATCGCGAGGGTAGTCTCACTCCTGTGTCTCATCTGCAATGTCCAATTCGGGACTTATGGGTTGCCGCATTTTCCTGCTGGAATTGTCTAAGTCCGTCGGAATGCAAAATGGGCATGAATGGATGTAGATGATCAGACAGGACGCTCACGTGCGTGTCACCTGTCAGAGTCGTATCTAGACGTATCAGGGGTCCCATGTTACTCCAACTGCAGACCCCCCACACGATTACAGAGCCTGCACCAGCTTGAACAGTCCCCTACTGACATGCAAGGTTATCTCCATACCCATACACGTCCATCCGCTCGATACAATTTGAAACGAGCGTGTCACCTGTCAGAGTCGTATCTAGACGTATCAGGGGTCCCATGTTACTCCAACTGCAGACCCCCCACACGATTACAGAGCCTGCACCAGCTTGAACAGTCCCCTACTGACATGCAAGGTTATCTCCATACCCATACACGTCCATCCGCTCGATACAATTTGAAACGAGACTCGTCCGACCAGGCAACATGTTTCCATTCATCAACAATCCAGTGTTGGTGTTGGCGGGCCAAGGCGAGGCGTAAAGCTTTCTGTCGTCCAGTCATCAATGGTATACGAGTGGGCCTTCGGCTCCGAAAGTCCACATCGACAATGTTTCGTTGAATGGTCCGCACGCTGACTCTTGTTGGTGGCCCAGAATTGAAATCCCCAGCAATTTTCAGAAGGGTTGCACTTCTGTCACGTTGAACGATTCTCTTTAGTCGTCGTTGGTGCCGTACTTGCAGGATGTTTTTCCGGCCGCTACGTCGGAGATGCTGTGTCCCATTGCTCGTACACTGACTATAAACCACTTTCAATGTGATTTAAATCTGCATAACCTGCCATTGTAGCAGCAGTAACCGATCTAACAACTGCGTCAGTTGTCTTATATAGGCGTTGCTGATCGCAGCGCCGTATTCTGCCCGTTTAATTACCGCTTAATTTGAATGCGTATGCCTATACCAGTTTCTTTGGCGCTTCAGTGTATATACTGTTGAAGAAGTTCAGAGAACCACCGTTTCGACCAACTGCAATGCAATCTGCTACCAATTACATACGTATCGAGTAAGTACCACGAAGACGAGATAAGAGAAACCAGGACTAACGTGAAAGCATGAGGCCATATTTCACAAGTATCATTTGCGAGTCCCCCCATGAACCATGGACCTTGCCGTTGGTGGGGAGGCTTGCGTGCCTCAGCGATACAGATGGCCGTACCGTAGGTGCAACCACAACGGAGGGGTATCTATTGAGAGGCCAGACAAACATGTGGTTCCTGAAGAGGGGCAGCAGCCTTTTCAGTAGTTGCAGGGGCAACAGTCTGGATGATTGACTGATCTGGCCTTGTAACATTAACCAAAACGGCCTTGCTGTGCTGGTACTGCGAACGGCTGAAAGCAAGGGGAAACTACAGCCGTAATTTTTCCCGGGGACGTGCAGCTCTACTGTATGATTAAATGATGATGGCGTCCTCTTGGGTAAAATATTCCGGAGGTAAAATAGTCCCCCATTCGGATCTCCGGGCGGGGACTACTCAAGAGGACGTCGTTATCAGGAGAAAGAAAACTGGCGTTCTACGGATCGGAGCGTGGAATGTCAGATCACTTAATCGGGCAGGTAGGTTAGAAAATTTGAAAAGGGAAATGGATAGGTTAAAGTTAGATATAGTGGGAATTAGTGAAGTTCGGTGGCAGGAGGAACAAGACTTTTGGTCAGGTGATTACAGGGTTATAAATACAAAATCAAATAGGGGTAATGCAGGAGTAGGTTTAATAATGAATAAAAAAATAGGAGTGCGGGTTAGCTACTACAAACAGCATAGTGAACGCATTATTGTGGCCAAGATAGACACAAAGCCCATGCCTACTACAGTAGTACAAATTTATATGCCAACTAGCTCTGCAGATGATGAAGAAATAGATTAAATGTATGACGAGATAAAAGAAATTATTCAGGTAGTGAAGGGAGACGAAAATTTAATAGTCATGGGTGACTGGAATTCATCAGTAGGAAAAGGGAGAGAAGGAAACATAGTAGGTGAATATGGATTGGGGGGAAGGAATGAAAGAGGAAGCCGCCTTGTAGAATTTTGCACAGAGCATAGCTTAATCATAGCTAACACTTGGTTCAAGAATCATGAAAGGAGGCTGTATACATGGAAGAAGCCTGGAGATACTGACAGGTTTCAGATAGATTATATAATGGTAAGACAGAGATTTAGGAACCAGGTTTTAAATTGTAAGACATTTCCTGGGGCAGATGTGGATTCTGACCACAATCTATTGGTTATGAACTGCAGATTGAAACTGAAGAAACTGCAAAAAGGTGGGAATTTAAGGAGATGGGACCTGGATAAACTGAAAGAACCAGAGGTTGTAGAGAGTTTCAGGGAGAGCATAAGGAAACAATTGACGGGAATGGGGGAAAGAAATACAGTAGAAGAAGAATGGGTAGCTCTGAGGGATGAAGTAGTGAAGGCAGCAGATGATCAAGTAGGTAAAAAGATGAGGGCTAATAGAAATCCTTGGGTAACAGAAGAAATATTGAATTTAATTGATGAAAGGAGAAAATATAAAAATGCAGTAAATGAAGCAGGCAAAAAGGAATACAAACGTCTCAAAAATGAAATCGACAGGATGTGCAAAATGGCTAAGCAGGGATGGCTAGAGGACAAATGTAAGGATGTAGAGGCTTGTCTCACTAGGGGTAAGATAGATACTGCCTACAGGAAAATTAAAGAGACCTTTGGAGAGAAGAGAACCACTTGTATGAATATCAAGAGCTCAGATGGCAATCCAGTTCTAAGCAAAGAAGGGAAGGCAGAAAGGTGGAAGGAGTATATAGAGGGTTTATACAAGGGCGATGTACTTGAGGACAATATTATGGAAATGGAAGAAGATGTAGATGAAGACGAAATGGGAGATAAGATACTGCGTGAAGAGTTTGACAGAGCACTGAAAGACCTGAGTCGAAACAAGGCCCCGGGAGTAGACAACATTCCATTAGAACTACTGATAGCCTCGGGAGAGCCAGTCATGACAAAACTCTACCATCTGGTGAGCACGATGTATGAGACAGGCGAAATACCCTCAGACTTCAAGAAGAATATAATAATTCCAATCCCAAAGAAAGCAGGTGTTGACAGATGTGAAAACTACCGAACTATCAGTTTAATAAGTCACAGCTGCAAAATACTAACGCGAATTCTTTACAGACGAATGGAAAAACTGGTAGAAGCGGACCTCGGGGAAGATCAGTTTGGATTCCGTAGAAATGTTGGAACACGTGAGGCAATACTGACCTTACGACTTATCTTGGAAGAAAGATTAAGAAAAGGCAAACCTACGTTTCTAGCATTTGTAGACTTAGAGAAAGCTTTTGACAACGTTAACTGGAATACTCTCTTTCAAATTCTGAAGGTGGCAGGGGTAAAATACAGGGAGCGAAAGGCTATTTACAATTTGTACAGAAACCAGATGGCAGTTATAAGAGTCGAGGGGCATGAAAGGGAAGCAGTGGTTGGGAAAGGAGTGAGACAGGGTTGTAGCCTCTCCCCGATGTTATTCAATCTGTATATTGAGCAAGCAGTAAAGGAAACAAAAGAAAAATTCGGAGTAGGTATTAAAATTCATGGAGAAGAAGTAAAAACTTTGAGGTTCGCCGATGACATTGTAATTCTGTCAGAGACAGCAAAGGACTTGGAAGAGCAGTTGCACGGAATGGACAGTGTCTTGAAAGGAGGATATAAGATGAACATCAACAAAAGCAAAACAAGGATAATGGAATGTGGTCGAATTAAGTCGGGTGATGCTGAGGGAATTAGATTAGGAAACGAGACACTTAAAGTAGTAAAGGAGTTTTGCTATTTAGGGAGTAAAATAACCGATGATGGTCGAAGTAGAGAGGATATAAAATGTAGACTGGCAATGGCAAGGAAAGCGTTTCTCAAGAAGAGAAATTTGTTAACATCGAGTATAGATTTAGGTGTCAGGAAGTCGTTTCTGAAAGCATTTGTATGGAGTGTAGCCATGTATGGAAGTGAGACATGGACGATAACTAGTTTGGACAAGAAGAGAATAGAAGCTTTCGAAATGTGGTGCTACAGAAGAATGCTGAAGATAAGATGGGTAGATCACGTAACTAATGAGGAGGTATTGAATAAGATTGGGGAGAAGAGAAGTTTGTGGCACAACTTGACTAGAAGAAGGGATCGGTTGGTAGGACATGTTTTGAGGCATCAAGGGATCACAAATTTAGCATTGGAGGGCAGCGTGGAGGGTAAAAATCGTAGAGGGAGACCAAGAGATGAATACACTAAGCAGATTCAGAAGGATGTAGGTTGCAGTAGGTACTGGGAGATGAAGAAGCTTGCACAGGATAGAGTAGCATGGAGAGCTGCATCAAACCAGTCTCAGGACTGAAGACCACAACAACAGCAACATTTGCGAGTTGAACACGAAAGGAAATTACTAGCAGTGGTACACGCTACTCTCCGCCTTATATCGTATGGTGGCTTTTGAAGTGTGTATTCGATGTAGAACGCTGTTATTTCCCCACTAATACGCGACTGAGATTTTTATTATTAACGTTTTGTAATACAGATCCAAAGCTTTTATAATTTTTTAAATGACGTTATGCTTGCTTTTAGATTACTCTATATGAAACGAAATAACGTGATAGAAAACGTACTGCTGACTAGCTCCTCTTTGGTGTTAATACTTTTTTTTATGTATGCCCTACGTTAGTTGACTTCAACCTGCATATACGTGACAAATCTACGCATGTCACTGATAACAAACATTGATTGTCTTATCATCAGGAGTGGAACAGGCCTACAAGGATATTATTTTTAACCTATTTCTGTTCCATATGTTAACGTGAAGTTATTGCTGAGGCATCAACCTAACCCTATGGATGTCAGAAAGATCTGTACCACGTGACCTTACCGATGATCGGATGGCTCTCCAAAGAATCACGTGAGTCTAATTACAGGTGTCGCACAACAGATAACTTAACAAATTTCATTTATTAAATAGGGTGGCCCAATAATTCGTGAAACATGGATGCTGTAACTCACAGGATGATAAAAATAGGATGACAACCAAACAACTGAAAGAAACAAAAGGTCACTGTAAACCTCTATTTACTTCAATTTTCTGTGGTCTTCAAGTTAAACACAAGTGCACGAAGACTTGAAATCGTTACCTTAATTAAATATTAAAAAAAGTTACAACAGAATTACAATGTCTACATCTTGGCAAAGGTCAGGTAATGAGGTTAAGATGAATAAATTAGAGTCACTACAACATCTGGGGGAAAGATTAAGTTCGCAGAGGTCGTACAGTGATTGCTGAATGTTAATCAGAGAGGAAATAAGTAGTTAGTGTAGTGTCGGCAGACTTGCCAACACTACGCACACTAATTGAAAGAGGCGGCCAAGATGCACGCGCTAACTCACGAAGGATGGAGTGATGTCTGAAACAGGATTCGTAATGAATGTGATAAAGAAAAGAACGTAGCTACTAGAACACTTAACTTTTATATCGTCCTTTGGTATACAGCATTCTTGATGATACAAGTGAGACTATCTTGAGATACATGCAATGGTACAAATGGCGCCTTGCTAGGTCGTAGCCATTAACTTAGCTGAAGGCTATTCTAACTGTCTCTCGGCAAATGAGAGAAAGGCTTCGTACGTGTAGTCGCTAGCAATGTCGTCCGTACAACTGGGGCGAGTGCTAGTCCGTCTCTCGAGACCTGCCTTGTGGTGGTGCTCGGTCTGCGATCCTGACAGTGGCGACACGCGGGTCCGACATGTACTAATGGACCGCGGCCGATTTAAGCTACCACCTAGCAAGTGTGGTGTCTGGCGGTGACACCACAGTTACAGAACAAATCACGCATGCACCCAGTATCTTGACTAAGCACATGTTGAGATCAAGATTGTTAACAAATGTACTAGAATTAGAAACGTAAAAACCTTAACGTCAATCTGACAACTTCGTGAACATACTATGAGTAATGCGAATGCCCCAGTTACTAAAAGTACTTAGCGCTGCTGGTGCCCGAGTTGCATCACTGGTAGTTGAAAATTCTAAGTCACCTGGCATGAAACGAAGGCTGCTCTTCCTGCCTGATATCGAAGTCCCACTCTCGGCTGAAGCATCCACTGGGTAGTCTCGAATGAAATTAAGTTACATAGAGTGCTCCCAGAAAGAAGCAGAATTTTTACTCTGCCCTTTGGTTTTAATCCTTGTACATGGTTTTGGCCTTCAGTGACTGTGATTCTTCCGAGTGCTGACCAATCATGTTGGTTCTAATAATGCAACAACCGCGTTTCCATAGTCAGTTTGGACATAATTAACCAGACGTGTAAATTTTTAAGGCTGGAGTTCAAAAATAAGCAATCTCTGACTCCCGCCATCTGTCCAATTTCGTGTTTACGTAATACAGGTCTTCTTCAAGTTCACACAGCGATTTCGGATTTACTACTCCAGAATTTATTTGTATTATCTAATGGTAGCTGCTCTTACTGTTTAGTAACAGCGTCATCAACAATTTAACAGTGTGGCGCCAGCCTGGTGACTGGAGGTGCTGTATTCTTAAACAAAAAAGCGACAGAGAGTCATGTGTCTGACTCCACTTCAGAGATTTTACGTATCTATGCACTGACTAGCGTTTCCTAAAATATTGGCTTCCCGCAGAGCAGGGCACTGGGATGCTGCACCTTCCATCACTGTACGCTCGCGGCGCATCCGTGGTGCCAGCAGATTCCACACACTAAAAACACTGAACGAAAGTTTTCCGTCGTTTAGGACGCATATGGACAGCACCTGTCCAGTGGAGCTTGGCCCCACGCCCCATGCTGGTCCAAAATTTCTGCCTCGCTTCTCACCCCCCAGCCAGAGTGGCGGTACTCGTCTTGCAGCCCGTCCTAATGGCCAGACGCTGATTCCATTCCATGCTCAGACGGCCACAGCTCAACTTATACTCAGTGAGATCGCCAACTACATGCAAGCAAACCTCCAGAAGAAGAATTTAATATGGAAATGTAGCAGTCATATATGACCATCACTGACATTAAATTTAATAAGACTTGTACTCTCACATCTAGCTAGAGGTTCATTTAGGTTGGCTGTATTAATAAGGAGCGATCAAAAAGTTTCAGTTTGAAGGTCATAAAGTCAGAATCGGTACGCCAACCAGGCAAAAAGGGCGTGAGCATTGAAGCAATCATCTTACTGATGCACCATTTTGGAGATACCCATTTTGTAAAACACTGTGTCCTGCTGCGTAAAGAAGTCTGTAACTGTGTGCTGCACATCCTCATCCGATGCGAATCGTTGACCCTTCAAGGCCAAATTTAAGGGATCGAATACGTGATAATCACTTGGGAATGATTATGATTATAGTCAACTGGCAGATTGTGTCCCACTTCAGTTGTCGTAACTTCTGCGTTACGACATTTACAATATGGGCACGAGCGTTGTCATGAAGTATCAACATCGCTGGCACCATTTTTCCAAACGTTCGCCTTAATTGCCCCGCACACATGTTTGCCCATCAGCAGCCAAAAAGAGAATAAGAGCATGTTCGTCCTGTTTGGACGCATTTGGCAATAACGTGGCCATTTTTCACGTTTCCGCATTTACCAAGTGCACGTCGGAAAGACACGAATGTCACATCAAACCATTGCCTACATGTCGGTACTTATATACCTGCATCGGAGTCGCGCTTCGTTGCATATATGCTGCAGCAATGCTTTCAGATGGGAATTTTATGATCGTTCGTTTCATTAACTTATTGAAGTTCGATTATGGTACTGGCGGTTTTGACAAAACTGCACATGTAACAGTAACATCAAAGCTTTTACATATCATAATGTTGGCTGACAGCAAATTGATTCTACATGCTGCTATTTTCATATTATTTCTTAGTATGTTGATTGTATCGTTGTAGACGTTTGAAAATGGCACAAAAACCAAAATTGCAACAGCGCAATAAAACAGTTACAGTTAAAAGCGAAAAGATATCATTTTACAAAAATATGATATTATTGTTAAGTTCGAACACAATGGAGGATAGGATCAGTATTTTTCCAATACCCGTCACAGTTGCGATAATAGCCCTCTCTTTGTGGCGACTATTTACGGATCATCACGTCTTCAAACCATAGCCTTCAACGTAAGTGTAATCATACAGTTCACCAATGTACATGTAAGAAATATTCATATTCTTCCTTAGAAATCAGTTTATGTACTGATTTCTGACGATGAATATGAACATTTTTTACTCACCTATACGTTCGTGGAGTGTATGCTTATACTTATGTTCAAGGCTATGTTTAGAAAATGTATGAGATGGTCCGAAACTAGTCGACACAAAGAGATGACTATTATCGCAACTGTAACGGATATTGTAAAAATAAAAATAAGTATACCGTTATTGTTCCTCTCCGAAGAAACATGTTTCGTTGCAGCGATGCAAGTAACTGGTGGAAATCAGAAAAAAATACTGGAGGTGTGCGAGTAGGACTCAAGCTGTGAGGGTTCTGTACATTAAAATACACTCTAAGAAAAAAATATGCGCACTACGAAGAAATTTTCCGAATGAGATGAAAATTGGTATATGTGACTTACATGTATGGACAAAGACATGACAGCAGTTTCAGAAAAAATGAATGATTTACTCAAGAGGACAAGCTTCACAAAATTGAATAAGTCAGTAACTCGTTCGTCCACTGCTCGCCGTTATGCAAGCAGTTATTCGGCTTGGTACTGACCAGACTGAATGTCCTCCAGAGGGATACCTTGCCAAATTCTTGAGTAGGTCGTCAAAATCCCCAGCTGGCTGGAGGCACCTGCCCATATTGCACCAAACGTTAATTCCGGAGAGATCCGGCGAACTTGCTGGCCAAGATAGAGTAGCAAGTTCTAAGACAAGCAGCAGAAATTCTCGCAGTGGATGGGAGAGCATTATTTTATTGAAATATGATTCCAGTATGGCTTACCATGAAGGGGAACAATATGGGGTGTAAAATACAGTCAAAGCACCGGTGTGCTGTAAAGGTGCCGCGGATGAAACCAAAGGAGGCCTGCTCTGAAATTAAACGGCACCCCAGACCATCACTCCTGGTTGTCGGGGAACAGGCTGGCGACAGTCAGGTTGGTATACACACCGCTGTCTGTGGCGTCTCCAGAGACGTCTTTGCTGGTCATCGGGGTTCAGTTCGAAGCGGGGCTCATCACTGAAGACAGTTCTACTCCAGTCAATGAGATTCCGAGCTCGGCAATCCCTACCTTGGCCAGCAAGGTCGCCGGATCTCTTGCCAGTTGAGAACGTTTGGAGCATTATGGGCTGGGTCCACCAACTAGCTGGATATTTTGACGATCTAACGCGCCAACTGAACAGAATTTGGCATGATATCGCTCAGGAGGAGACCCAACAACTCTAGCAAGCAACGCCATGCCAAACAACTGCTTGCATAAGAGCCAGGCGTGAACGAACATATCATCGATTTGTTCAATTTGTGAAACTCTTTCTTTCGAATTTCTTGTGACGTTATGATCAGTTGTTTGTGTGTGCGTTTCAATCACATCTACCGACTTTGATCTCATTCGGATAATTCCTTCGTGACCCCCAGATGTTTCTTCCTTAGTGGGTGGGGGGGGGGGGGGGGGTGCAACGGAGGAGCTAATGGAATGAGAAATAGTGGATCCAAGTCTGAAAAATCGACGAACACCGGAAGGGTCGTGTACTGACCTAACTCGCGGCCGGCCGCGGTGGCCGAGCGGTTCTAAGTGCTTCAGTCCGAAACCGCGCGACTGCTACGGTAGCAGGTTCGAATCCTGCCTCGGGCATGGATGTGTGTGATGTCCCATAGTGCTCAGAGCCATTTGAACCATTTGACCTAACTCGCCTCCATACTGCATCCGTATTATGCCATATGCGGAAGACGACACGGCGATCGGCGGATAACCACATGGTGTTGCGGGCCTGATCGTGAAGCAAATTACGTCAGCAGCCGCCGCGGTGACTCCGACCCAGTAGGAAGTGGTCCGGAACCTACCGCAGAGGGCCCCTGCAGCCGCTCCACGAGAGTGGGGGTGCCGGCGACGCAGCGGCGTGCCGGCTATAACGGTGCCCCGACGCAGACCTCCCGCGGGCCGCGAGCAACAAAACCCGCGGGCAATCACAGCCGCGGCAGCGCCGATTAACCGCTACCGCCCACTCCCAGCAACGGCCGTCCGACGGCTCCCAAAGCGTCTTACAAGTCGCCGTGGCAAATTGATTACACGCTGTTTAAAAGATTTTTCTCCATTTCCATAATTCCGTGTTTCGGAGCAGCGGAACGGCTTCCCAGAAGAGCGTGGCCGGCAGAGCAGCGCCGCTCCAATTACGAAAGCGGGCCAGTAAGAAGCGCCGGCAGACGCCAACGGCTCTTTGTTTTTCCCCGGGCGGTCGGGTGCCGCTTCGCCCCTAGCGGCGATGAGTTGCACCAAAGAGCGCCGGCAAAACAGCGGTCTACATTAATTATGCAATTGCGTCCCGAGACTGGAATGCACCCAGCCCACTGCGAGAGGTTACCAATGGAGGAACCGCTCGTAGAGAGACGACGTAACAACGGAAACACACCCAGCGAGTCACTGATTGTACACATCTTTCGCACGACTGCAGTACAAGTGCTGCTGTAATACGATGCGCTCTTGAGAGTTCAGGAAAAATTGGAGTTAGAAGTTTTACGAGTCTGCCGAACACCATACGAGAACGGCAGCTGATTAAGGTGACAGTTGAGAAATCTGACATTTTTCATTTCTTAGGTTCCGCGCCGTAGTTGGTGAAAAAGGTACACTTGTAGGATTACTTTGTTGTTCGTCTGTTAAGACTCCTTATTTCTCAGTAACCGATAGCGGTACAAAAATTAAATTTATGTCAAATACTAATGTTTATGGTCCGTTGGCGATGTAAGAAAGTTATACATTTAAGGCAACGCAATTAAAAGTAACGGCCGTCCAATAGCGGGATGAACGGGGGAGGACCGATTGTTGGTAAGCCACTATGTGAGCTCGATCGTAATTTTGTCTTCATCGTCTTTTCGTGAGATACACGTAAGAGAAAGAAATATGTTGGTTGACTCTTCTGGGAAAGTACACGCTCTGGATTTTAAGTGAACCGTACTGTTAGTCACAACGCATCTTTTGCAACGTCTGCCACTGGAGTTAGATGAGTACCCCTGTGAAGCTACCGCGCTTACTAAGCGACCTGTGAAATAACGTGTTCCTCTCCTTTGGACCTTCTCTATTTCTTCTATCCAGAGTGAAGAGAAATTTTCAAGCATAGAACGAATACAGGATTTCTAAGCTACGGCCATCACTGGTTTACAACACTTACTGAAGGTTCTCCCAATGATTTCAGTATGGGATCCGCCTTTTCGACGCCCCGTTTTATGTAGTCGTTCCCTTTTAAATCGCCCCGTGCTCCCAGATATTCAGTGGGTGTGACTGCTTACAGTGATTGTTCGGCTATAAATTAACGTGGTTTCTCTCCTGTTTATGCACAATATGTCACCTCTGTTTATTTTGATGGTCAGTTTCCAATCCCTGCACTAAGCATCAAACATCTGCAGCTCTTCCTGTGTTTCATCGTGGCTTTCTGGGGTTGCGATTCCTCTGTATACAATAGCATTAATTTACCCTACTCAACTATGATATTTGTCAAAGCCTGTTGCTGCCCCTTATCTGTGCCTCGTGCTAAGTAAAGATGACTGCGTCTTTTCATCAGTGTCCCCGTCACGACTTCTCCTGTGACAATCTCTTCCTGTCAGAAATATATTTCAGGAAGTTCATTGCGTATACAACAGCTTTACATGTTTCCTATTTACATTCTTATTTATTTGTCGCAAAATTCGACAGCCGATTTTAATTTATACTGAAGCATCTTCAGCTTATTTGTATTGGAAAGGAATTAACATTATAGTAACAGCATACGATGTGCTAGTGTTTAAAAAGGCAACTGTTTACTAAAAATGTTATTGTTGTGCTTACGAGCGCTCAACGCCGAGGTTATCAGCGTAAAAATGTTATAAAGTGAAGCCTTCATCTGCCCGAAGATAGATTTCACCGCCATTCTGCTTTCCAAGGCGTGATTCTTTGTTACGAAGTTGCTTTCTCCGACCTTTGAAGTGACTTACTAGGCCAGTTACAAAGGACCTACTGTTTCAGGTGGACTCCAAAAAAAAAATGGTTCAAATGGTTCTGAGCACTATGGGACTTAACATCGGAGGTGTTAAATCTACTTAAATCTAACTAACCTAAGGACATCACACACATCCATGCCCGAGGCAGGATTCGAACCTGCGACCGTAGCGGTCGCACGGTTCCAGACTGACGCGCCTATAACCGCTCGGCTACTGAAGCCGGCAGGTGGACTCCGCGCCACGGAGTAATTCAGCACCTTTCTCGTTAAAAAAACGTTGCTAGAGATGAAACAAGTGGTCAGTGACAGATAAGAATCTTGGAAATTTCCAAGCGTCTGATCCAAAACCTTCGGACTACAAGACTTATTAACATGCAGAGTTCACGTCTCGTTTTATAAACATGTATGAGGGACTGTCAAATAAAAACCGAACACCCGCCACAATGGGATCATGGAATGGTTCCATTCAGAAGCCAGCGTTAAGACATCTATCCCTCTGGGAGACTTGACGATCAGTTCCTGTTTCGTAGAATGCGGAAGGCTGCTGACGGATCCAAAACAGCACCCTCTCTTGCACTTCCTTGTCCAACTGAAACCGACGTCCATGCAGATCTTTCTTCAGGTCTCCAAAGATGTGAAAATCACACGGTCGGGGATTACTGAGAGAGTTTCAATGTTTCCCAGACATATTGCTGAAGCGTAGATTCTTCCAGTTTTCAGTCCGACACCCGAGGGCAAACGGCAAAGCCAACAGTAGAAACGTCCTACATCTCCCCCGCGAAAGAAATCCATAGCTGCTCACACAAGTTCCGGTAAGGTCAGGATGACCTTCTTCGACTGCAGGGCCATCGGCTCGTGGAGTTTCTCGAATGTGCAGCCACAATCAATGTGCAGCGCTCTGAAGACAGTCTGCAGTAACTGCGATGCGCCGTAGCGTCAAAACACCCAGGAATGCTGTCTGACGATATCATCCTGCGGCAAGATAACGCCCGCCACCGCACTGCCAATCGGCCGAATGCTACGCTTCAGTGGTTTTCATGTCTTCGGCCACCTGTAGAAAGACATGCGTGGACGTCCGTTTCATCGGACGACGAAGTGCAGGAATGGGTGCGGTTGTGGATCCGCCAGCGAGCGAGCGCTTTCTACGAAACAGGAATTGATCGTCTCGTCTCCCAGTGGGATAAATGTCTTAATACGTGTTGTGATTACTTTTGAATGGGACCATTCCATGGTCCTGTTGTGACGGGTGTTCGGTTTTATTTCACTACCCCTTATATACTGTTCCCACAAATTAGCCTTTCTATATGTGTTGTGATTACTTTTGAATGGGACCATTCCATGGTCCTGTTGTGACGGGTGTTCGGTTTTATTTCACTACCCCTTATATACTGTTCCCACAAATTAGCCTTTCTATTATATAATGTAGAAAGTGGCTCAAAATAGGCTTTAGATAGTTTTTGTCTCTTACAACATAACATGGGTTAAAAGATTCTTGATATACTTTTGCTACAGCAGACAACCTAGAATTAAATACAGAATGTTTCGAAGTGCTTTCCTTCTGTATCAATAAGTGCTTGGAGCCTTGAACTACAATTCGTGATGGGTTTTGGAAGAACATTATTTTCGACTGCATGTATCTTTCTGGAAATTGAAGTACGAAGATCCTGAAGTGATGCAGGTGGTCGTGAAGACTCTGTCCTTTATACAGGGTGGTCAATTGATAGTGAACGGGCCAAATATCTCACGAAATAAGCGTCAAACCAAAAACCTACAAAGAACGAAACTTGTCTAGATTCAAGGGGGAAACCAGATGGCGCTATGGATGGCCCGCTAGACGGCGCTGCCATAGGTTAAACGGATATTAACAGCGTTTTTTTGAATAGGAACCCCTATTTTTAATTACATATTCGTGTAGTACGTAAAGAAATATGAATGTTTTAGTTGGACCACTTTTTTCGCTTTGTGATACATGGCGCTGTAATCGTCACAAACACATGGCTCACAATTTTAGACGAACAGTTGGTAACAGGTAGGTTTTTTTAATTAAAATACAGAATGTAGGTCCGTTTGAACATTTTATTTCGGTTGTTCCAATGTGATACATGTACCTTTGTGAACGTATCATTTCTGACAACGCATGCTATTGCAGCGTGATTACCTGTAAATAGCACATTAATGCAATAAATGCTCAAAATGATGTCCGTCAACCTCAATGCATTTGGCAATGCGTGTAACGACATTCCTCTCAACAGCGAGTAGTTCGCCTTCCGAACGCTCGCACATGCATTAACAATGCGCTGACGCATGTTGTCAGGCATTGTCGGTGGATCGCGATAGCAAATATCCTTCAACTTTCCCCACAGAAAGAAATCCGGGGTCGTCAGATCCGCTGAACTTGCGGACCAGTCCACCTGTCATGAAATATGCTATTCAATACCGCTTCAACCGCACGCGAGCTATGTGCCGGACATCCATCATGTTGGAAGTACATCGCCATTCTGTCATGCAGTGAAGCATCTTGTAGTAACATCGGTAGAACGTTAAGTAGGAAATCAGCATACATTGCACCATTTAGATTGCCATCGATAAAATGGGGGCCAATTATCCTTCCTCCCATAATGCCTCACCATACATTAACCCGCCAAGGTCGCTGATGTTCCACTTGTCGCAGCCATCGTGGATTTTCCGTTGCCCAGTAGAGCACAGTATCCCGGTTTACGTTACCGCTGTCTGTGAATGACGCTTCGTCGCTAAATAGAACGCATACAAAAAAATCTGTCATCGTCCCGTATTTCTCTTGTGCCCTGTGGCAGAACTGTACACGACGTTCAAAGTCGTCGCCATGCAATTCCTGGTGCATAGAAATATGGTACGGGTGCAATAGATGTTGATGTAGCATTCTCAACACCGACGTTTTTGAGATTCCCGATTCTCGCGCAATTTGTCTGCTACTGACGTGCGGATTAGCCGTGACAGCAGCTAAAACACCTACTTGGGCATCATCAATTGTTGCAGGTCGTGGTTGACGTTTCACATGTTACTGTACACTTCCTGTTTCTTTAAATAACGTAACTATCCGGCGAACGGTCAGGACACTTGGATGATGTCGTCCAGGATACCGAGCAGCATACATAGGACACGCCCGTTGGGCATTTTGATCACAATAGCCATACATCTACACGATATCGACCTTTTCCGCAATTGGTAAACGGTCCATTTTAAACGGGTAATGTCTCACGAAGCAAATACCGTCCGCACTGGCGGAATGTTACGTGATACCACATACTTACACGTTTGTGACTATTACAGCGCCATCTATCACAAAGCGAAAAAGTGGTCCAACTAAAACATTCATATTTCATTACGTACTACACGAATATGTAATAAAAAATGAGGGTTCCTATTTTAAAAAACGCAGCTGATATCCGTTTGACCTATGGCAGCGCAATCTAGCGAGCCAACCATAGCGCCATCTGGTTTCACCCTTCAAGCTAGACGAGTTTCGTTCTTTGTAGTTCTTTTCGTTTGATTCTTATTTCGTGAGATATTTGGTCCGGTCACTATCAATGGACCACCCTGTATAACTCCATAAGAAATAATCACACTGTTTGAGATTGGGAGTGTAAGGGAGCCATTCCACACGATTTCCAGTGAAGGCTAAGGCATCCACTGCAATGATCTGATCTTGGAATGTCACCTGACAGAAATCGGAGACGTTCGCAGTATGGTGCGGACATGCTCCATGCTGCATGAATCAGTAGCATCGAAGCATTCGGTCGAGTCGTGCAACCCGTAAAAATTCATTTTCTGGTATGTGTCTGTATTTTGGCCACTGTGAGAGGTCCCTTCATAAAAATGGGCACAATAGTGCACTGTGCACTGACTACGCACCAAACAGTGGAACAGAAGCTTGAAGGTGTAGATTCTCAATAGCCCAGAGGGCCAGTTATGTTTGTTGACGTACGCACGGAGATCGAAATGTGCCCGTCACTAAACCGGATCTGTTCCGTATCGACTGTTCCATTGTCAAAGGTTCAATGATCTCACTTCCAAAAGAATATCGGCGCCCCACATCCCTTTCCTACAAAGGTTGGCACCGTTTAATTTTACTATGGAGAAGGTTATGGTTCTGTTTCATTACCCTATGGACAGACCATCGTGACATCCTGCAAAACTGGGCTGCATGTCTTGTTGATGTAGTGGGTTCCTCATTAAATAAGGTTCGCACTCGTTCCACATTCCCCAAGGTTACAAATGTAGCTGGTTGTCCTGACTGATCCTTCCTGGAATCAGGCAGGGATTTGGTCTTTCCAAAAAAATCCACCAACCTGTAAAAAAATGGAGAACATTGCTCAAAATCTATATCAGAAGATGCTTAAATTTTGTCATCACAATTGAGCTTCAGTTCTATATTGTAACCTCTCCGAGAAGTGGTCGTCATTCCGGGTATTGCTGTCCTTGGACCAAAGTGGTTGTGCATGCGCGGCTCTCCACAGCGATATGTCATAAAACTGTTTAAAATGTCTTTACGATCAATAAACGCTGTTGCAGTGTTACTGGATCCATTCTGAAATGTGAATTGAGACATCAGTGACTGAGCTACAGAATTTTCAGAGCTAAGATGCAACAATAAGACAAGGAGAATCACTTACGGTAAGCAATTAAACAACAACTGACAAATACGTTCTAACAATTATTTTGTGCCACCTTTTAGTTCTTATGCTACGCTATAAGCTGTCTTGTAAATAACTCACTCTGTTCCCTATAATAGGAAATATTTCATCACTGTAGGTTACCTGTTGGTAAATTCTACCCAATGTTCCGACACAGAGAACATTAGTCACATCTTGAACCAGTGACTTTCAAAATCTACAGCGTGTATGCACCAGTCATAATAGTTCGCGGCAGGTCATGCCATTCTCCCTGCCTTACTTCTACGGTGTTAGGGCAAGTATCAGTCAGTCTTTTGTGAGCTGTAGTTGTGAGTAATGAGTGTATTGACAGCCAAGATTGAAAGTGCAGGGGTCGCTACACAACCTTGCCCGGAAAGAAATGCAAATCATGGGCTTCTGTGCGCTCAAATCCATAGTCATCTGGAATTTCTGTCGCAGAGGCAAAGGTGGCTGACGTTCAAAAGCTGTTGGTGAAGCATTTTGGTGCGCAGTGGGCAAATGATAATCGTCTGCAGTACTGTAAACGTGCGACTGGAAACAGCAGAGTGATTCAACATGTACGTACAGAAGTGGATGACGAAATGTGTGAACAAAGATATGCAGAAGAGAACAAAAACAATGATTTTGTGTAAAAAAAATGTACCATTACCTTACTGTCTAACCTTGTGTAACTACTTACGTTTGCACTTTGTTAATTTAGACGATTGAATAAAGATTTATGTTATTATATACGAAAGGTATACTTGTTTTAAAAAACGCTACAACAGAGTTTTTTCATTGTTTCCTTCAATATGAGTTTCAAAACTGACAACGTACAAATAAAACACATAAGCTTCATGGCAATAATGCCTTCAGATCTTCGAATATTCTGAATACTTATAGAGATCACGAATGGCAATTAATTCACCGAGCTATACGTTTTCCTCATTTTTTAAAAAATGTCAAGAGTGTCACGTAGCAGATACTGCAACTCACCCCGTCATAAGTGGTTTTCTTTAGCAATCACATGTGGAGTATGAAAGTACTGGTACGTAACTTCATCATTTTAACTGATATAACATTCTGATAGTGTCGCGAATATGTTGTACACTCCTGGAAATTGAAATAAGAACACCGTGAATTCATTGTCCCAGGAAGGGGAAACTTTATTGACACATTCCTGGGGTCAGATACATCACATGATCACACTGACAGAACCACAGGCACATAGACACAGGCAACAGAGCATGCACAATGTCGGCACTAGTACAGTGTATATCCACCTTTCGCAGCAATGCAGGCTGCTATTCTCCCATGGAGACGATCGTAGAGATGCTGGATGTAGTCCTGTGGAACGGCTTACCATGCCATTTCGACCTGGCGCCTCACTTGGACCAGCGTTCGTGCTGGACGTGCAGACCGCGTGAGACGACGCTTCATCCAGTCCCAAACATGCTCAATGGGGGACAGATCCGGAGATCTTGCTGGCCAGGGTAGTTGACTTACACCTTCTAGAGCACGTTGGGTGGCACGGGATACATGCGGACGTGCATTGTCCTGTTGGAACAGCAAGTTCCCTTGCCGGTCTAGGAATGGTAGAACGATGGGTTCGATGACGGTTTGGATGTACCGTGCACTATTCAGTGTCCCCTCGACGATCACCAGTGGTGTACGGCCAGTGTAGGAGATCGCTCCCCACACCATGATGCCGGGTGTTGGCCCTGTGTGCCTCGGTCGTATGCAGCCTGATTGTGGCGCTCACCTGCACGGCGCCAAACACGCATACGACCATCATTGGCACCAAGGCAGAAGCGACTCTCATCGCTGAAGACGACACGTCTCCATTCGTCCCTCCATTCACGCCTGTCGCGACACCACTGGAGGCGGGCTGCACGATGTTGGGGCGTGAGCGGAAGACGGCCTAACGGTGTGCGGGACCGTAGCCCAGCTTCATGGAGACGGTTGCGAATGGTCCTCGCCGATACCCCAGGAGCAACAGTGTCCCTAATTTGCTGGGAAGTGGCGGTGCGGTCCCCTACGGCACTGCGTAGGATCCTACGGTCTTGGCGTGCATCCGTGCGTCGCTGCGGTCCGGTCCCAGGTCGACGGGCACGTGCACTTTCCGTCGACCACTGGCGACAATATCGATGTACTGTGGAGACCTCACGCCCCACGTGTTGAGCAATTCGGCGGTACGTCCACCCGGCCTCCCGCATGCCCACTATACGCCCTCGCTCAAAGTCCGTCAACTGCACATACGGTTGACGTCCACGCTGTCGCGGCATGCTACCAGTGTTAAAGACTGCGATGGAGCTCCGTATGCCACGGCAAACTGGCTGACACTGACGGCGGCGGTGCACAAATGCTGCGCAGCTAGCGCCATTCGACGGCCAACACCGCGGTTCCTGGTGTGTCCGCTGTGCCGTGCGTGTGATCATTGCTTGTACAGCCCTCTCGCAGTGTCCGGAGCAAGTATGGTGGGTCTGACATACCGGTGTCAATGTGTTCTTTTTTCCATTTCCAGGAGTGTATAATAATTGTAGTTACCTGCGATTTTTGGCAAGTTTTGTTTACCGTGAAGTGGTCACACAGACAGGCTTTGAATGATGCTCAGCTAATGTAGGTTTCATGTATTACTTCAACTTTGTTTTTAAGTGCTTATAAATCAGTACCCATTTTCTGTAATGTTATTTTCTTTGTAATACAGGTAGCCTGAAGATGGCCCCATACGGAACGAAACCAGTTGCTGAATAATAAGTAAAAATCAAGTGAAGCTGTTGTACATACAATGAAATGCCTCAAACGTCTTACAGTTCTCAGCAGCCGATTAATCAGAATATTTCTCACTTATTTGTTGCTGGATGTATTGCCGTCTCTATCTTCTAATGCAGTTTTTATTCTCTGTAACTCCCTCTAGTAACATGGGAGTAATTCCCTGTAGTTTTAACATGTTTCCTATCATTCTGTCCGTTCTTCTAATCCATTCCCCATTGATTCTGCGAAGAATAAATCTACTTCTCATCTTATAAGCCGACTTCTTGTTCAGTATCCTTCTATAACTCCACTTCTCAAACTCCTCGTTTTCACACCGTCGATGACTAACTCCCATACAATGATGTGCTCCAGACGAACATTCTTAGAAATTTCTTCCTTAAATTAAGGCTACGTTTGATCTTGGTAGACACCTTTTACTGAGGAATGCCCATTTTTCCTGTGCTACTCTACTTCTTATTGCTCTTCGTGTCGTCAGTCAAGAGACGCTGCAACAATGGTCGTCATACTGGCAGTCCGTTGTGCCCCATACGCCAGCGCACTGTCCGTGCGGATATCCGCCTTACTGCGCTTACGTTAATTAAGAAGTTAAATTCTGAGCCTCTATTCAACTGACACCGCAAATACAGCTTTCGTATTCCATCAATAGTATGAAAAATAAATTAAACTGACTGTAGTCGGTTCCTGGAGATTGGTCCCAGGATTCACTTTCGTTAGGTAAACGTTAATAAATCATAACGATGTATTAGTGCTACGATGTTTATTAGATATTCACAGTCGGAGTTGACAGCAGCTATCAGCCATATATTTGCACGTTTGTCAACCGACGTTTGGAAGGCATTCACAAAAATGCATGTACTGACCGTCTGACCGATCTAACTCTGTATCGTTCACACAGAACTGTCTTCTGGCACCTACCAAAAATCTATTTATAAACATGCCACTCCCCACCACTTTAAGGGATGTGGGGTCACAAGAACAGAGTATAAATACATACCCAGTAGTATAATTAAGCTAATTGTTGGATAGCACAATTTTTCCTTTGAATTAAATTCCTCGTAATGTCTGTTAATGTGGTAGCAACCATAATCTACCCTACTATTCTGTCCAGAAATCGTTTGTCTTCTTAACAAAATAAAATAAAATAAATCTAACTTTAGGGAAATTTAAAACTACTCTGAAGTGATGTTTAAAAAGTCTCATCTTCAGGGAATTTTTGTGCTGATTCCTAAACTGGTCTTAGATTTTGCAAGTATGTAACATTTCCGAAGTTACCGGGAATTCAATGTTAAGATTAATGTGTTATTAATATTAAGACACCTGGTGCGATTGGGCTAGAGTTTTATGTGTAAGATTTGGTTTTATGTCCTCTAGTATAAGGCCGGTCCCGATCATTTTATGGGATGTGAGGCCACAAATAGGAAGTATAAATACGTACCTATAGTATAATTAAACTGTCTGATGGCTAGCACTATTTTTCTTCTGAGTATTAAATTACTCGTAATGTCTATTAGAGTAGTAACAACCATAACTGAGAGCGCTATTCCGCCGACAAGTAGCCAGCCATCTTAACAAAATAAGAGAAACGTAAATTTAGGGACATTTAAAGGAACTATGAGATTATGTGTAAAATGTCTCGTTTTAAAAGTATTTTTGTTCTGATTCCAAAATTTGTCTTAGATTTTGATAATGTGTAATATTTTCGAAATTGCGGAAAATGTAATATTATGATTGATATATTATTATTAAGACAGCTGCTGCGATTGGGTTACAGCTGTATGTGTAAGAGATGATCTTCTGCACTCTAGTGTAAGTTGAATGAACGTTACTTTTGAAAAATGTTGTTTACACTTTAAATGAAGATGGAGAAGATTCTGACAGCCAGTGCTTGGCCGTGCCTCTTTACTGGCGTAATCCAGTCTAACTGGAGAGCCCAAATTTAGGGCAACAAACTAACATCTCAGATGCGAGTTTATCGTCAGCCCGTCGAGAGGCGAGCCCCTTCTCGTGTCCCAGACGACGGCGCTAGGCGTCGGGAGACGAGTTGTCACCGGCGGCAGATGCTGGTCCAGACGTTTTGGGCACGCGGTCCAGCGGTCCGGCGGTCCGCGGGCAGCGACAAGGCGTGGACGGCGGCGCAGCTGCCGCCGCTTTCACGGCAGGTGGACGCCACGCGCCATCCGGCTACAGGTGCCGCCGCAGCCTCGCCTACAGACTGTTTATTTTCGCGCCCCCCGCGAGCTGCCTGCGACTCGCCCTGCCGAGAGGTGCGTGGTGGTCTCAGTATTTAGCGCTCTCTGGTGGGGTGTGGAGACCACAACAAACACGCAATGACGCTAATCTGTGGCTCTAAAGGGGCCATTAAACCGTTATTCTAGTTTACACTACAGTGACCGCAAGCTTTATTTCTTCCTGCTGTACAAAACACTGCTGGGAAAACAATTAGCGCACCTGGAAAGAGGATGTCGATTTTGGTTTGAAGACAGGATATTCCACCGGGACGACAGTACGAGGGTTGAAACTGTAGCAGTGGCAACTATTTATTTACAGCTCGTACAAAATAGATACATGTTTCAAAGTTTTACTGACGTCCAAAGTACTCACCAGCATTCTGTATAACTCGTTTCCAGCGATGTGGAAGTCATAGGACACTCTTAGCAGTGCCAGTTGTGTTGACAGTACGAGCGTCGCGGTCTATTGCCCGACGAATTTGTAGCAGTTCTGAACGAATGCCGTGAAGTGTTTCCTTCAGTTTAGAAATCGAGTTGAAATTACAAGGGCCTAAGTCAGGGGAGTGCAGTAGGTGGTATAGCACTTAGCACAGTCAAACAAATCAGTAACACCTTGTACTGTACGTGCTTGAGCATTGTCCTGCAAAATGATGGTCACGTCCTGCAGAAAGTGTCATCACCTAGAGACAGTATCTATGCTGTTCATTTTTGGAGCACAGCCTACGACCAGATTAGAAGTGATGACACATTCTGATATATTTATTCTACTGGAAGTTCAGAATTCCGTCATACGAGAACATCGACTTTGAAGTTTTCCAAGTGTCTTCAATACCCTAAACAAAGATTATCTTCCCGATAGATGGTGTGGCGCTGTTGTAGGATACTCGTCAGCCATTTGGGTGGTCCGAGCTCGATTCCCGGTTGTGGTAAACTTTTAAACAAAGGTGCATTTTCCATGAGCGTTATCGTGAAGCATAAAATTACTTAAGGATGAAAAAAACATAATTTATAATGGATTTTTAAAATGTATTCAATTTTTACTAACAATCATTTATAAACAAAATTGGTAATTAAGAGTTTATATTTCCAATGAAAAGTGGATTTTTGTATACAATATGTAATTAGAAATATTATACGCATTTTTATAAAAATGACAATTATGTATGTGAAATTAGCATATATTTGATGAAGATCATATCAACTGACGTAGGTATTCGAACTGAACGGGAAAAATAATGACTGGTACAAGTCTCGACCTAGCCATTACCAGCTAGCAGAACACGCACCTCCATTGAAAAATCTGTATAGGCAAGAAATATAATCTAGGACCCTCCTGTCACAAACGAGCATTCTACCGCAGAACCAGGCTGTTTCAGGAGGATTTCGACCTTATATCAAGTTAATGAAAATGGCCAGAAAACTTCAAAGCCGATTTTCTCGAGCGTTTTTAGGAGATGTACCCATCTGCTTCGGGTCATTAATGTTTACATTCGGAACGTCATGAACCTGAATATAAAAAATTTAAAAAAATCCAATTGCCATCTGGTCTCCTTGTAAGCTAATCGTTCCTGTACGCCTGAACAGATGACCCATTTATTTGTTTCTTCTTGTAGTTTTCCTTAGACTTCATATATTACCTACACATACTTACTCCTCCTCATTCCATTTTCTCACTGTTCGACTTTCAGTATTCTTCGGCAGCATAATCTCTTTAAGTGCTTACAGTATTTTCTTCTTCGCTTTGTTAGAGCCCACATTTCTCTTCAATGCATTGGTATACTTCAAATCTACCTGTTTGAAAACGTCTTCTGTGGCTACATTTCGGTGTTCGTACTGAAGACCTCTTTAAATGAAGAAATGTTACTTCATTTGCGACGATCTTATTCTAATATTTAATACGTTTCGGTAATCTTTCAGTGTTCACCTAGTTGATATTCTCCTTTACCCTGTTCTCCATCATTTCCATCTTTATTTATTTTGTCTTGTGCACAGCTTGTAATTAGAATATTTCTCGCTAGCTATTCAACACAGTGCCCGAAGGGACCAAAGCTACGATGTAAGGATGTCACAAAGGTAAAGTGGTATTCAGAACTGGAGGATCTGGGCACTAAACAGGAATGAATAGAACAATATTCTAGAGAAGGCCAAGACTAATAAAGAGCTGCCGCAGCAATGATGATGATGATAATGATGATGTAATTAGAATGTAAACCCTCGTGGTATATGCAACATATGGCATTTCTATGTGTTGTTGCCTTATGTTGCCTCCGCAATGGGATTCCCATGGTGCTAAACAGAAGACCCTACATCCAGAGTGGCACTTGCAGAAAAATCCTCCTTGGACATGCAAATAGAACTCAACACTTTTACCAGAGTGTGAATACCACCTAGCGAAGTATGGACTGCAGTTGTTCTTCATCGATGATCTGCTCGTGTTGGCTACTGTGCGGATGATGCCCTTGGTGTACCTGCAATTCTCTGACTATTCAGTGGACGCAGTATGCTGCCCGCAAAGTCCTAGGCCTCAGAACAAGATAGAAAACGAGTCATAATTTCTGTTCGGTCACTAGACAGGAACAGAAATTTGACTCAAGTATTCTCCGAAAAGGAGTACTTCAATGTGTGTCGGACTCCACAGAGAGCTAAAGAATCATCATTCAAGTAAACAGAATAACAACTATGTTTACAAAGAAACGATTTCAAATGGTCTTTGTCGCAAGCAACACTTGCTCCAGCATTATAAACTGCCACCTCTCTCGCTCTGCTCTTTATCTCTCAGGGCAATAAATGTCCACACCTGCATAGCACTACAAGTCTCTTTCCAGCCTTTCTTTAGCCAATAGTGGCTTCTGACGAACGCGTTGCCCACGTTGCCCTTTCTGTCAGTGCTCGGTTCTAGTTAACTCCCAGACATGCAGCACTACAGAAGGTAATGATATGTGGAGCTAGCTAATATCAGCCAATGAAATGATTAATACTACGGTTGATCATTGTAAACAATGATCTAATATAGATGTGAGCTGGAAATAATATACAGAATATTAAATGTATCTAGCCACTTTACAAAAATATTGCATACGTGGAACATACAGACCATGAAGCAAAAGCACTTTACTCTGAAGCTGTATGGTATTGGGTGGGGTGTTTACTTTCTACATTCGCTGATTTTTCTGAGACGTATCTTGGACGAGGAAATTATGTTTATTCGTACTGAGAGTAATACTGTTTGTCATGCTCACAATTTTTTTTCTTGCAGCGCCTCTCCTGGAGTTTGATGAGTATTTTTGGGCTCTATCTCTAACAGAACAGCCCTTTAGGAATCCCGCTTGCTTCCTCTGAAACACATCTGAATCTTTCGTGCAGCCCTTCGGCAAATTGCAGCAGATTTCAAAGCTGGGCCATCAACAAGTGTCAGCGTGCGGACCATTCAACGTTATCGATATGGGCTTTCGGAGCCGAAGGCCTACTCGTGTACCCCTGATGACTGGACGACAGAAAGCCTTACGCCTCGTCTTTGCCCGCCAACACCGCCACTGGATTTTTGATGACTGGAAACATGTCGCCTGGTCGTACGAGTCTTGTTTCAAATTGTATCTAGCGGATGGATGTGTACGAGTATGCAGACAACATCATCAATTCATGGACCCTGCATGTCAGCAGAAGACTGTTCAGCTGATGGAGGCTCTGTAATGGTGTGGGAGTGCCCCAGCTGGAGTGATATCGGACCCCTGATACGTCTAGATCGACTCTGACAGGTGTCACATATGTAAGCATCCTGTCTGATCACTTGCATCCATTCACGTCCATTGTGCATCCGGAAGGACTGGACGATGCGACACCCCATACATTCAGAATTGCTGCAGAGTTGCTCCAGCAACACTCTTCTGAGTTTAAACACTTCCGCTGGCCACCAAACTCCCCGACATGAACATTATTGAGCATACCTGGGATGCTGTTCAGAAGAGATCTCCACCCCCTCGTGATCGTATGGAATAAGGGACAGCCTTACAGTATTCATGGTGTCAGTTCCCTCCAGCACTACTTCAGACATTAGTCGAGTCCACGCCATGTGATGCTGCGGCACTTTCGCGTGCTCGCGAGGGCCCTACACGATATTAATCAGGTGTACCAGTTTGGCTCTTCGGTGTATATTACATCAGCAATTAGTCTGCCTACAGGTTATTGATATACAGAATGACAGCAATGGTCCCATCAAACTTCCCTGGGACATCCCCAAAGTTCCTTCTCCATCTGTCGATAGCTCTCCATTGAAGATAGCATCCTGCGTCGTCCTTTCAATAAAATCCTCAGCGTGTTGTTTGATGTTCCATATGATTAACTTTAGTTAATGACCCTCGATGTGGTACTGAATGGAATGCTTTCCGCCACCTTTACTCAATACAATAATTGAAATTCTTCTACGAGCAGAAGAAGCTGTCAAGGGGAAATTTTTTCAGTTTATTTTCAAATTTCACTTTTCTGTCTGTCAACGGGTTGTTGTTGTTGGTGTTGTGGTCTTCACTCCAAAGACTGGTTTGGTGCAGTTCTCCATGTTATTCTATCCTGTGCAGGCGTCTTCATCTACGAATAACTGCGGCAACCTGCGCCCTTCCGAATCTGCTTACTCTATTCATCTTTTGTTCTCCTTTTGCAATTACTGTATTAATTTCATGGTCTCCCTCTACAATTACTGTATTCATCTCCAGGTGTCCCTGTACAATTTTTGCCCCCCCCCCTGCCTCCCCCACTTCCCTCCAATGAGCAAGTGATCAAAAATTTTGGTTCCGACATTGCGCGTCCAGTTTTGTGCAAAAGACAGCCTTAACGTAGCGTAATGAATGTCATTTTTCCTGGAGTATTGTAATTATGTAAGTCATTATTCCGTTTTAACTACAGTGGATTATTTAGAACAAACTCCTTTGGGGAATAAATATAGTGTCAAGCAGTAGTCAGACTGCTCAGCCCATTAAACAGATGTCTTCAACTTAGTCGTGGGGGATCACCACATATTATTCTTACAGAACATTTCTGAGCAATAAAGGCTTTCTTTCTTAAATATGAGTTACCTCATAACATTATTCCATATGATATTATTCAATGAAAATACACAAAATATGTCAGCTTCCTGATTTGAGTCTCCCTGAAATCTACAATGATTCTAAATGCAAATGTAGTCAAACTAAGTTGTATTACGATTTCTTAAATGTGTTTTTTGTACTTTAGATTTTCATCATTATGGACACCTAAGAATTTTGAAGTTTCCATCCTATTTATTATTTCTTCATTTGTGTTATCAGTTATAATTGGCCTTGTATCCCTAAATGTGCAGAACTTAATATTTTGCGTATTTTTAAAATTGAGGGTGAGACCAAACGTAGAAAACCAGTCAATTATGCTTTTAAGAACATTGTTTACCACTTCTTCTGTTTCTGTGTTCTGCTTGGACTGATTACAATTCTAGTGTCATCTGCAAAGAACTGATTCTGCCTGTTCTATATTAGACGTGTAAGTAGGATGTGTAGGTTTTTTTATTGGTAACGCCACGTAGCGCTCTGTATGAAAATCACTGTCTGTGCTGTGTGCAGTCTGTGGCTAGTTTGCATTGTTGTCTGCCATTGTAGTGTTGGGCAGCTGGATGTTAACAGCGCGTAGCGTTGCGCAGTTGGAGGTGAGCCGCCAGCAGTAGTGGATGTGGGGAGAGAGATGGCGGAGTTTTGAAATTTGTAAGACTGGATGTCATGAATTGCTATATATATTATGACTTTTGAGCACTATTAAGGTAAATACATTGTTTGTTCTCTATCAAAATCTTTCATTTGATAACTATGCCTATCTGTAGTTAGTGCCTTCAGTAGTTAGAATCTTTTATTTAGCTGGCAGTAGTGGCGCTCGCTGTATTGCAGTACTTCGAGTAACGAAGATTTTTGTGAGGTAAGTGATTTGTGAAAGGTATAGGTTAATGTTAGTCAGGGCCATTCTTTTGTAGGGATTATGGAAAGTCAGATTGCGTTGCGCTAAAAAATACTGTGTGTCAGTTTAAGCACAGACATGTATAATTTTTCTAAGGGGACGTTTCATATGTCGACCCTTAGCTGAGGATACCTCACTGGAATCTTCTGATTTTTTCTTATAGTTTGTGCAATTAGTGCAGCCTTTGTTTATTGCTAGCGCGTAATTGTAGAGAGAATTTTCTTTGTAGTTGTAGTTTTTCATTCTTGTACAGTAAAACAGTTGTGGCATGCATGTAGATTTGCACCAAGTATTTCGCAGCTGCGCTTGCAATTAAAGAGATACTATTTTCAATGTTATGTTAATGTGTTTTCTCATTTTGCTCTTCAAATTGTGCTTTTCTATGTTATCGTGTGAAATATTGTGACAACAATGGCGTGTGAAAAACGTAACACTAGGCTCCAAAGTAAACTGAGAAATAATAGTGACGATGAGCGTAGCTTATCAGCACCATTGTGTAATGAATTAACAGACATTCAAAGTAGTAATTTGGTAATTGTGCATAGGGAAATGGAGCGGGCTGCAAATAATGGTGTAGGCAGTGAAACAATTAGTGAACAGGGAAGCATTATCGATCGATCGGTCGGCAACAGCTTGCCTCAGGAATCCGAAATGACAGGACACAATCTTGAAAATACTGTAGATTCAGGTTTTGCGTCCTCGCCGTTTCCTCAGATAAGTCAAGACACCTTTTCTGCTTTTCAAAATGCGAATATTGCCGGTTCAAATGCATTGCCGAATAGCACTAAGGAACATGTTTCAGACACCAGTGCATTGTTATTACAATTAATGCAACAAATGGGATAAAATCTTCAAAAGTTAGACACAATGGAAAAAAATCTTCAAAGGTTAGACACAATGGAACAACACCAGAGACAAACACAGCAACAGTTAGACACAATGGAACAAAATCAGAGACAAACACAGCAAAAGCTTCAAAAGTTAGACACAATGGAACAAAATCTTCGGAAGTTAGACACCACACTTGAACAAACACGTGAAGATTTAACTACTGAGTTACATAACATTGAATCGAAGTGTCAAAAAGTCTGTAATGACGTAAAAACACAAATTTGTGAGCATTTCCAACCTATTTTTTCGCGTCATGAACATGCATTACAGAATCACGAAGAAGCCATAAAAGAACTGCAGACTATTGTTCATGAAAATAACGACACCTTGCAAGCTAAAATTGACTCAGTTGCATCTACCGCTTCGGTTACGCAACTTGCAAAAACTCAGGAAAACTTAAAGGACACAGTAGATACGATTTCAACGCAAATGGACACTCTGAAACTTGGTTCAGAAAAACACACAGAGGAAATAATTTCACTATCGGATAAAGTAGCCGAACTTTCAGATCAGTTCACTAACTTATCTACAAAGGTAGATGATGATCTGAATGACACAAGACCTGTAGCCTTCACGGACACTGAAGAGTATGAACAAATTAGAAAATTCAAACAAAATCAAAATCAAATCAATACACAGTACAAATGAGAAATCCGGGAAGTACAAGATCAGTTGGCACAAGTAATACAAGAATTACATATTTCAGAGGCCACTCGCGCTCCAGTACGGGAAGAGGGACATAGAAATACAGAACAACCACAAAATAATAACACAGGACACTTCGGAAATTATGAAGGAAATTGGCAAGGCGCATTGGATTTTGAGATGGAACCGCCGAAACGAAGAAGCAATGAGCGATGTGCGACTCGCCGACACGATGATTTTGACTATAAGCTGTTCATTACCACACGTAAATTCAAAACATTTAAGAATTCTGACAACGACATTCATCCACAAGCATGGCTTCATCAATTCTCTCATTGTTTTCCTCCCAACTGGTCATTGGAGCACAGGTTAGAATTTATGTGTGGCTACTTGGAGAATGAACCAGCTGTAAGAATGCGATCGGTCATTCACGATTGTCACAGTGAAGGAGAATTTTATCATGCCTTCCTCTCAGCATATTGGTCTCAATCTACACAAGACCGAGTAAAACATAGCATCATAATGATGAAACATTTCGAACAATCTGAATTCTCCAGTCTTATGAAATATTTTGAAGACATGTTGCATAAGAATCAGTATCTTTCAAACCCATACAGCCCCTCAGAACTCATCCGCATTTGCTTAATCAAATTGCCTGAACATTTACGACATATTATTTTAGAAGGACGTTGCAAAGACGACATTTAAGCTTTTCAGGGACTATTACAAGAACTGGAAATTGACACTGACAATCGCGGAACGCGAAAACAGGAGCACAACAATTACAGGTCACATCAGTCACAATTCCGCGATGACAGAAATAATACACGACAAGGCTATTCTTACAACGTAAATCGTGACCAAAACAGACACCACCCGTATGACAACCGTTGGCAGAGGAGTAATAATTACAGGGAAAGATCACCTCTCTGTGGTAGTGACAATCACAGAGATAATCAGAGAAACAGACAATATGGGAACCGAAACAATTACACTCCTGGAAATGGAAAAAAGAACACATTCACACCGGTGTGTCAGACCCACCATACTTGCTCCGGACACTGCGAGAGGGCTGTACAAGCAATGATCACACGCACGGCACAGCGGACACACCAGGAACCGCGGTGTTGGCCGTCGAATGGCGCTAGCTGCGCAGCATTTGTGCGCCGCCGCCGTCAGTGTCAGCCAGTTTGCCGTGGCATACGGAGCTCCATCGCAGTCTTTAACACTGGTAGCATGCCGCGACAGCGTGGACGTCAACCGTATGTGCAGTTGACGGACTTTGAGCGAGGGCGTATAGTGGGCATGCGGGAGGCCGGGTGGACGTACCGCCGAATTGCTCAACACGTGGGGCGTGAGGTCTCCACAGTACATCGATGTTGTCGCCAGTGGTCGGCGGAAGGTGCACGTGCCCGTCGACCTGGGACCGGACCGCAGCGACGCACGGATGCACGCCAAGACCGTAGGATCCTACGCAGTGCCGTAGGGGACCGCACCGCCACTTCCCAGCAAATTAGGGACACTGTTGCTCCTGGGGTATCGGCGAGGACCATTCGCAACCGTCTCCATGAAGCTGGGCTACGGTCCCGCACACCGTTAGGCCGTCTTCCGCTCACGCCCCAACATCGTGCAGCCCGCCTCCAGTGGTGTCGCGACAGGCGTGAATGGAGGGACGAATGGAGACGTGTCGTCTTCAGCGATGAGAGTCGCTTCTGCCTTGGTGCCAATGATGGTCGTATGCATGTTTGGCGCCGTGCAGGTGAGCGCCACAATCAGGACTGCATACGACCGAGGCAAACAGGGCCAACACCCGGCATCATGGTGTGGGGAGCGATCTCCTACACTGGCCGTACACCACTGGTGATCGTCAAGGGGACACTGAATAGTGCACGGTACATCCAAACCGTCATCGAACCCATCGTTCTACCATTCCTAGACCGGCAAGGGAACTTGCTGTTCCAACAGGACAATGCACGTCCGCATGTATCCCGTGCCACCCAACGTGCTCTAGAAGGTGTAAGTCAACTACCCTGGCCAGCAAGATCTCCGGATCTGTCCCCCATTGAGCATGTTTGGGACTGGATGAAGCGTCGTCTCACGCGGTCTGCACGTCCAGCACGAACGCTGGTCCAAGTGAGGCGCCAGGTGGAAATGGCATGGCAAGCCGTTCCACAGGACTACATCCAGCATCTCTACGATCGTCTCCATGGGAGAATAGCAGCCTGCATTGCTGCGAAAGGTGGATATACACTGTACTAGTGCCGACATTGTGCATGCTCTGTTGCCTGTGTCTATGTGCCTGTGGTTCTGTCAGTGTGATCATGTGATGTATCTGACCTCAGGAATGTGTCAATAAAGTTTCCCCTTCCTGGGACAATGAATTCACGGTGTTCTTATTTCAATTTCCAGGAGTGTATTATCAAGATTGACAGAATAACTTCAGACACAACGGTCCTCCATGCAGTTACGACTCAGGGAGAAGTTCTCCACCACGTGACCGACAAGAAATTAATTACAGAAATTACCGACATGACGACAGACGATATAATCGTAACGACAGACCTGAATTGCATCAGAGCTGGCGAGATTCAAACAGAGCAGGGCACTCTCGACAAGGTGAATTTGTAGAAGTTAGGTCTCCTAATCCCAATAACGACGCACGCCATCAAAGAGATAGCAGACAATGACTCGCTCCACAGGCAACCACGCGCACCGGCTAGGCTTGAGAAATATAACGTAAGTTAACCTTGAGAAAAATTCCAGTATTCCTTACCGACGTATACCACATGATAATTGCGTTGAAACTGAAATTCTGCATACTAGGAGGAGTAAAGGTTTACACCACATTTCACATGTAAAACCGTTTATTGAAAGATAATCTGTTTTTTAACTTAGTCTTTGCCATAAAACTTTTCACTTCACGCTACTAGTACAATTTGTCACACTGAGAAACTGTTAACATGTAACAATGTTTTGAAGTTTACTATCCAGTCTAGAACCTAGGGAACATATTTAAACAGTATTTACGAGTGCATTGTTATAGTGAACAGGCGACACAGTGTTATTGTGTGTGTACATTCTTGCTTGTTAGTTGCACGATTAGGTAACGACTATAAGGCTTACATACTTAGAACATATACTGGTACTGCTAATGAGATTTTAATGCAACATTTTGGTTTACTTGAAAATACGTTCTAGATTTAAAGTACTTTCTGTGAGATACCAGATGACACAGTGGTTAGTTTATGTGACAGCTACACGATTTTATCACGACGCTACTAATGAGTGACAATTTACAATGTTGCTTTTGCGGTGTTTCTGTTTTATATCTGCTCAGTTTTTCTCAATTCTTGTGGAAAGGAAAACATGTTTTAGTAGTAACTTTGTGGTATAGCTACAATAAGACAGTCTTTTTTGTAGCACAACAATACGTTACAGTGTAGTACTTTCTTGATCACAGTACTGTACGTAATAACTACGATATCTATACGCATAGCATTTCGCTTTTGTTTATTACGAGGTAAGTTCATTGACTTCCACAGAACTTTGCTTACGGACGACGATAATTACGACACTTGGCACATTTTTTACCCTTAAGTAATGACAGAGATTATGTTACAACATGACGCACAATTTAGCGCTATAGGACACGCATTTGAGTGATTAATCTTGTGCTTAAAACATTTATTTTTAAAGATTTTTGAATTGCAAAGAAAGTTTTCCGTTATACATTTCACTCCATTGCTGTAATCTGTAACACCTGAGGGTATAATTACATTTATCCTCAGGGGGGTACACGCTTACTTTGTGTACCATGTGTGTGGCAAGCACAAGGAGCCCTAGCTAATATGGTATTTGCTTATACAACATTACACATCGGTACCATATTTCTCCAACACAGAATCACACAGCTATCTGATTATTTAGCAGAGAAACAAAATTTTTTTTTGTCACTGACACATGTTTACGCAATTAAACAGTTGGATAATTTCACACTTATGAAATTGTATTTTGTCTGTACTTTGTGAACTGTTAATATTTTTTCGGAACCATTGTGATAATATGAGAGCTTAGAATGATGTATTTGGTAAGAGATCATGATTTTTGAAGTACGTTTGAGGTAGATGACTTTATTGAAGGTCTTGAAATTATTGAAAGAAGCTGCGACGATTCTGAGATGTGATTGATCTGTTATGATATTATTACGACGACGATGTGTATTATGCTGTTGAGATATGTTTATGATCAATACGATGATGCTACTGTATATGAGGAATTTGATCGGAGGGGTATCTGTTGAGAGGCCAGACAAACATGTGGTTCCTGAAGAGGGGCAGCAGCCTTTTCAGTAGTTGCAGGGGCAACAGTCTGGATGATTGACTGATCTGGCCTTGTAACATTAACCAAAACGGCCTTGCTGTGCTGGTACTGCGAACGGCTGAAAGCAAGGGGAAACTACAGCCGTAATTTTTCCCGAGGACATGCAGCTTTACTGTATGATTAAATGATGATGGCGTCCTCTTGAGTAAAATATGCCGGAGGTAAAATAGTCCCCCATTCGGATCTCCGGGCGGGGACTACTCAAGAGGACGTCGTTATCAGGAGAAAGAAAACTGGCATTCTACGGATCGGAGCGTGGAATGTCAGATCCCTTAATCGGGCAGGTAGGTTAGAAAATTTAAAAAGGGAAATGGATAGGTTAAAGTTAGATATAGTGGGAATTAGTGAAGTTCGGTGGCAGGAGGAACAAGACTTTTGGTCAGGTGATTACCGGGTTATAAATACAAAATCAAATAGGGGTAATGCAGGAGTAGGTTTAATAATGAATAAAAAAATAGGAGTGCGGGTTAGCTACTACAAACAGCATAGTGAACGCATTATTGTGGCCAAGATAGACACAAAGCCCATGCCTACTACAGTAGTACAAGTTTATATGCCAACTAGCTCTGCAGATGATGAAGAAATTGATGAAATATATGACGAGATAAAAGAAATTATTCAGGTAGCGAAGGGAGACGAAAATTTAATAGTCATGGGTGACTGGAATTCGTCAGTAGGAAACATACTAAACATAGTAGGTGAATATGGATTGGGGGGAAGAAATGAAAGAGGAAGCCGCCTTGTAGAATTTTGCACAGAGCATAACTTAATCATAGCTAACACTTGGTTCAAGAATCATAAAAGAAGGTTGTATACCTGGAAGAATCCTGGAGATACTAATAAGTATCAGATTATATAACGGTAAGACAGAGATTTAGGAACCAGGTTTTAAATTGTAAGACATTTCCAGGGGCAGATGTGGATTCTGACCACAATCTATTGGTTATGAACTGCAGATTGAAACTTAAGAAACTGCAAAAAGGTGGGAATTTAAGGAGATGGGACCTGGATAAACTGAAAGAACCAGAGGATGTAGAGAGTTTCAGGGAGAGCATAAGGGAACAATTGACAGGAATGGGGGAAAGAAATACAGTAGAAGAAGAATGGGTAGCTCTGAGGGATGAAGTAGTGAAGGAAGCAGAGGATCAAGTAGGTAAAAAGACGAGGGCTAATAGAAATCCTTGGGTAACAGAAGAAATATTGAATTTAATTGATGAAAGGAGAAAATATAAAAATGCTGTAAATGAAGCAGGCAAAAGGGAATACAAACGTCTCAAAAGTGAGATCGACAGAAAGTGCAAAATGGCTAAGCAGGGATGGCTAGAGGACAAATGTAACGATGTAGAGGCTTGTCTGACTAGGGGTAAGATATATACTGCCTACAGGAAAATTAAAGAGACCTTTGGAGAGAAGAGAACCACTTGTATGAATATCAAGAGCTCAGATGGCAATCCAGTTCTAAGCAAAGAAGGGAAGGCAGAAAGGTGGAAGGAGTATATAGAGGGTTTATACAAGGGCGATGTACTTGAGGACAATATTATGGAAATGGAAGAGGATGTAGATGAAGATGAAATGGGAGATAAGATACTGCGTGAAGAGTTTGACAGAGCACTGAAAGACCTGAGTCGAAACAAGGCCCCGGGAGTAGACAACATTCCATTAGAACTACTGATGGCCTTGGGAGAGCCAGTCATGACAAAACTCTACCATCTGGTGAGCAAGATGTATGAGACAGGCGAAATACCCACAGACTTCAAGAAGAATATAGTACTTCCAATACCAAAGAAAGCAGGTGTTGACAGATGTGAAAATTACCGAACTATCAGTTTAATAAGTCACAGCTGCAAAATACTAACGCGAATTCTTTACAGACGAATGGAAAAACTGGTAGAAGCGGACCTCGGGGAAGATCAGTTTGGATTCCGTAGAAATGTTGGAACCCGTGAGGCAATACTAACCTTACGACTTATCTTAGAAGAAAGATTAAGAAAAGGCAAACCTACGTTTCTAGCATTTGTAGACTTAGAGAAAGCTTTTGACAACGTTAACAGGAATACTCTCTTTCAAATTCTGAAGGTGGCAGGGGTAAAATACAGGGAGCGAAAGGCTATTTACAATTTGTACAGAAAACAGATGGCAGTTATAAGAGTCGAGGGGCATGAAAGGGAAGCAGTGGTTGGGAAAGGAGTGAGACAGGGTTGTAGCCCCTCCCCGATGTTATTCAATCTGTATATTGAGCAAGCAGTAAAGGAAACAAAAGAAAAATTCGGAGTAGGTATTAAAATTCATGGAGAAGAAGTAAAAACTTTGAGGTTCGCCGATGACATTGTAATTCTGTCAGAGACAGCAAAGGACTTGGAAGAGCATTTGAACGGAATGGACAGTGTCTTGAAAGGAGGATATAAGATGAACATCAACAAAAGCAAAACGAGGATAACGGAATGTAGTCAAATTAAATCGGGTGATGCTGAGGGGATTAGATTAGGAAATGAGACACTTAAAGTAGTAAAGGAGTTTTGCTATTTAGGGAGTAAAATAACTGATGATGGTCGAAGTCGAGAGGATATAAAATGTAGACTGGCAATGGCAAGGAAATCGTTTCTGAAGAAGAGAAATTTGTTAACATCGAGTATAGATTTAAGTGTCAGGAAGTTGTTTCTGAAAGTATTTGTATGGAGTGTAGCCATGTATGGAAGTGAAACATGGACGATAACCAGTTTGGACAAAAAGAGAATAGAAGCTTTCGAAATGTGGTGCTACAGAAGAATGCTGAAGATAAGGTGGGTAGATCACGTAACTAATGAGGAGGTATTGAATAGGATTGGGGAGAAGAGAAGTTTGTGGCACAACTTGACTAGAAGAAGGGATCGGTTGGTAGAACATGTTTTGAGGCATCAAGGGATCACAAATTTAGCATTGGAGGGCAGCGTGGAGGGTAAAAATCGTAGAGGGAGACAAGAGATGAATACACTAAGCAGATTCAGAAGGATGTAGGTTGCAGTAGGTACTGGGAGATGAAGAAGCTTGCACAGGATAGAGTAGCATGGAGAGCTGCATCAAACCAGTCTCAGGACTGAAGACCACAACAACAACATGTATTTCTTGTGATGAAATATTGAAGAAGTGTCGACGAATATGTATATGTATAATAAGGTAAGGAATAATGAGTAGTGGTTAGGGACTCTGATTTGTGCAAAAGGATGTTGGAAACCAAGAATCGTACTTTAAGAATTATGAAATGTGTATACATGTGTGAATGTATTACAATGCTGTCGAAAACTTTTTGGACACTGTTATATTTATAGGATTTTATTTTCTACGCATTTGTAACGCTAATTCTCAACCTGTGATAATATTTTTATATGAGACTGTCACTGTAGTGGAAACTGCTGTCGTAAATATTTCAGTAAGAAAGGCAAGTGACCTAGACGTAATGCGTTTTGGGCGCCCAGCTGAGAGATAGTCGTCTGACAAAAGAAAGCCATTAGGTGGAATAAAAAAGAGACCATTATCCTCGCTATTGACATTTCTTTGTCGAAAGCATCGCAAATATGACACGCTCAAACTTGAAAACATATGATTACACTGTGGATCTCTTAATTTATCATATTTACTAAAATGCCTAATGAAAAGATGAGAAACATTTTACATCTATTGTCTTTGCAGTTGAGAGATTGCTCATATTGTTTGTTCTGGTTTCTAGCTGCACTGCAGCATTGGTTAAAATAAAATTTAATAGATGTACTAATATAGTTATTTTATGCCTACAGATCCAGTCAATAATAAATTTATAATCTACTTCCAAGAAAACGAGGGCACATAAATAGACATTTCCCTTCACAGGAATTGCATAAATAATTTTTTTACGATTTGGTAACTTATCTGCTAGTGTAAGTTCTCGTGATGCATCACCCTAGTGTTTAGATGTGACATAGGTATTAAACATGGCCATTTTTACTGTAATATTTTTTCTGCTTGAGCTTTGTCATGTTTAGATATAAGTTATAGCATTTGCTGCTGCTGTTTGCCAGGCATAGCGTTACTGAATTTCACTTTGTATTACTCTGTTAAGCCAGTTTTACTATGGATTTATTTTTCTTGTTTGCTGCACAGTGCCTTATATTAGTTGTAATATTGCAATTGCTTTGTCCATTTCCATTTTTTTGTCATTGCTGTTTGTGTTAATTGTTTTGTGCTGCTGCATTGCCTCATCCCTTAGTTTAGCATCTGAGCTCAGTAGATTTAAGGTAGCTTAAGATGGGGTAGGCTATATAAGAGAACGACTTGTGATGAATTGGAAGAAATGCATTGAGAAGCTATAAGAAAATGGTTTGGCCAAAAAGTATTTTGAAAGAGGATATGAACAAAAAAGTAGGGCTTAGGGACAACAGGTTTAGGTAGGATTTTCTTGGAAATAAATGATGAGGTAAGATAATGGAAAATAAATAATGAGGTAAGAAATACGTGATATAAATACAGAAAGCATGCTTGGATAGGATTTTTTTGATGGAAACAAATGTTGAAATAAGACGAAATATCTATGGAATGAAGTTTTGGGTTGGACTGCAGTACCAAATGTTACCCTGAAAACGAACCCTGTCTTTCCTTTTCTATTATTCTGCTACTTGTTTGTGTACTCTTGTGTATTTGTGTTTTTCCTGTCTTTATGTGTTTACCTAATAAGATTTATGTTGTAGAATTTTTCTAGTACTAAGCTCCATTCACTACGATGAGGAATACTGTTGTCCTCAAATATAATTTGCATTAATAATATGTTATTTACTTTGTAAAGATGTTTAGACATTATTAATTCTGTTGATTTTGAATGCTCATGTGTGAAATTAATGTTTCGAAAACTTTTCTCATTATTTTATGTATTTACTTATGTCATAATTCCTGTAACACTGACGTATATGTTTATTTCTATTCTTTTGTAAAGCCTGTTTTACTACAAATGTTATCTGTATTGTTATGTTCTTTAATGATGTATTTTGTACCTTTGTTATAGTATTCTTATGTTATATAATTGTAATTGACACCAGTTCATCAAATTAAGTAACTTGTAAGTTACATTTCACTGCACACATTTCTGTTGGTCGTAGCATAAGGACAATATGTGAGAAGTAGGGACTGTTAGTGTTGATAATTCAGCAAGGGACTGGATAACAGCATTGCTGGTTCTAAGGACATTTCAAAGAAATTTTTTGTGAGTGGACAAGTGGTGGTTTGTGGACTTCCTATATTCTCCGCAAGACTCTTTGATGGTGATTGTGCACCTGCACAGTCGCAACAGATGGCTGCTGGCCGTCTCTACAAGGACTACAGTGGGTCTGCACCTTTGATGACCCACCAATACCATTATTTCTACAAGGACTGCAGTGTGTCTGCACCTCTGGTGGCCCACCAATACCATACTCTCTACCAGGACTACAGTGGGTCTGCTCTGTAATGACCTACCTACCAATATTCTTCAAAACTTCGACTGACTCTGCGGTGGGTTTGCTCTGTTGTGGCCCATTACCTGTGTGCATGTCAAGAGTCAGCAGTGTCTTTCCGTTGGAAAGACATCACCACTTCTTCAAGACTGCATGGAAATCCACTACTTCCGTGTGCATTTTCTTTTATTACTCAGACTTTGAGAAAAACACTGCAATTTTACTGTGATGAATGATCAGGACTGTCTTCATGGACTATGAGAAAATTTTAGCTTATGACCAACATTGTATCAATAAGTGTGTGCATTTGATTTCTTTGTTATTGTAATTGTGAAAAAATTTTAACAAATATGTATTGGACAGTGCCCAAAGCAATTTGTAAAATTTTTTGTGAGCAGCATGGGGGCTATGTAAGTAGGCTGTGTAGGTTTTTTTATTGGTAACGCCACGTAGCGCTCTGTATGAAAATCACTGTCTGTGCTGTGTGCAGTCTGTGGCTAGTTTGCATTGTTGTCTGCCATTGTAGTGTTGGGCAGCTGGATGTTAACAGTGCGTAGCGTTGCGCAGTTGGAGGTGAGCCGCCAGCAGTAGTGGATGTGGGGAGAGAGATGGCGGAGTTTTGAAATTTGTAAGACTGGATGTCATGAACTGTTATATATATTATGACTTTTGAACACTATTAAGGTAAATACATTGTTTGTTCTCTATCAAAATCTTTCATTTGATAACTATGCCTATCTGTAGTTAGTGCCTTCAGTAGTTAGAATCTTTTATTTAGCTGGCAGTAGTGGCGCTCGCTGTATTGCAGTACTTCGAGTAACGAAGATTTTTGTGAGGTAAGTGATTTGTGAAAGGTATAGGTTAATGTTAGTCAGGGCCATTCTTTTGTAGGGATTATTGAAAGTCAGATTGCGTTGCGCTAAAAAATACTGTGTGTCAGTTTAAGCGCAGTCATGTATAATTTTTCTAAGGGGACGTTTCAGACGGAAGATCGTTTACCTATATGAGGAACAATAGTGGATCTAAGATTGAGTCTTGGGGAACTCGTACGTGATTTCTCCCCAGTCAGAATAATATCTTGAGAGTACATAGGCTCAGTCACTAGGTACAACTTCCGGCACTCTTTTGGTTAGATATCTCTTTGCTGCACCATCACTTCCATAAAATCTAGGAGAATATTATGATTCACAAAGTAAAATGTCTTAGTTAGGTCGCGGATAATACAAACTGTCGCTTTTTTGCAATCTAACGTTTGTAAAATTTGGTGAGTGAACATGTAAATGGCATTCTTAATACAGCAACTCCTCCGAAATCCAACCTCTGATTTGCTGAGAATATTATTGTTGCTCAAGTAAGATACTATTCTAGATTTCATCATTGCACAACGGCCTACAGGTCACGCCAACACCGCAAGACAAATATATTCATCGTTGCTGGAATGTGTCGACAATCGGCACAAATGTATCATTTTAAAACATTTTCGTCGTCTGTATATGTAGGTGGCTGAACAGGGCCATCTAAAAGCTGATAAAATAAAAACAAAACAGAAAAAACACGCGTTACATTAAATTCATTTGCAAAATCAGTAGTTTTAATGTTAACTTTGTAATAACTTTGGTCCCATTGGTTCAAAAACCGTGTGACTAAAAAAATTTAAACAGACAATTGTTAATTACTTTGGACCAAACAAACAGTTCCAGGCTTGTGGAGTAGGAGAGGTGTTTGAACAAGAAATGTCTAAAGACAATTTTAAAAGAACTTATTTTTTATAGTAAATACCAGAGGATGGTTATTTCAAAATTACAACATGCTGAACCCTCTTGTCCTTTAAGCGACGAATTCATTTACCTTCATTTCCAACCAAGACAGTTTAAATTTGAATTTAAGTAAACTCTGCAATGGAACAATATATCCAACTTTTTAAGTAAACTTTACAATAAATAAACACCAAACATTTGAAACTTACAACTTTCAAAAGTTTCATAAATTTAAAAATATTTTAGGTAAAACTTAATAAAAACTCTAGAAATTAAAAAAACGATATCCAAAATTTATCAACAAATTTAAATTATTTGAAAGATAAGGAATGAAATGGCAAGTAGACCAATCTCTTTAACCGTAAGTGGAAATCAGGCTACTTGTTTCCAGTAGGAAACCCATTTGCACGGCGGCTCTGCTTATATCACATACACATGGCGCCTCTATGGCCTCCAGTCTGATCTTACATCAATTTAGTAACACAACATCTGCACATAGTAATAGCTTCTGCAACACAATAACTGCTAAGAACTTACAATAATCATGTAATGTGAATAAAATATTTTGAACCTTCAAACTATGAGGGCTGGGCGTAATTAGCAGATTCCAGTTACCAAGAATGGTTATAACTTAACAAGAGAAGGAGCTAGACAGGTTAATTAACAAGATAAACTAGCAAATTTAAACGTCGATAAACAACACCTACGCGAACAATAAAACTAAATCTCTTTCTGGTAACCAGGACTGCCAATTTCACATAGTTTTACTTTAACACGTTTGTTTAGAACAAAATAGTGTCTACCAGTAATAAAACTCTCACTGCGTCACTCATTGCTAGTGCTGTAATTCCATTCCCATACACATTAGCCACACTTAGAGGCCCATACAAATCTGACCGTCTTCCACACACTACCGGCAATAGCATGCTCAACACGCTATATATAGGGAGCGGTGCCATCAATAAGAAACAAACAGTAACTGTATTTGCCGAAAGCGCGATCCACTCTTGGTACTAAGCCAAGTTAACACGTGTAAGTGCACACACTGAGAAACTGTGTACTTCGTTTAGCCTGGCTTATACGACGGCCAGTCCATACAGGACACAACACATATACCGTGGCCTACGGCTAGTTGCACGATGGTTCCAATTCTTCTCTCCGCCAGAAAGTACTCTCACTCTCTCCTCAGCGCCATCGCGCTTGGCCTTTTAAAATTAGCCGCGCCAGATTTCCTCTAATAATTAGAACTTTAATTCAGCGCGAGATATCGTACCAGGATAACCCCTGAAAAAAGGTCGATCTGGCCACAGCTCAACGTCCTGACCATTTTCCGATCTTCGAGGACTTCACAATTTTCTGTCAACATGGCTTTATATACTACGATCAGAGTACGACACAATCATTGTCCGGAAGACTGCTCGTGTGTGTTACAAACAGCAAAGGTTCTATCAGACACCTTTGAAGTACACTGGTCGCTACATGTGTTTCTGACGAAGTCATCCCTGTAACAACGCTGTGTTGAGTGCCGGTTCAAGGTAGTCTTTAGTTAAATACCATACCTGTACAAACGGGATCTTTACACTACATGAAAGCCACCTCTACACACAAAACAGCTTTGTCTTATTCACGTACAGCACGTACACCTGGGTATGAGCTGTTTTTGTTGTTAACACCACTCGGTGACATCAGTACTATGGGAAACATTTGTTAAGGGGAGGAAGAAATTGTGTTTATAACCTAAGATGACAATGGTAGCCACAGAAAGTAGTGTTTTATTCTGTACTGCTTTGGAACGCAGGCGACTTGAGCTTGACAGCACACGATATTTTAGTTAGTGACCATTCCGATTGTCATCCCATTACCATGATATTCTTTTATTTCATGAAAATTGTGTGCAAAACGTTCTGTAATGTATCTTTCCCAAAGCTGGTTCACTTTCGGTACCATTTCAGTATTGCCAACATAACAATGTGGCACTACAAGTTGGGATACGGAAGTTTTAATACCTCCAGGTTCAGTGTTCTGACATAATCACTCACAACAATCAGTTGTTTCTTGTGCCACTGTTCCGCGTATAAGAAGGATCACAATGATTATAAACGGACTTGGCAGGGTTAGCTGAAAGGATGGCCGGATTAATTTCCTGTCGACATCCCGTTACTATCCCGAGATGGAATTAGTGCAACCCAGCGGTCTCCGTGAAATACACTACTGGCCATTAAAATTGCTACATCAAGAAGAAATGCAGATAATAAACGGGTATTCATTGGATAAACATATTATACTAGAACTGATATGTGATTACATTTTCACGCAATTTGGGTGCATAGATCCTGAGAAATCAGTACCCAGAACAACCACCTCTGGCCGTAATAACGGCCTTGATACGCCTGGGCATTGAGTCAAACAGAGCTTGGATGGCATGTACAGATACAGCAGCCCATACTGCTTCAACACGATACCACAGTTCATCAAGAGTAGTGACTGGCATATTGTGACGAGCCAGTTGCTCGGCTACCATTGACCAGACGTTTCCGATTGGTGAGAGATCTGGAGAACGTGCTGGCCGGGGCAGTAGTCGAACATTTTCTGTATCCAGAAAGGCCCTACAAGACCTGCAACATGCGGTCGTTCATTATCCTGCTGAAATGTAGGGTTTCGCAGGGATCGAATGAAGGGTAGAGCCCGCCCGGGTTCCCGGGTTCGATTCCCGGCGGGGTCAGGGATTTTCTCTGCCTCGTGATGGCTGGGTGTTGTGTGTTGTCCTTAGGTTAGTTAGGTTTAAGTAGTTCTAAGTTCTAGGGGACTTATGACCACAGCAGTTGAGTCCCATAGTGCTCAGAGCCATTTGAACCATTTTGAAGGGTAGAGCCACGGGTCGTAACACATCTGAAATGTTACGTCCACTGTTCATAGTGCCATCAATGCGAACAAGAGGTGACCGAGACGTGTAATCAATCGCACCCCATACCATCACGCCGGGTGATACGCCAGTACGGCAATGACGAATACAGGCTTCCAATGTGCGTTCACCGCGATGTCTCCAAACACAGATGCGACCATCATGATGCTGTAAACAGAACCTGGATTCATCCGAAAAAATGATGTTTTGCCACTCGTGCACCCAGGTTCGTCGTTGAGTACACCATCGCAGGCGCTCCTGTCTGTGATGCAGCGCCAAGGGTAACTGCAACCATGGTCTCCGAGCTGATACCATGCTGCTGCAAACGTCGTCGAACTGTTCGTGCAGATGGTTGTTGTCTTGCAAACGTCCCCATCTGTTGACTCAGTGATCGAGACGTGACTGCACAATCCGTTACAGCCATGCGGATAAGATGCCTGTCATCTCGACTGCTAGTGATACGAGGCCGTTGGGATCCAGCACGGCGTTCCTATTACCCTCCTCAACCCAGCGATTCCTTATTCTGCTAACCGTCATTGGATCTCGATCAACGCGAGCAGCAATGTCGCAATACGATAAACCGCAATCGCGATAGGCTACAATCCGACCGTTATCAAAGTCGGAAACGTGATGGTACGCTTTTCTCCTCCTTAGACGAGGCATCACAACAACGTTTCACCAGGCATCGCCAGTCAACTGCTGTTTGTGTATGAGAAATCGGTTGGAAACTTTCCTCATGTCAGCACGTTGTAGGTGCGGCCACCGGCGCCAGCCTTGTGTGAATGCTCTGAAAAGCTAATCATTTGCATATCACAGCTTCTTCTTCCTGTCAGTTAAATTTCGCGTCTGTAGCACGTCATCTTCGTGGTTAGCAATTTTATTGGTCAGTAGTGTATTATTCATATGAAAATGTGCGAAAATTTTCTAAATGTTTGAGAATCGAGTAACTGAGGGGGAACTAGAGTAGAACTTCGATATTCACCTAGTCGGTCGTGAGAAACCACCTAGAAACCACATCCATGGTGGGTGCCACGTCGACCCTAGTCGTTAATCCGCCGGGCGGATTCGATCTATCCCGGAAGCGATGCTTTAACGCGGGCGGCTAATCAGTAGGCACAGTGAAGACTCCAAACCAGTGTGATATAGCCTGATCAAGCCTTCAGCTCTTCATTATCAAAAGATATTAAAAACATTTTTGAAATCAAATAGAGAAGTAAAATGACAAAAAAATGTTCATGTACAGCAGCCATTGTGTAAGGCACGTCACATTCAGTGGAACTCTAGAATTTGTAGACGCTAACGAACATCAAGGGTCTCCCTATTAGACATCGTTTTAAAGAAAGGTGCAGATTAAAATGTAACTTTACGTCATAGACCTCGTACAAAATTACTACGCTAATGTCACACAATTTCGCAACGATCAATTGAAAGCACATACAAGAAGTTGAAAAAGGATCCCACAACGAATGTGCTGAATGCCACCAATCGTCTGATAAAACAGTCTTCCATTCCTACAGAAGTTAAAAAGTATCTTTGTAAAACGGAGGCTTATCCTCCGAGATTATATGGATTACCAAAGATACATAAGCCTGATGTTCCTTTGAGACCAATAGTCAGCGCAATTGGAGCTCCTACCCAAGAACTAGCCAGACACCTTGCCTCTTTGTTACAACCTTACATAGGCAAAACTGAAAGTCATATTAAAAACTCTCTACATTTCATTGAGAAATTGAGGGAAATTACTGTCGGTCCTAATGACATCCTTGTCAGTTTTGATATAGTGTCTTTGTTCACGATGGTTCCAGTTGATGAAGCTCTCTCCCATATAGCCGATATGTTCCCTACTGATGTAGTAGCCTTGTTCCAACACTGTCTATCCTCGACCTATTTTCAGTACAATGGCGAATTTTATGAACAGATCGATGGGGTAGCCATGGGAAGCCCCCTAAGTCCCGCAATTGCGAATTTATTCATGGAATATTTTGAACATCAAGCACTGCAGTCGGCCAAAAAACGCCCCTCGAAGTGGTATCGGTATGTGGATGATACCTTTGTAATATGGAATCATGAGGAAGAAGACTTGAATGATTTCCTGGTACACTTAAATAGCATCAACCCAAAGATTAAATTTACTATGGAGAAGGAGAAGAACGGACAAGTTAACTTCTTGGATGTATCAGTTATCAAACGGGCGGATGGGACCTTAGGCCATAAGGTCTACAGGAAAGGTACACATACTGATCGCTACCTCCATAAGAACTGAAACCACCACCCTAGGCAAAAGAGGGGGGTCATAAAAACATTAGTGGATAGGGCCAATAATATTTGTGAACCAGGCTACTTACAAGAAGAACTAAATCATTTACGAATAGCCTTTGCAAAAAATGGTTACACGAAAAACGAGATTAACCGAGCACTTCACCCAAATAGAAAAATGCCTAAAAATAGGAGAGAGCAACAACCATCAGCTGGAAAAGTATTTCTTCCGTTCATCCATAATATCACGGATCGCATTGGGAAAGTACTAGCCAAGTTTCACGTAGAGACCATTTTCAGACCTACTAAGAAAATTAGTGAATGCCTAAGATCAACAAAAGATGCTCGTCACCCCCTAGCCACCCCAGGGGTATATAAAATTCCGTGCAGTTGTGGCAGGGTTTACATAGGAACTACAAAAAGAAGCATCAATACACGGTTGACGGAGCGCAAAAGAAACTGTCGCTTGGGACATATCGACAAATCGGCAGTAGCGGAACATGTTTTTAAGGATGGAGATCACGAAATAAAATTTGGTGAAACCAGCGTGCTAGCGAGGACGTCGCATTATTATACACGTATGTGTAGAGAGGCAATTGAAATCCACAAACATCAATACAATTTTAATCGTAAAGAAGAATGATTAAAATTGGATAAGATATGGCGGTCGACGTTGCATCAATCACATGACAATCGATTGCCTGCAATCGAGAGAACAGACGATAGCCAGAGATAGCTGCACATCGACGCCACGTGACGTGCGGTGGCGCCCTCTACGATATCCATATAAGCGGCGGCCCCAGCTCCTAGCAGCCAGTCGTTGACTCACCTCCGAAGATGTTCTCCGTAGTTGAGAACGAAACGTTAGGGAGAAGAAGTTTTACAGATCGACCACGGCAACTTAGCCCGGAAGTGTTTATTGATGAAGACGCCGGCCGTGAAAGCCTACATGGAATGAAAGCACGTAACTGTTCACAACACTGAGTGATTCAAAAAGAAAGAATGGATTTAGTTGTTTATTACAGACAAAGTGTAAGAAATTGAAGCTCGTTGCGCATGTCACTGCATAGAGGAAGGTTCAAAGTTTTCATACAACTGCGTTGATGTTTGTTTGTAACAACATGGCGACTTCACCACAAAAGAAATCGTTTTGTATACTGGAATATGCGCAAAGTTACGCCATTGTTAAACATTGTGCAACACAAAGAGCATTCCGCCGTCGACTTAGCAAGAAGCCGCCTCTACACAAGCATATTTACTGTTGGAGTACAAAATTTTTTGAAGTTAGTTGCAATCAAAGAGAAAAATACCGATCGACCACGCACGTTTAAAGAGAATGTCGAACGTATCCGAGAAGCGTCCACGCGGAGCGCTCTGAAGTCCACAAGAAGGCCAGACCAGGAACTTTAATTTCCACAGACAACGGTGTGGCGTGTTCCGAAACAACTCCCGCATATGAAGCCCTACAAGTTGCAGTTGCTGCAGCAATTGTGTCACGGCGACCGAGACAGAAGGAACGAATTTTGCATTTCAGTTCTCCAGGATACTCCGAACAACTCAGCTTAACGGATGAATCGACGTTCCATCTATCGAGTAAAGTAAACCACCATAATATAAGAATAAGAGGATCACAGAATCCTGTATGGGTGTCACAAAATCCTGGCGTCTTCGACGAACATGTGCTGTTTCTCTTCACAAAGTTTATGGACCATTCTTTTTTGCAGAGGAAACGTGTTTGGCTCTGAGCACATGGGACTTAACATTTGAGGTCATCAGTCCCCTAGAACGTAGAACTACTTAAACCTAACTAACCGAAGGACATCACACACATCCATGCCCGAGGCAGGATTCGAACCTGCGACCGTAGCGGTCGCGCGGTTTCAGACTGAAGCGCCTAGAACCGCTGTGCCACATCGGCCGGCCGGAAACGTGTTTCCTCAAGTTCACTAAGATTACAAATGAATCATCTTTGTGCCTGACGGCTCCCAGCCTCACTTTCACCTTGAGCTGCGGCGTTACCATAACAACACCATCCCACAACATTACATGAGAAGAGATGAACAACAGGTCACCTTTTCAGTACAAAAATGAACTAGATGCTGGGTTCATGCCTTAGTATGGTATACGGTTTTAAACTGTCAGGAAGGTTCAAACCTTCGTTTAGCAGGATATGATCGGTCTGTCTTTGCAAAATCACAGTTTCTATTCTTTTTAATTCCGTTTCGTAATATGTAATCCCCTGTTTTACCACTGATTTCCCAAAAGAAGGGATGTTTATCAACTGTAAGATCTGACGAAACTTCCCTTAGGCCTACATGTGGTTCACTAGGTGTGGAATTCTTCGTGTGTCTGTTATCAATTTCAGATTCACTAACGTCGAGCTTTTCACCACAATTACTGCTGCACGAACCATTTTTAGGTTTCAAGTTCTCAGGAGAGGAAGAACTTGCAGCTATAGAATCTAGTCCTTTGTTAATGAGAAATGCATAATGTTTACGCGAACGCAATACAATGAACCTTCCTTTATCCAATGATATGCGCAATGTGTTTCTATCTTTCATAGTTTCTCTGTAATAAACATGTGGAATCTGTTCTTAGTATTTGTATCACCCCGTGTAACACAAAATATTTAATATCCATTCCCTATTTAACGGAGAGTATACAATTGCATTAACACACTGGACTGTGTCACGCCTTCAACACTACTTCTTAACCCCAAGTAAACTAACTTATGCGGACTTGTGTTATTGGACGGTCAACTGTATCTGGAAACGAAACAGTAAAGTTCTTTTCCTGTGCTGTAAGTAAAACAATCTAGTCAGAGACCTTTATAGCTCATTTCCTACGACACTAGCAATTTTTATAACACTTGCTAACTGTAGAAACATAATCGTACATGTGTAAATACTGCAGCTCGACATGTAAGCAGGGTAGCTGTTAAGTAACCCATACTGATGAGCCACCGGGCGACGGCAAGTGCACGTTCAGTGGTAGAGACGAGCAGTAGGAAGTTCGGGAGCCAGTGAATGACTTGTTGGGCGTCCTGGCTTTTTCTGTCATTTGCCACGAAATTCCAAAGGCGCTGTCGTGCCGTGGGCGGCTCTTCTTGCCGTGTCGCCGTACACATCTCGCGGCGCCCAATTTGTGTGTTCTTGCCGCTCCGGAGCGACACAGGGTGACAAGTGCGGCCGGACTTCCGCTGCGGCCCATTGTAGGCCCTCGTCTGAGGCTCTCGCTTGACTGACCACACGGCTGCAAGAAGGGCACACCGGGAGAGAGCGTGGCCAGTATCTCGCGCACGCCTCTGTCACGTGCTCCAGGTCCCTGACTCTGGTTGCTTCTCTGCGCTGCAGCGGAGGATCCGATATGTAGTTTCAGAAATGAGGCTGTCCTTACTACTGTTGCCCCTGGCGTTCATGTCTTAACAAGAATGGGCGTGCAGACGCAAAAACTATGCACTTGACGAAACTACCGCAGTTACGACGCCATGGATGAATGAACAAAGTAGCAGGATCTAATGGCATCCCTGTCGAAATCTATACAGAAATTTAAGTTGTTTTAGTTCCTCTTTTATACAAAATATGATGTAGGTCGCTAAACTGGCCACAAGTACTGCAACAAAGCACAGGTCACAACTGTGTTGAATGTAGTGAAACGAGAGGCAGGACAACCAGCCACTAAACAGGATAACATCACTATTGAGATGAATGGACGAGCTATAAATGAAGAGTCACAGGCAGCAAATTTATTGAATAATCGTTTCTTTAAAAAATAGTAGTAACTATGGGGACAGTAGTTCAGGAGAAAAATCACAGCAGGATGTTGGGAAAGAACTCTCATAAAATTCAGTGACATGAATATATCGCAAATTTCTTGCTCTGAAATTAAGAAAATTATATATATTCTCTCAAAAATAAAAGGTGTTCTGGATTTGATAGTGTTTCCCATATACTAAAGATCTGTCGTCTCCTAAAAAGCACTGTCTTATCTGAAATATGTGATGCGTCGCTAACTCTGGGCATTTTTCCAGAAAGACAGAAATATGCCGTTGTCAGCCCCTCTTTAAGAACTGTGATAGGGTAGATGTCAGTAACTAGCGACCTGTTTCACTACTGACACCATTTCCCAAAATTCGTCAGAGCGTGGAGAGAAGTGGGCAGTAGTTCTGAGCCAGGAAGCAGCACGGTTCCGAAAAACCTTGTAAACTTTTGGTCACGTTACCAGGTCCGTCTACAGGAAGTGTGTTATGGTTGCACAATACCCTGCACGCTGTCACTGCACTTGATGGGCGAACAGAATTTGTATTAGATTCTGTACTGCCGGTCAGTATTATCTGAACTGGAATTAACGGCGAATCCGTGGCGGGTTACATCGGCACAGCTAAACTTCCAGGTGTACAATTGTTTCCTTATGGAGCTACGGCTGTACAAGGAATATTGAATTTATCGGTACGTATCCTCTGTGACTTAAATTTGTTGCTTGTACTTATTAGCATCTTGTCACCAAGTGTAGTTGGCATTAACGTCCACATCGTCAAGTTCAACTTTAATGTTTGGTGTACCGTAATTTAAGAAATATTTTGCAATTGTTATTGTCTTGAATATTGTTAGGTGTTTTACATTTATCGTATTGTCGAGATATTATAAAAGATAAGTGGAAGTCTTTTCCTTTTGTGACTTCATGAGGTATAGTTCTGGAGCTAATAAAATTTCAACTTGCTCAGTGTGAGTTGGTACATGTTCTACAGTATGTAATAATAATTTTGAACAACTTCTTATAAATATCTTACAGTAATTTGAAGATTAAATTAGAGTGACACTGGTTAATACAGATATTGTCCTGACGGAGTTGGACGGAATATAATGCCCACAAGTCCAAGTCGGTACGACAAGAATTGTAAACGTCTTTTGATAAACGATAATATTTGTTAATTTTTTAAAAAAATGGTTCAAATGGCTCTGAACACTATGGGACTTAACTGCTGAGGTCATCAGTCCCCTAGAACTTAGAACTACTTAAACCTAACTAACTTAAGGACATCACAAACATCCATGCCCGAGGTAGGATTCGAACCTGCGACTGTAGCGGTCGCGCGGTTCCAGACTGTAGTGCCCAGAACCGCTCGGCCACCTCGGCCGGCGTTAATTTTCAGATGACCAGAGTTGTTGCTTTATAGATCTGTTATAATAACCCTGTAACCACCCGGCAACCAATCGGTTTCTCAGGTGACGGCAATGGGACTTCGAGGTCAGGATCAAGACGGACCGCCCCGCGGGGTAGTCTTGCGATCTGAGGCGTCTTATCACGGTTCGCGCGGCTCTCCCCGTCGGAGGTTTCAGTCCCCACTCGGGCATGGGTGTGTATATTGTCCTTAGTGTAAGTCAGTTGGATTCAGTAGTACGTAAGCCTAGGGACCGATGACCTCAGCAGTTTGGTCCCATAAGACCTTACCACCAAAAAATCAAGGCGGACCATCACTCCACGGGTGCTCTGCGACCGCAGGCACTAATAAAACGTCATTAACAAACAGGGATTTACAGTTCCAAAATAAACTGTGCCATCAGTTACGGCAGCCAACAGTGGGGGCGGGTAGGAAGCCGCTAGCCTACATCTACATCCGTACTCCGCAAGCCACCTGACGGTGTGTGGCGGAGGGTACCTTGAGTACCACTATCGGTTCTCCCTTCTATTCCAGTCTCGTATTGTTCGTGGAAAGAAGGATTGTCAGTATGCCTCTGTGTGGGCTCTAATCTCTCTGATTTTATCCTCATGGTCCCTTCGCGAGATATACGTAGGAAGGAGCAATATACTGCTTGACTCATCGGTAAAGGTATGTTCTCGAAACTTCAACAAAAGCCCGTACCGAGCTACTGATCGTCTCTCCTGCACAGTCTTCCACTGGAGTTTATCTATCATCTCCGTAACGCTTTCGCGATTACTAAATGATCCTGTAACGAAGCGCGCTGTTCTCCATTGGATCTTCTCTATCTCTTCTATCAACCCTATCTGGTACGGATCCCACACTGCTGAGCAGTATTCAAGCAGTGAGCGAACAAGCGTACTGTTACCTACTTCCTCTGTTTTCGGATTGCATTTCCTTAGGATTCTTCCAATGAATCTCAGTCTGGCATCTGCTTTACCGATGATCAACTTTATATGATCATTCCATTTTAAATCACTCCTTATGCGTACTCCCAGATAATTTATGGAATTAACTGCTACCAGTTGCTGACCTGCTATATTGTAGCTAAATGATAAGGGGTCTTTCTTTCTATGTATTCGCAGCACATTAAACTTGTCTACATTGAGATTCAATAGCCATTCCCTGCACCATGCGTCAATTCGCTGCAGATCCTCCTGCATTTCAGTACAATTTTCCATTGTTACGACCTCTGGATATACCACAGCAAAAAGCCTCTGTGAACTTCCGATGTCATCCACAAGGTCATTTATGTATATTGTGAATAGCAACGGTCCTACGACACTCACCTGTGGCACACCTGAAATCACTCTTACTTCGGAAGACTTCTCTCCATTGAGAATGACATACTGCGTTCTGTTGTCTAGGAACTCTTCAATAGAATCACACAATTTCTGATAGTCCATATGCTCTTACTTTGTTCATTAAACGACTGTGAGGAACTGTATCGAACGCCTTGCGGAAGTCAAGAAACACGGCATCTACCTGGGAACCCGTGTCTATGGCCCTCTGAGTCTCGTGGACGAATAGCGCGAGCTGGGTTTCACACGATCGTCTTTTTCGAAACCCTACAGAGTAAATTTCTAGTCTCCAGAAAAGTCATTATACTCGAACATAATACATGTTCCAAAATTCTACAACTGATCGACGTTAGAGTTATAGGTCTATAGTTCTGCACATCTCTTCGACGTCCCTTCTTGAAAATGGGGTTGACCTGTGACCTTTTCCAATCCTTTGGAACGCTACGCTCTTCTAGAGACCTACGGTACACCGCTGCAAGAAGGGGGGGCAAGTTCCTTCGCGTACTCTGTGTAAAATCGAACTGGTATCCCATCAGGTCCAGCGGCCTTTCCTCTTTTGAGCGATTTTAAATGTTTCTCTATCCCTCTGTCGTCTATTTCGATGTCTACCATTTTGTCATCTGTACGACAATCTTGAGAAGGAACTACAGTGCAGTCTTCGTCTGTGAAACAGCTTTCGAAAAAGACATTTAGTATTTCGGCCTTTAGTCTGTCATCCACTGTTTCAGTACCATTTTGGTCACAGAGTGTCTGGACATTTTGTTTTGATCCACCTACCGCTTTGACATAAGACCAAAATTTCTTAGGAATATCTGCCAAGTCAGTACATAGAATTTTACTTTCGAATTCATTGAACGCCTCTCGATAGCCCTCCTAACACTACATTTCGCTTCACGTAGTTTTTGTTTGTCTGCAAGGCTTTGGCTGTGTTTATGTTTGCTGTGAAGTTGCTTCCGCAGCAGTTTTCTAACTCGGTTGTTGTACCACGGTGGCTCTTTTCCATCTCTTACGATCTTGCTTGGCGCATACTCATCTAACACATATTGTACGATGGGTTTGAACTTTGTCCACTGATCCTCAACACTATCTGTACTTGAGACAAAATTTTTGTGTTGAGCCATCAGATACTCTGTAATCTGCTTTTTGTCACTTTTGCTAAACAGAAAAATCTTCCTGACTTTTTAAATATTTCGATTTACGTCTGAAATCATCGATGCAGTAACCGCTTTATGATCGCTGATTCCCTGTTCTGCGTTAACTGTTTCAAATAGTTCGGGTCTGTTTGCCACCAGAAGGTCTAATATGTTATCGCCACGAGTCGGTTCTCTGTTTAACTGCTCAAGGTAGTTTTCAGATAAAGCACTTAAAAAAATTTCACTGGATTCTTTGTCCCTGCCACCCGTGATGAACGTTTGAGTCTCCCAGTCTATGTGCGGCAAATTAAAATCTCCACCCAGAATGCGCTGACACCCACGCCTGCCACGCCGTCCCGCCCACTGCATCGGTGGAGGCACTTACTCAGAACCAGGCGGCGTCACAACACGTTGGCCGCAGCTCGGCCGCTACTGGCTGCGCTGGCTCTGGTGTCAGCAGCGAAGGGCAGGGGGTTCCAGAGCTCTCTCGTCGACATCGCAGACCGCATCCTGGAAAGCACCCATTGGCCCCACATGGAATGTGCAACGTCGGACTGGGTCACACTGTGCCCTCCGACAGGAGTAGGGCCCGCAGCATGGAAGTACGTTTACAGGTACGGAAGGAGGCAGCAGATGCGACAATCACCTCTTCAATGACGATTGTTGACTGATCCTTGTCCAACCACCCAGGCCTCACATTTTGAATGTCGCCCATAGCTTCCCATCAGTCCCGACTAGAACAGCACTGAGGCATGCAACTGCAAAGTCCTCCTGGCAGATCTCGCTCTTCCATCAGAGTTCAAAGATGGTCTCCATGAGCAGAATCGACACTGGCCCTACCTCCAGGGTGGCTGCCTGCAAACTGAGTACAAATAGAGCAAGCCACTAGAAAAGAGTAATATTTATACAGGAACTGTTTCATGTACCTTGCTATTGTGAGGCAATTATGACTTGCTGGCTGCTTTTATTGACAATTAATTTACTGTCCGCCTCAACTGTGGCTGAAAGGTGTCTTAAGTCATCCTTTCGGAAGGAGTAGTGGACGTAGTCTGCATTGTCGATACTCCGAGTAATTGTTGTTACATCCAGCGTATGGCTTGTTACTTCATTCTGCCTCATCAGCACAATGACGGCATCCTCCTCTCACTATGTTGTCGTCCTGCTGCATTGGCTTTTTGGACAGCCAGTACTTACACTGTGCAGTAATTGCCTCTGTCTTGTGACCGCATTAGATGTAACATCAGCAGTCTCTGCTTGTTGACATTCCACCTGGCAGTTGAATACTGACCTGCTTTGCTGGCCTCTTGCGTTAACAAGGGAACTCTTCCAAACTTCTGCTCCATTCTCAATCCTGTTATTTCGTAACTCTTCATTGCTACCTTCCTTCAACAAATTCCTTCGTATTTGACTCGTGGTATTCCTAGAACATTCACAGGGAAGTTTACATTATGCATTCTACTTATCCTTCTATGAACCAGTTGATCACGAAAACAAAGTTCTTGCACTTAATCTGAACTTGGCAAAACCACTCTTCAGAGTTTAGCTCACTAAGCAACTTATCTAATATTTACGTTTTCTAAATCATTACTTAAACAGTGGCATTATCTGTTCTCATCACATAGGCTGCATACACATAAGTTTACTATCTCGTGAGTACGGGGACAAGGCGGTGCAACCCCACATTCCATTCTTGCCAGATGTATCCAATATGGCGGCAGTGACGTCATCCAAGATGGCGGGCATGACGTCATTCAAGATGGCGGCCATGAAGCCATTCAAGATGGCGAGATTTGGAGGGAAGATAGGACAATTGGGCTACCTCCACTAACCTAACAACACCTCCCCTCCCCTCCCACAGAAAAAAGGCAGCAAGTTAAAATTCCAACAGAATAATGCATCACAACACGGTTATCTCTACTAACCTAAGAAAATCGCAGGAAAATAGGTCACTTGGGCTACCTCCACTAATCTAAGTCATCTGACCACCACCTCTTCCTATGAACTAGTGCCAAATTTGAATTTTGGCTGTGAAATAGGTCAATTGGGGTTTCTCTGCGAACCTAAGAAAATGGCGGGAAAGAAAGCTCACCTCCACTAACCTAAGTCACCCAACCACCACCTCCTCCTAGGGATTTGTGGGAAAAGGACTCGACCAATACAGGGTTGCTGGCCGCCGGCCGGTGTGGCCGAGTGGTTCTAGGTGCTTCAGTCCGGAACCGTGAGACTGCTACGGTTGCAGGTTCGAATTCTGCCTTGGGCATGGATGTGTGTGATGTCCTTAGGTTAGTTAGGTATAAGTAGTTCTAAGTTCTAGGGGACTGATGACCTCAGATGTTAAGTCCCATAGTGCTCAGAGCCATTTTAAGGGCTGCTGGAGAGAGGAACAAGTGTACTTTATTTATTTTGGAATAATTTATTTAGGGACTGAGTAAATTTATTACACTGATACAAAACACACGCTCTGACATGCTTGGGGTCACGTCACACAGCCTACAGAAATGCAAATCACTAAAAGACTCTGCAAACATGCTTGCTAATCAGCAAATATAAAAAATTTGCACCAGTCTTTATTTGAACAAAAAGCCGCTACTGCCATCCAGTGGGTTCACCATGAGGTCCAGAGCCCAACGGACCTAGTACACAGTACCACAACCAGAAGGCACTGTCATCTGTTCTGTGACAGAATCCAAGATCGTGGGGGAAATGGCGGGAAACAGTGCAGTTGCTATGGGATCTGGAGTCCAAGAGACATAGCACACAGTACTGCCACCAGAGGGTACTGTCATCTATTACGTGACATAACCCAAGAAGGCGGTCTGAGGTGGGGGGAAATGGCGGGAAGACGACTCTACCTGTGCTGGACATAAGTCTTTATTTTGCAGGCAGTGTCACCACCACAAGATTTAAACTCCAACAGAGGGTGCTGTTATCCCTCCTGTGATGTAATCCAAGAAGGTGGTCTGGAGGGGGAAATGACATGAAAATGACACATCCTGCACTGGGCTGCTGGAGAGAATAAGGAAAGAGTGTACTTTATTTATTGTGGAGTAACTTATTTAGGAATGGAGTATATTTATCCCACTGATACAGATATTTTGGAACAATTTATTTAGGAATGGAGTATACTTATCCCACTGCTACAGAACACATGCTCTGACATGCATGGGCTCACACCACACAGCCCACAGACATGTCAACTACTCCTAAATAACGCTCTGCAGACATGAAAACAGCTCCTAAATTACCAAAATAATTTCAATACAGACATACAAACTGCTCCTAAATAATGCAGTACACAGATGTGCAGACACGAAATCAACCATAAACTGCCAAAATAACTCATAGCACAGCCTACATACCTGCTCGCAAAATAATGCAACAGATGTTCAAATAACATACGCAGACATCAGCAGACCGCACAGGAGGCTACCTGCAGCCCCACGAAGTGACGCGACCATCAGCTGTCAAAACAAACGCAGGTGTATGATCGGGTCCCACACGCATGAGGTGGCAGCACCCCTTTCATACTTGGTACCTGAGAAATTCCTCTCGAAATACGTGTTTACCTAGTGCTAAGCTCTTCAACATGGGTGCATCTCGAGAAATCTTGTGCACTTGGATGGGTGAGGACTCGGAAAGCTCCATTCATTCACAAGACGTGGAGTGTAGTAGTCTTCTCCTGATCAGTTACAGATTAATTCGGTAATGGTGCTGCAGGACGTGTTGGTCGATGACAGTGTGATGAGGGTCTTTCACGCTCTGATTTTATCCTAAGGCTGCGAGAATGCTCTGTGACTCCCATATACATATAGATTGATCATAAAATAAGCACTATGCTCGAGGTGTTAGAAATATGTAGAGCGCTGTCTGGTATGCTTTGATGATTTATGTGTTTGAGAATTAACACTGAATGGACTGAGCAGTCATCAATCTACATTCGCATTGATACTCGCAAAGTAGAGAAGGAGCGATTCCACTATGATACTGAAATTGGGGAAACATCCTGTCACATCCTTGGCCAATGTTGAAGTTACTGTAAAATTGCTAAAATTGTTCGAGCTGTCAACTGTAGTGCTTATTATTACAGTACATCGGTGGTGTCTTTTCCATCCCATCCATGCATTGGCGATCTGTTGGTTACCACATAATGACTGACTGACAGCGCTTGTTTGACTTGAGGAATGATTTTTGTGGATGGGTGACACGTTTTAGGGATTGCTAGCAGTGAAACACGTTTTCTCGGATTCATCTTGTTGCGGCATACTTGTTCCCATGTATAAATTGTTAGGTGCGTACCAGAAGATAAGCAAGTACTTCCTCAATTTCCCTGCATTTCGATGTATATTCAGTAAATTAATACCTATTTCCTCATCATTTATTTCAATTCTATCGATTTTAAGTCAGATCTATCCATGCGATCATGCGAAAAAGTCGACATCGAAACGAAGGGAATCAAGGAGGCAGTCAATTTTTTTCCTTCAACGCAGCATTATGCTGTATGTCTATTGAGGTACCAGTGATACACATGAGTTTACTACTGTATTTAATGCTTTTCAGGAAGACAGAGAACCATCCGCCTCTAAACCTATTTGCATCTGCGTTAAAGGATAAAAGTGAGTAAATGGGGTGATCGATTGAATCAAGCTGTAATGAGATGCGATTTAATGGTAGACTGATGATGCATTCTAGACGAACTTTGATTTATGCGATCTACTCCAACCCCCCTGTCGCATCTTGTGGGTAATATCGAGACTTCAGTGTCATAACTAATACAGCGATAGGTGCTTGTGAGGCACTGCAATCCCCGTGTACACATTTGCGTGACAGGTGTGCTGTTTACAGAGATAGTGACGGAATTAATCGTAATTTTCACGTGCCTGATGCTGCCGCTATGCGATTACCTGTTTTCTTGTAACAGACGTTCCCGATTACTAACGATCATTTTATAAAGGGCTGATGCAGGCATAAAATAATTTCTGAACCGTGATCGGATGTGAACAGTGGGCTCTATACATCTCCTGAAAGCTATATTGTACTCGTATCACACAGAGCCAACGTCTTAAGGAAGTAGTTTTTCCGTTTTACGGTTTGATAACATAGTTTATCGTAGAGAAACTGGGAAGAAGGATGTCTGTCCTGTGCTTGAAATTCTATTTCATACAATGGAATATTAACAGCGCTACATTCCATACAACTGATAGGTTGGAAACGCAAGCGATCTAACATTATAGCCTGTTTTAAGTGCAGAACATTGTAGCCCTAGGAGTGCGTGTGTTTATGTTCTCTCTTACCAATAACTTCCAGGTACCGATCCTAGACACTCGAACAATAGAGTTGATAGCTAGGTTGACTTACGTAAAAATGCGTCGAACTCCATCCGTCTGGAGCTCCATCACGCATAAAAATCATTCGTTTCTTGTTCTTCTTAACTGTCTGCTATTATATCACGACACTTTGAAATCTGTTACTATACATCCACAAGGAGTGCTAAGCTCCTCGACATGAGTGCAACTTGAGAAATCTCGTGCGCTTGGATGGGTGAGGACTCGCAAAGCTCCATTCATTCACGAGACGTGGAGTGTAGCAGTCTGCTACTGATCGGTTGCAGATTAATGCGGTAACAGTGTTGCAGGGCGGGTTGGTCAATGACAGTGTGATTAGGGTCTTTCACGATCTGATTTTACCCTAAGACAGCGAGAATGCTCTGCGACTCTCATACGCAGAGAGATAGATTGTAAATTAAGCACTGTGCATGAGATGTTAGAAATATGTAGAGCACTATCTGGTATACTTTGATGATTCATGTGTTCGAGAATTAACAATGAATGGACGTACTGAGCGGTCATCTACCTACATTCGCAATGATACTCGCAAAGTAGAGAAGGGGCGGTTTAGCTATGATACTGAAATTGGGGAAACATGTTGTCACATCCTTGACCAATGTTGAAGTTACTGTAAAATTGCTAAAATTATTCGCACTTTAAACTGTGATGCTATTATTACAGTACATCGGCAGCGTCTTCTCTATCCCATCCATGCATTGGCGCGCTGTTGGTTACCACATAATGATTGACTGACAGTGTTTGTTTGAGTTGGGGAATGAGTTTTGTGGATGAGTGAGACGTTCTGCGGGTTGCTAGCAGTGAAACAGTGATTGTGTACTCTAAGATGTATGCGCTGCCTGCAATAGGCAAGACATAGGAGAGTCTCTGACCAGAGAGCAGTATGTCGTTAGTTGTTGCTTGTCGCTAGTCTTGTCTAGTCTGCGCTTGTCTGCGCGTGTCGACAGTAGTCTTGAGTAGTCTGCGTGAGTCGGCGGTAGTCGGCGCGTGTCGGCTGTCTGCTCTGCTCGGGACTCTGGTCAGGACTCTGGCGGATGAGTATTGTTGTAGAAGGTAAAGAAGCAGCCTTGCGCATATCTAGTAATGTATATTAATTGTCATTTAATTTCTTTAAAAAATGCCCCAATAATAATTTTTATAATATAAAGTAATTTTTAAAAAAAGCATTCATTTCAATTTAAAGATTTTATCCAATGAATAATTAATTCCTTTCACGAGTCACAAAGCATAGGTCAGCATTGCACGGAGCTGTGCCGAAAATTTTTTTATGTAAGAGCAGATATATTTGCAGTTTTTATTGAGGTAAGAAATTTTTGCTTCCTTTTTATTCAGAATGCAGGGCCGAGGCGCAGCGCTGCTGTCGTCATAAAATTTACCAGGTTACTAAATTTTCTTTATTATTTTTGGTGTTTAGGAATTTTTCTGTTTCGAACTTAACATTAAATGAGAAAAGAACTTTGTGGGAACATTAAGTGTGAATGCATTTCTGCACACAGATTATAAATGGGAGCCAATTTTATTCAGAGGTTACAATATTAAAAAATTCATTTAATTGATAATTTTGTTGGGAGTTTACGCTTGGTTCATTTTCATTTAAATATAATAAATTTTTGTGGGGAGATTACAGTACATGAGTGTAATATGAGGAATCAGTCAAAAGGGAATGCTGAGCCATCCGTCACTGTGACAGATGAGTTTAGATGTAGAGGTCATTAATAACTTTCGGACATCAGTTTGGAAACTCTCCACAACGCAGCCAAATTCTTCTAGTTTCCTTATGTTGGAACTGTTTTTTATTTAAAATAATTCACCGTGGGTCGCGTGTTATGGTAGCCATAGTAACAAAATGATTTACACCATGCGATGTCGAGTTTTCTGCGAGGGGCTGTGGATCAGAGCGTCTTAATGTCAGTTTAGGACCAGAGACAGACCTCAAAGTCATGGCAGGAAAACAAAACTTATGGTAGTGTACAAAGTGTGTTAGAAAACAATATTTCAAACAATTGCACAGGGTCACAGGGAGCATCTCATGCGACTTGCAATATAGCCTGTGGGATATGGTCGTCATCCTACAGTACGAGTTATGAAAACTTAAACTTCCCTCTGCAATGGATCAAAACCTGTATATTTAATAGGATCCTACCACATAAGCAGCAGCAGCAGTGTGACAGGTAATTTCAATGACGGATGGGGTGTCCCGTTAGGAATGCTATTCTGGGGAGCATCACAAAATCTCTCTCTCCACACTGGACTGCACTGCAGCTTGTGTCATAGTGTGGGCAACAGTGCCTAGGTGAGTTCTGCATCAGATGAAGTTAGTGGAGCTTCTATAGTTCTTAATTTTTCCCTGTTGGGCGGTAGATAATAACAATGTAGCATGTTGGGCTGATAGATTTGAATGGACGCATATCTGTTTTGGACTGTAGTATCTGTATCTAGTTTGGAGACGTACCACATTGCGCGCATTTCCACCGAACGGTCAAAACAAGGTCCTATGGCACTAACTCAGGTCATTCTGATTCTACATGGTTTGTAGAAGGTGGTGGATACGCCTTTCTCTGACTTCTGCTCAGTTCAGACATAAACTGGAACGATCTCATGTGGAAAGCTGTAGAAATGGGAGCAGTTGCAAGATGTGGAGTCGGTGACTAAAACCGTGTTGGAATTTTACTGTAGCAGCCACGTTCGAGAAAGGTGCCTCATTTCGTGATATGAGAGTGCCAGAAATATGTTTGAGTAGTGATTGTATTCATTAAAGGAATTGTCAATAGGATCCAATGCAGGTATATGTTTGAATGGAATGACCTGATTCCAAACCATGGACATAATTTCTAGTGGGTTGCATAACACTAGAAATCTGAGAAGCTAGTGTACATTTTCTTATTATCTCCACCAGCACATCATCTACTGCTACTGTTTGTCATCCTTCTCAATCAGTCATTGCCTATAACTCAGTGGATATATCACCGAACCTCTGACATGGTATTGAGACAGGAAACGTTACAAGTACTATAGAAATATCTAGCTGGGGCGGCGTGAGGGCGTCGCAAATGCCGTTTACATACCACGTTCCTTCGCTGAATTTATTTTAGTACGAGGTTGAACCGTCGGCGACGTGTAACTGGAGTGCTGGTCTGATGCTATATACTCCTGCAATCGCTGTCATGGTATTTGTCCAGACAAAAAAGACCTCATTCAGAGGTAATGTTGTACAATTTATAAAGACAGTATGACTTGCAATATGGATTCTTGTGTGCACCTGTAGAACCAAGACCGCTTGTAACGGTAACATACAGTAGTTGTTAGGATCGAGTTTTCTTAATATATGGCGGATAAAACTCTCTTTCCAAGAAAAGTGGTATCACTCGCAGGAAAAACTTATGAGACGTGTCCACCCATGGTTGATTTCCTCTCAATATTGTTTCGTATCGACAGTGATCAGTTATTGATTAAGTATTATACTTAGTAGTAGGGAGTGCGTGATGTCTTCGCATTTGAGCATCAGGTTTATAAAGTAAGTGTTTGTGTTCTGACATGTGCAAAGGAGATGACTGTGGAATACTGTGATAGCAGAGGGAAGAGTATGTCAAGTCGTAATGGGTACTGATATTTCTATTTCCAGAGCCACAGCCATCAGCAGGGTGTATTTATGATATTTCTCTCATTGACGAGTGTCATTTAACTGAGACCGTAATTGTAATATTTAGTTGTAAATACAGAGATTATACATATATGTGGACGATTTTATAGGGTCATTCTGTCTATGCGTGCTTAGCCTGCAGCGCTGGTGACCTGTGTGGAAATGATTCACGTTTCCTGTTAACGGCAGCATCCGTCCGAATGCAAACGCCTGTTGGAGTATAGGAGTGTATCTGAGTTAACTTTGCCATCCTCTAGACGACCGAATAGCGAACTAATATTTAGTATGTGTTGGGCAGCTTTCATGATCAAAGGAAATTTGAGAAGATTGTGTATGGAGGTGTGTTTGTGCTGGACCGTTATTCCCTCCCATGTAAATTGTTCAGTTGAATGCTTCTGCACATTTCGGCCTTTATTTAGTTCAGACAAAATCGATTGTGGTGTGTGCATCTAGCATGTTGAAGACACGTTTGCCTGTTCTCTAGACATGAAAAAGACCTTAGTTGTCCTTGTAAATTATAGGGATGATTTGGAATCTGTTACATCACCGAAATCGGTATTCGAGAGTGGAAATATCGGTTTCCTCTATGTGTCTCTAGTTACTGAGTGGTTTACAGCTTGCTGCACCTCGCTAAAGTTTGGGGTTTGTTGAGAAATAATTTCCTGTCTATATCTTCGGAATTATGTTGCACGAGCGATCGGTAGAATACTGCTGTGTGCTTGATATAAAGAAGTACAGCGAAAATGGTATAATATTATGGCAAACGATGCGGAAATACTTGTGTTCATGTAATCCCAGAATCTGGAGATTGGTGTAGAAACGCAAGCAATCACGCAGGTCCGGACCAGAAACAGTAGCGCGTTTGTACTGAGGGGGAAACGAGCCAGTCTTTGCACAATAGTTGTGAGAGTGACTTCGATCCACTGAGGGTGTTGTGGCCACCTGTCAAGCGTGGATTCCCTAGTCCCGTAATTTTTCCTGAAGGCATGCAGATTTACTGTATCGTTAAATGACAATGGCGTCCTCTTGGGTAAAATATTCAGAAGGTAAAATAGTACCCCATTCGGATCCCCGGGCGGGGCTACTCAAGAGGACGTCGCTATCAGGAGAAACGAAACTGGCGTTCTACGGATGGAATGTCAGATCCCTTAATCAGGCAGGTAGGTTAGAAAATTTAAAAACAGAAATGGACTGGTTAAAGTTAGATTTAGTGGGAATTAGTGAAGTTCGGTGGCAGAAAGAACAAGACTTCTGGTCAGGGCATACAGGGTTAGAAATACAAAATCAAATAGGGGTAATGCAGGACTAGGTTTAATAATAAAAAAATAGGATTGCGCATAGTGAACGTATTATTGTAGCCAAGATAGACAAGAAGCCCACGAATTCCACAGTAGTACAAGTTTATATGCCAATTAGCTTCGCAGATGACGAAGAGATTGAAGAAATGTATGATGAGATAAAAGAAATTATTCAGATAGTGAAGGGAGACAAAAATTTAGTAGTTACGTGAGACTGAAATTCGAGAGTAGAAAAAGGAAGAGAAAGAAAAGTAGTAGGTGAATATGGAATGGGGGTAAGGAATGAAAGAGGAATCCGCCTGGTAGAATTTTGCAAAGAACATAAGTTAATCACAACTAACACTTGGTTCAAGAACCATGAAAGAAGGTTGTATACGTGGAAGAGGCCTGGAGACAATGGAAGGTTTCAAATAGTTTCTATAATGGTGAGACAGAGATTTAGGAACCAGATTTTAAATTGTAAAACATTTCCAGGAGCAGATGTGGACTCTGACCACAATCTATTGGTTATGAAGTGTGGATTAAAACTGGAGAAACTGCAAAAAGGTGAGAATTTAAGGAGATGGGACCTGGATAAATTGAAAGAACCGGAGGCTATAGAGAGTTTCAGAGACAGCATTAGGGAACGATTAACAAGAATGGGGGAAAGAAATACAGTAGAAGAAGAATGGGTAGCTTTGAGGAATGAAATAGCGAAGGCAGCAGAGTATCAAGTAGGTAAAAAGACAAGGGCTAGTAGAAATCCTTGGGTAACAGGAAAGATACTGAATTTAATTGATGAAAGGAAAAAATATAGAAATGCAGTGAATGAAGCAGGCAAAAAGGATTACAAACGTCTTAAAAATGAGATCGACAGGAAGTACAAAATGGTTAAGCAGGAATGGCTAGAGGATAAATGTAGGGGGTAACATAGATACTGCCTACAGGAAAATTAAAGAGAGTTTTGGTGAAAAGAGAACCATTTGTATGAATGATGGAAAAAAAATGGTTCAAATGGCTCTGAGCACTATGGGACTCAACTGCTGTGGTCATAAGTCCCTTAGAACTTAGAACTACTTAAACCTAACTAACCTAAGGACAGCACACAACACCCAGCCATCACGAGGCAGAGAAAATCCCTGACCCCGCCGGGAATCGAACCCGGGAACCCGGGCGTGGGAAGCGAGAACGCTACCGCACGACCACGAGATGCGGGCTAATGATGGAAAACCTGTTCTAAGCAAAGAAGAGAAATCAGGAAGGTGAAAATAGTATATAGAGGGTCTATACGAGGGCGATGTTCTTGGGGGCAATATTATGGAAGTGGAAGAGGACGTACATGAAGATGAAATGGGAGATATGATACTGCGTGAAGAATTTTACAGACCACAGAAACATCTAATTCGAAACAAGGCCCCGGGAGTAGACAAGATTACATTAGGACTATCGATAGCCTTAGGAGAGCCAGCCCTGACAAAACACTGCCATCTGGTGAGCAAGATGTATGAGACAGGCGAAATACCCTCACACTTCAAGACGAATACAATAATTCAAATCCCAAAGAAAGCAGGCGTTTACAGATGAGAAAATTACCGAACTATCAGTTTATAATACTAACGCGAATTCTTTACAGACGAATGAAAAAACTGGTAGAAGCCGACCTAGGGGAAGATCAGTTTGGATTCCGTAGACATGTTGGAACACGTGAAGCAATACTGATCCTACGACTTATCTTGGAAGATAGATTAAGGTAAGGCAATCCTACGTTTGTAGCATTTGTATACTTAGAGAAAGCTTTTGACAATGTTGACTGGAATACTCTCTCTCTAATGTTGCAGGTGGTAGGGGTAAAATACAGGGAGCGAAAGACTATTTATAATATGTACAGAAACCAGATGGCAGTTACAAGAGTCGAGGGGCACAAAAGGGAAGCAGTGGTTGGGAAGGGAGTGAGACACGGTTGTAGCCTCTCCCCGATGTTATTCAATCTGTATATTGAGCAAGCAGTAAAGGAAACAAAAGAAAAATTCGGAGTAGGTATTAAAATCCATGGAGAAGAAATAAAAACTTTGAGGTTTGCCGATGACACTGTAATTCTGTCAGAGACAGTAAAGGACCTGGAAGAGCAGTTGAACGTAATGGACAGTGTCTTGAAAGGAGGATATAAGATGAACATTAACAAAAGCAAAACGAGGATAATTGAATGTAGTTGAATTCAATCAGGTGATGCTGAGGGAGCTAGATTAGGAAATGAGACACTTAAAGTAGTGATTAGTTTTGCTATTTGGGGAGCAAAATAGCAGATGATGGTCGAAGTAGAGAGGATATAAAATGAAAATTGGGAATGGCAAGGAGAGCATTTCTGAAGAAGAGAATTTATTAACATCGGGTGTAGATTTAAGTGTCAGGAAGTCTTTTCTGAAATATTTGTATGGTGTTTATCTGTGAATGGAAGTGAAACATGGACAATAAATAGTTTAGACAAGAAAGGAATAGAATGTTTCGAAATGTCGTGCTACAGAAGAATGCTGAAGATTGGATGGGTAGATCACGTAACCAATGAGGAGATACTGAAGAGGAATTTGTGGTACAACTTGACTAGAAGAAGGGATCGGTTGGTAGGAGATGTTCTGAGGCATCAAGGGATCACCTATTTGGTATTGGAGGGTTCAGCGTGAGGGGGGAGGGGGGGATGGTACAGAGAGACCAAGAGGTGAATACACTAAGCTGGATGGAAGGATGTAGGTTGAGAGTTGGAAACGTGGAATATTGTCAAAGTTTCGGTGCTTATGCCGAGAGCCAGAGGCAGTGGGTTAGCCAAGAGGTAAGAGGATTGCATATGTATAGGAATGTGTCGTCACGCTGGCACAGTGGCCGGGTTACACATAATAGGTGAGAGAGAATTGCTTAGCACGCGGGTTTGTGTTGGACAGAGACTTTCGTAGAGTGTAAGACAGAGGTATAGCGTCAGCTGTACTGCATTTCATAACTTCGCGTAAGTCTGCCGTAACAGCGCGTAACTCTGTTGCAAGAACACCTAGGGGGCGAGTACGACAGATGAATCAGCAGTATAAGTGGAACGAATGCATTTATTACAAACGAGCATGACGTCAGGACGTGGCTCGTGCTTCCTTTAAATACGCCAGCTTTGATAGCAACAAGGCAATCGCAGTTAGACTTGCAGTTAGATGTGTACTGGGTCGCTGCTTAGCGCTCAGCTCGGTGATCGACATGTTAATCCCAGGATTAGCAGACATCGTGGCAGACTCGCTCGCTGCCAATGCTGACCACATCAGTGAGCCGTCTTCGAGATCGTGCGGGACCAAGGCCCTGTGAATCCGCCGTCAAAACCGGGTGAGCCGATGACGCTGGGGGATTGCAGCCCGTTCCGCCCGTCCACCACGAACGAGCCACCAGGAGGAGCAGGGAAGAAGACATGGTGAGATAGAACGCCTCTCGTGCCAACAGCGCCGGGACTCCAACCCGGAGCCTCCTACGTGCAGCGGCCTGCTGTCCGCCGCCGATCCGACCAGCCAGCCGGTCGCCGTCAGCCACGCGCGGCTGAAGTAAGGTTTCCAGCGCTACATCACAGCACGCGGTGTTGCGCTACCAAGACTGGTGCGGCCCGGAGCTGGTGTCATCACTCCGAGTCAGCGAGGACTCGGGTAAGGTCGTTGATATCACCAAGCTCAGCCAGCCTGTGTTAAGCGGGCCACATTGTACTCAGCAGGAATAAAGGTGTCATGAATTAATAATGTTTCTTTGGCTTTTCTTACGCGTCCACAGTCATTTCCTAGCATCCTGACAACAGGAGAGGTCACCGCTCGGCCTCCAGTCCACCGTAGGCGACCGAGACCACCGGGGTGCCTACAGTAGGTACCTGGAGGTGAAGAAGCTAAGAAGCTTGCACAGGGTAGAGTACCATGAAGAGCTGCATCAAACCAGTCTCTGGACTGAAGAGCACAACAACAACATATTATTATTATTACAAGCGTTCATTTCTTCTATGAAAGCCCGTTACACAGCAAACCCTGATGTAGTCGGTATCATGGCTGGGTGGGTTGAGTCTCAGGACTTTGTTGTCTGTGACTGGTCCGGTGAAGATGCAAAAGAAGACCTGAAGAAGAAGAAAAAGAAGAAGAGGAATGGAATACTCCTTGCTGATAATATTTGAGCAATTATTGTAGGTCCATCCAATTGTGGCATGACTAATGTCCTCATGAGGCTGCTAACACACGTAGAGGGAGTCCGATTTGAACATGTTTGTGTATTTTCAAAAACACTGGTTCAGCCCAAGTATCAGCTATTACAGGAGATACTGTACGGTGTAAAAGGTGTTATAAGCATGAAATTCAGTGGAAGCGGTGATATCACCCTACCTGAAAAAGTAAAACCAAACACGATGTTCATATTTGACGATGTTGCTGTGGAAAACCAAGACCAAATTCGAAAATATTTCTGTTTCCGTCATCGTAAAGGTGCAGACGTGTTTTATCTAAGCCAGACATACCCAGAGAACCGAAACAGTTGTTTAGGGATAATGCAAACCTCGTTATAGCCTTCAAACAAAACACTCTGAATTTAAAACACATTTGCCAAACACATTTAGGAACCGATATGTCGTTAATGATTTTGTAAAGATATGTGCCAACAGCTGGAACCATTCGCAGTATGAATTTCTCGTTATTGTTAAAACAAGAAAACTGAATGATGATAGGTACAGGCGAAACTTCCCGGAGTTTCTGTGTATATAGCTCGGCAAGAGGATTGTGTACATCAGTATACGCTGCACCATGGACAAATTCGTGAGCATGTCTACCTCTCAATCCGAGATAGTGGGTGTACTCGTACATAGACAGAACATTTACTTGTACATGGATAGGAACATTCAGGTTATTATGCATGAAGTTGGAGGTATGCGCAGGGAGCTAGAGACGTATTAATGGAATATTCTTCAGTGCATTAAATGAGTTAGTTAATGAAATCGGTAAGAAAGTATCCAACTTAACTGAAAAGGTCGAGGCTATTGAGAGGAAAATATATGAAGAGGCCCTGGTTATTGATAATGGGAACCAGGCACATAATAATAGGAGGAAGAGCGGATGTATAAAGCCTCAGGTTGCAGACACGTCTGATTTGTATACACCGTGATGTCAACGAAGCAGAAAGTCATTCAAGCACGGAAAGCCTTTAGACAGAAATTGCGGTTGCTAAGGTTAGGGCATAGCGAGCGACCGCGAACACTGAGAGAGACTTTTAAGCCGGTTACTGAATCTGTCAGGCAGCTCTCAGCAAAAACAAAACCAACCGATAATGATGGTGTTACCATTGACGAATTCATTATCATTCACGTCCCTGGCCAGATAGGACATTCGACGTCAGCAGGGGAAGTCCGTACATGCTCGGTCCGAGCCTATAAATGTAACTGACGACACAATACAGATTGGTGATAAGCGGTTTGGGAGAACAGCTGGCTTAACCAATCTTATTTTCCTAAGACCCACGATGAAAACTAACAAATTATTCAGCTTATGATAGAGAAATTTACCGTCAAATACTGCATTTGATTGACGTATATAAGAAGGCAAAAGGTCTGAGCAACAAGAAATATAAATCCATTATAGAACCAATAATTGATGGTGAAACAATAACAACAACATACTGACATTGAGCGCCGGCCGAAGTGGCCGTGCGGTTAAAGGCGCTGCAGTCTGGAACCGCAAGACCGCTACGGTCGCAGGTTCGAATCCTGCCTCGGGCATGGATGTTTGTGATGTCCTTAGGTTAGTTAGGTTTACCTAGTTCTAAGTTCTAGGGGACTAATGTCCTCAGCAGTTGAGTCCCATAGTGCTCAGAGCCATTTGAACCATTTTTTTTTACTGACATTGAACATAAAGCAGTGAACAATCGAATACCGCAGTATATATATTATGACGACCCCAACGAGCTAATAGAACGACTACGGATGCTCATGGCATCAGCTGTTGCCGGTAATACAGCTTATTCGAATGAGGTAGTTTCAATAATCTCTGCGTTTAGAGAGAGAGGTATCATCGAATAATTACGGAGACAGTAGTTCTAGAGCTGCACAAACCAGCACGCAAAACATATCTTCGTAGGTATGATTAACGGTTTCGATGACTTACGGTAGGCTGATCTTGTAGATATGAGGGAATATTCACCTGAGAATAATGGATTCAATTATATTTTAGTGGCTATTGGTACATACTCTAAAGTTGCCAAGCCATTACCTGTTAAAACAAAAACGGAGAGAAATGTCGCAAATGTGTTTGAGCGTTTTCTGCAGACAGGAACGAATCGATGGGCGGACAACCTCCAAACCGATCACGGTGGAGAGTTTTACAATAGGTATTTGAAGACCGTGATGCAGCGGTATGGAATAATTCACTACTCAACATTCACCCACATGAAGGCGAGTATCATTGAACGTCCGAACGGAATAATAAAGAGTCAAATGTGGATGCGCTTTAATCTTCGCAAGCCATATACCCTCCCAGAAGTAATTGCTCAGTATAATCAAACCAAATATAACACAATAAAAATTAGACCAGTCGATGATCGTGATAATGGACTCATGGATACGGTGTACTATCGCATTAAAATACTGGATCCACATAAACAGAAATTTAATGTAGGTGATTCGATACGTATCTGGAAACACAAGACGGCATTTAAGAAAGCACACCTACCGAACTGGTCGACAGAGATATTCATAGTTTCCAAACTGCAAAGAACAAATCCTAGAACTTACATCTTGAAGGGTAGTAAAGACGAAGAAATTGCACGTTACTTCTACACCGAGGAAATGCCCAAGAGCCCTGAACCATTGAGTTTTCCGTGGAGAAAGTAACAAGACGTCGGGCAAATAGAGCACTAGTTAAATCGCTTGGTTTCCCCGCAGCACAAAACAGCTGGACAGACGCTGGTGATTTGCTATATAATGGGGTGCATAGAGCACAACCGCCACAGTAGCACAACATGCGGTATGCAACTGTTGTGGGCCTGGAACAAAGCTTCAGAAACGCTTGGCACGAGATGATAATGTGGTTAATCAACTCGACGAAGCGTGTATGAAACACGACATTACATACGCTGCAAATGAAGATCTCCCAAGTCGTCACATTGCAGATAGGATTTTAGCTGATAAGGCTAAGGCGATACGCAGTATATTGGTGTATGTCAACGCATTGCAGCACTTGTAGTTGATAAAACCATGCTTGGAAATATTAAGTTGGTTTTAGGAGTGATGAATTTCAAACGAGTTATGAATGCTGCACGCCATACACCGAAGAAAAATAAGACAGTAATGAAAAAGAAGAAGGGGTTTAAAAAACTGTATCCTCACAGCGACGTATGCAGGGAAAAACGCTCTGAAGCAGAAGGATGCGGGAAGAAGGAAAGGATTGTTTAAAGCACCCCGAGTTCTACCAGTACACCAGAGGTCTGGTGGTTTTCTTCCATTCCTCATCTTAGCCCTCTCCGCTCCCTGAGTGGTGGGTTCAATGGTTGGTGGTGCTGCGGCTGTTGCCAGAACAGTGAAGAACGCGCACAACTCCCAAGCGCAGTTACGAGAAGCAAGAAGAGTTAACCGCATTATGGAAGTAGCAGACATCGGAAAACGACTACGCGTGAAACCATACAGGAAAGGGCTTCAGCTATTCATAAATAAAAAGAAAGCACATTAGCAGCCCTACCACATCGGCCACTCACAAAAAAAAAGGTTCAAATGGCTCTGAGCACTATGGGACTTAACATCTGTGGTCATCAGTCCCCTAGAACTTAGAACTACTTAAACCTAACTAACCTAAGGACATCACACACATCCATGCCCGAGGCAGGATTCGAACCTGCGACCGTAGCAGTCCCGCGGTTCCGGACTGAGCGCCTGAACCGCTAGACCACCGCGGCCGGCTGCCACTCACAAATTCTGATCTTAAGTTTGTTAGAAAAAATTCAACATTCCAAGATTTCATGGTGTATATACGCCTGGTACGTTACCGGAGACTATATGGAAAAATGGTGAATGTGGTATTGTGAATTTAAATGCTGCTGGAGGTCCCGGCACCCACTGGGTGTCATATGTTATGAAAAATGCAGATACCGTCTATTACTTCGACTCAATTGGTGACCTGCAACCGCCAGAAAAATTACAACGATACTTCACTCGCAGAAGTGTGTTCTACAATTTTCCGAGTGTTTCACTGCTGGTTTATGACACGTGGGGTTCTTTTCATTCGACTTATGGAATCGCGGTGCAGTTTGTGTGTTCCATCGTCAGTACGAGGGTGGGATGGTAAGAATTAACTGTCAGTTTTGCGTCGGAAACAAGAAACTTTACTCCCAGGAGAACGTCCATCGGGTGATCGTGGCAGCGTTGCACCTGCAACTTAGTACACATAACAAGCATTAAGGGGCTGCAATCTTGCCGCAGACCACAACATGTACACAGACTGTTCGCAGCCGTTCACGTAACGTAACTTGATTACAAAGCGCCTAATGTACCATCGAGATTCGATCTCTAATCCAAGTTTAACTGTTGTCAGACAACGCTAGACAACGCTTAATGTCCTTCTACTGCACCCCTAATACCGTCATTCAAACCGTTACACATACTAAGTTGAGAAAAAGTACAGCAATCACTCGCTAATAATCTGTTTATGGCAGATCTAGGTTTCTACCACTTTGTGGTTATCGTGAGTGCGGTAAAATGTAATTTAAATATCATTATTGCCTGCCAATACAAATAGCTCGTACTAGACTATCCACGACAGTATTTCAGTTCACACTCTACTGATTACGGTAGATTTTCTCAGCTTCAAATAAACGCAGTCACCGAGCACACCCGTTTCCATATGGAATCAAACCTGATACACATAACAAGTTCACAATATTCATACAGTAAATAAAACAATTTTTGTGTTGTACTCTGCTTGTACTTCCCCGTATCTTTGATATCACGTGCTTGCTCTCTTAACGGCGTAGCAACTTTCACAAACAGTAGTGTAAGCAGGAAGAAAGGAAATGATCTTACAAAAAATGGTTCACATGGCTCTAAGCACTATGGGACTTAACATCTGAGGTCATCAGTCCCCTAAACTTAGAACTGCTTAAACCTAACTAATCTGAGGACATTACACACATCCATGCTCGAGGCAGGATTCGAACCTGTGACCGTAGCAGCATCGCGGTACCGGACTGAAGCACCTAGAACCGCTCGGCCACAGCGGCCGGCGCAATAATCCTACAATTTCTCAGTGACAAACTTACAGCCAACCTCCGCAATACTCGACAGTATGTGACGTCCTACTGGCCTTGGTTTAGCTTTGGCTGTTCCTTCGCGTTCTTACTTCAGAATCACGAACAATGGATTTGGGCAACTGTAGAAGGACTGAAAGCCCTGATGGATTTGTTAGTTAACTGACATCCAGGGAATAGTTCACGTTCGAGGTCACTGCGCTTTTGTTACTGCTTCTCTAGTGACAACGCCGAGCGGTTCTAGGCGTTTCAGTCTGGAACCGAGCTGCTGCTACGGTCGCAGGTCCGAATCCTACCTTGGGCATTGATGTGTGTGATGTGCTTAGGTTAGTTAGGTTTAAGTAGTTCTAAGTGTAGGGGACTGATGACCTCAGATGTTAAGTCCCATAGTGCTTAGAGCCATTTGAACCATTTTCTAGTGACAACACAGCAATTTCCGCCTCCTTGTATACCAGCTGATCCGCATCTCGCGACATCTAATGGTCAATTTTGCACTATGTAGGGGTGTCCGGATACTTTTTATCAGATTAGTGTACCTTTCAGGAGGATAAAAAGAACGGAACAGCCAATTGATTGCATCACGGTTTAGCAACGACCTTATCGTTTTCGACTTTTACTCTTGTTACGAATTGCTTCCCTCTCTGTAGTGTGATATACGTCCTCTGCAGCCCAGACTTGTCAGCTATCGGTAAGACAGTAGGAGATCCAGTTCGGGCCGCGGCACAGTGACTTGCAGCAGGGAGGGGCGCCAGCTGCAAGCCGCTCGGCGCGCGCCCGCTCGCGTGCCGCCCGCCGGCCTTCTGCAGGCTGATTAACCGCCAAATTGTGCATCGGAGGCAAGAAGCGCCTGGCGCCGCGCCACCGTGGTCAGTGCGGCTGTCCTTGCGGCGCGCCTCGTGCGTGACCTGCGCTGCGGACGAGCCTCGCCCGTAATTACGGCGCGCTGACTTGCAGCTCCTCCGCCGCCGGCGCTTTTTTACACAGCCCCCGGTCGTCCGCCGCCCGCGCTTCGCGTCCTCCGGCTCTGCCTCCGCCTACACAGACAGACCACCGACGGACTTTCGCTGCACGCTTAGCGGCTGTTTCCTGCGATTCGGCACGGGCTGCCCTCCTACTCGGCCGTCGAAATCTGCTGCGCCATTCACATACCTCTCGCCCGTCGCTGTTTATCCACTGGGTAGGCAACTCGTTATGCTCGCTGTCGAGCATATTACACGACACACGTATCTTACACAAGTCTGCATCAGCGCTCCAAGCGCACAAGTCTGGAATTGGCAACTTTTCAGTTAGCCCTACACGATATAGGTAATGTGAAAGCCTGCAGCAGCGCTCCTAGGGTTATGTAACAGCTCAAACACCGACTGCTGGAACAGTAGTCCATAACCGAAACCAGGCAGCAGTTACCAGCCAATGCCCTGCCAGCTCAGCAGCATTAGCAGGCACGGCTTCCACAGCTGGCGCTTCCGCGTGAGGGACGTCACACAGACTCCATCGCACCATCGAAAGACCTATCGATTACGCCACACCAGGCCACCTACTCCTCTCCAGACATTCTGATGCGGTCTCGATACAGCGGCCTTCCACAACTGTCAGCACACGGAATTTAAACCAGCACGATCAGCCCATCGGCTAGTCATCACAGCTGGGCTTTCCCATGACGTAGATGCTGCGTCGGTCATCGCCGCATCTATGACACTGCTTTCGCCTGGTCACGAACCAAAAACCGCTACCTAAGTGTCCCATGCCCGCATCTCGTGGTCGTGCGGTAGCGTTCTCGCTTCCCACGCCCGGGTTCCCGGGTTCGATTCCCGGCGGGGTCAGGGATTTTCTCTGCCTCGTGATGGCTGGGTGTTGTGTGCTGTCCTTAGGTTAGTTAGGTTTAAGTAGTTCTAAGTTCTAGGGGACTTATGACCACAGCAGTTGAGTCCCATAGTGCTCAGAGCCATTTGAACCATTTTGAACCTAAGTGTCCAATCTGGGCACAGAGAGTCACCTCCCTGCCGCATCGCCACCTTGCAAGCGTCACCCGCCATCTGCCAGCATGTTGTGGTACCTGGGCCGCCGCTACCGTCCTCTCCTGCGACGGGTCGCCCTTACCAGAGTTCTGGGGTCCGAGCATCATCTGCTGTCGCTTACCGACGGGAAAAAAAACTGCGTGTAGGTGTGGACATGGTTCCCAAGAATAGTGCTGTGATCACGTAGGAAATGCCACGAAAATACTTTCCAGACCATTAAGCTCCCTCCTACGGCTTGGAACCTTCCGAACATTGTTGCAGGGTGTTTGCTTTCAGTCTGACAAAGAATAAAACGTGATCCGTCTAAAATTGCCAACTGCCGCCACTCAGTGGACGTCCAGTAGAGGTATTGGCGCGCAGATTCCGGCCTTTACCGATAAACAACACACAGCATGGGTGCATGAACCAGGCCCCTGCTGTAGAAGCAGCAACGATTGTTTAACAGTGCTCGTCGAGACACTGTTCGTAGCCTCTCGGTTCACCTGGACCGTCAGTTGCTCAACAGCTGCACGTCTGTTCGCCCGTACACACCTCCTCAGCCGTCATTCACCCTTGCTTCTGTGGCCCGCGTGCACAACAGTTGCCTCGGCGACAGTTTTGGATAGCGTCATTTTGCCATGCGCGGAGCGACGCAAACAGTCTACATAGAGCCGTTTCGGAAATGTTTTCATCCTAGCCCGAAAGCCAATTATCATGCCCTTTTGAACGTCAGATAAATCACTCCATCTCTGTAATACGACAACAGTCCTGCACTTTCTCCGCGTTCCGCCGACACGTTTTATGTACCCCCGCTGCTACTGCTGCCACCTTCCGTCTGTGAGTGGTTATTGCACATTGACTCTGAACATAGGCAGTGATCACGGTAATGTGATTGGACCGTGTGTAAGCCCACGCCACAGTCCAAAGTGGGAAGATCAAATAACTTTCTAAATAAATTGCAGTCTCGGTGTAAGAATGTGGTCTTCGTAAAACGTAAACGAAAACTGTCCGCAGGCCCGGGTGGGACCGTCCGTGCCTATCGACCACAGTGTCACCCTCCGCCAGTCGTGTCATTCGATATGATATGTAGGGGCGTGTGGCCGGAACACCGCTCCTCCGGCTTTTGTCAATGGTACACACTACTGGCGTAAGGTTGCCTGGGAGTGGAAGGCCCGAGCAAAATAAGGACTGAACATTATTCGTATCAAGGTTTTTATTGACACTCGTCAGAAAAAGTAGCTTCTAGTATGATAAAAAAATTATTAGGTTAAATATATTTCAATTCTATCAATTTAAATCTGTGTTTCATACTAGAATGTCGTGTTCCCAGTCTGGCACAGCTTTGCCACAGGAGACACGAAAGCGGTCGAAGACGTCCGTCTTCTGGTTGGCTCCTGATCGTTGTCAGAAGGAGGCTAGTTTTTGATTACACAAAGACTTCTGTTATTTGGAAAAGTACAATCAGGATTTCTTTACGTAATCAGTATGAATTTTGTAATTACCTAAGGGACCTTTAACAATGAACAGTAAAAAAATTGCATTTTCAAATGAAATCATTAATAAATGGGGCAGCTATGAGTTGTATAGAAGACAAGGGGCGGCCTTCTGTACACGACCAGGATGCCGCAGTATTTTCTGCTGTAGTAAAGGCTGTTTGATATTTATAAAAATAATATGGCATGGAGGTTAAAAAAGTATAAAGGAAAAGAGCAGAATAAGAAATCTGGTAAACACTAAATATATTCAAACAGTTCTCACTAGCAAATTAGGGCTTATTTATAAACAATATAACTTACATAAGTACTTTTCTAACTGTATGGTACGATCAGATTTCAGCCTGCCCTGTGCTGTCTCCCTGGTTTACGTTTCTGTCACAAATTACAGTCATTACTTTTCTCCTTCGTTAAAGACAATTCTTGCACTGTTCAACACCTTCATAACAATAACTTACCGATTTACAGTTTCGAACATAAATTACTAGAATTTTATTAATTAATAATGTTGTCTGCACGCTGGCAAGACCGCTAACTTTTCTAGCTTAAAGTCGACCTTCTTTACGTTTTCACATTACAAGCAGAAGTACATTAAAATATGAAGATCTACCAAAGTTTTTTTACTGTCATCTTTTATTTAGATCGAAGCGGAACGTCAGTTCAGCTTCTGTTAAAATGTTTCTTTGACTGCGCAATCGATGTATTAGCGTCCGCGCTAGATGCGCATCTTTACAGTTCGTAAATTATATAAAACGAATGTCTTTCAAAGAATAGGTCTCATCTCATAAGTTGATCATTTAAAATAAAGATAGGTGAATGCCTTTCCAAGGGTACTCACAGCTTTCATACTACGGAAATCCCAATAATATTACATCGCTTCCCGCGTGAGGAGTAATGATTCTGACAGATCGTTACGACTCACGCGCAGTCGTAATATTATTGGATTCACGTACTTAGTGAATGAAGTATTTCAGGATTTAGTGAATGAAGTATTTCAGGATCTCTCATTGTAGGGAGCAAAACAAAATATATCATAAGGCATATAGAATTATATACGTTTCACACTAAGTCGTCAAAGCTACTCACAGTTGCTTGATCATTAACAAAGTTGGTTGTGGCATGATGCCATCATAAGTGTTCAAGGATTTAACATAGGTTCTTTTTTTTGCGTGTTCTCAAGAATTATTTTCATTCAATCAATAGAAACATTGAAATACTAACATAGATACAAATACAAATCAAATACACATACACATACATATATACATAAATATTGAGAAGAAGAAAAGAAATTCGATTACAGGAATTCGTTTGAAGTATTGGTGCATTTCCGCCAGTTTTGAACAGAACATAAAACAAATCAGTCTCTCTCGTAGCGACGCCACTGTTCACTTTGTAGTTCGGAGTATTTCCCATGAACTCGGGTGATTTTCACAGGGGAATTCTTTCATCACCTTTCACTTTTCACTGCACTAAAGCTGGGGATCACCTTTTCACATTCTGGTGGAAAACACTGGGAATTTCACTATGTGAAGGGGGAAGTGATATTCCTTGACTCGACGATCCATCGGGTCATGTTGGGAAACAGGAAAGTTGATGACTGGTTCAATGACGAATGAGTCAGTTTGGTAGCTGTCTTAATCTCATTCCAATTCATGTTTCAGCACATGAAAATACAGAAAAAAATCTGTATTAGGACTTGCTCATTAACTAGCATCTTAATCTAAGGGAATATAGAGTAAAAATTTAAGACAATAAAAATTACTACATAGACTATGTACATATACATTATATATTATTCATGTTTTGTGTCTAGGTTTTATATTCTTTCGTTAGCAAATATTAGCAAAACACGTTTCGTCTTGTACAGGTCTTTCTTAAGGAATGTATTTAGCAATATTGCCGTAGCAATTTTCATAGTTAAGGAAAAGTCATCATTAGTGTCCTTTTAATGTAAATATAGTAAAATCGTGCGTAGTTTATCAACGTTTTATTATTTTTATGTCCATTTTCATCTCAAATCTGGAGCACGCTCGCGCCCGTTATGGAGAGGAATGCTTATTGTTGAGTACGGGCCGGCGAGCAGTCATTGAATGTTGCCACAGTGCTTCACAGTCACGTGATAACGAACTGGCGGTTTAACAGCGTTGGCAGTCCGCTTCCTGCACGAGGCAGATAGTTCAGTGGCTACCAACCTTTTTTTTTTTTTTTTTTCAAACTTGTGCATTTTTTTGAATCGTGGGTACTGGAGCAGCTCGTCAAGGCGACATGGTCAACCTGGACGGTAAATTGACTGCACCAGCGACGAAGAACAGTCATCGATGAAAATGACTACTGTCACCTATTGCAGTGAGTACAATAGCTTGTCTATCCTTTGACTGATACCTACTGTATCGTTGTTGTGACGTGAGAATACTTGTAATGCTACTTCACACGCGGAACATCACTCGTGTCCACAAGTTTATTACAGTTTTGATTCACACAAGAGATAACTAGTTTTTCGTGTCCATACATGTATCAAATTACGATTTTACACACGTGTCCATAATTTTGTCACTCAGTCACACGCATCAATCCATACGTGCCCATTTACGTGTCTTTATACTACAGAGTAGTACAGGTAATGCTAAAATTACTTATCATGAAAGGATCATTTTTCATTTCCTCGGTTACATCAATAATCAGTAAAATATACCCACTTTGGCGTGCCGAACAGTTCACGTTCAAAACTTCATCTAACAGAAATCGGGAAAATTATTCATATTTACTAGGATGCTTTTACTCACAGCAAATCAGATTTACATCACGTTTCGATAAGTAACTGCAGATACGCATTAACCAACGAGCCACGATCGTCAATACACGCAATATACACACGTCAAGTCTTTTGAACCAATTTCCAAATTTCTTCCCCTACCGGCTAGGGTAGAAAGGTAAGACTGCTAAAGAAGAAAACTGCAATAGGATAGTGCAAGGAAATGAAAGATACGAAGATAGATAATAGGTGAAATAATCAGTTGAGCAAATTCATTCTTCGGCTCCACCGTTTTTAGTGTCATCCACGCGGCATAGCTTGACTTCAGTATTAAAATGTCGCACAAATCCGCTTCCAAAGCATCTTCAAATATATCTCAAAATCACGGCATGCGGACATAGCAGAAGAATATAAGCAGATTATCTCAGTCCTCAACTAGGTATCTTAATATCGAAGGTTTCTGTATAATACTCGTGACATAGGAATAGTCTAAGTTTCTCCAATACAGGACCTAATTATCATTATAAATGCATATTTCTTGACTGGTTGACTCATAGTAATAAATAAATTAAAGTTGCTCTCCAGTTGCGGGTACCATTATTCATTTCTTTGTACATTAACTATATGTTGCTGCTTATACTCGGTGTAATCTACAGATTACAATGTATCAGTTTTGCATCGTACATGATTCTAGCGACTTAAAATATCAATCCTTTGAAAGCTTAACTTAGGTTAATACTTCACATATACGGACATTCTGGTCTGAATGAGGGATTTAAAGAAAACCTTTACTACTTGGTAAAAAGGAGATTTGCCATAACTTAAAACTAGAGCAGCAGGTGGCACTTTGGCACATCCCTTACTCAATTCAACGACTGCAGCCCTCTATTGCTCAAGAAACTTAAAACTACCTTAAAACTAAAGTAAATCTTATTTTCCAAATACGTAGAGTACCTTCTTCAATCACTTCATATCTTTCAAGCTCCATCATTACTTTGTGTCCACCTCACTCAAATGATTACGTCACCTGCAGAATACATGTACATGCTGTTGACTCACATACTTTCTAAACAGATCACACTCTTGTTTCAAGTTGCAGCCTAACATAATAAATGATTTTTTTTAATGTTTTTCATGGTACTTCTTTAGGTCTACATGGTGGTAAAGTCCTTTTATTCGTCCACTAACTGGATCTGCCAACACGTAGCAACCAATATGTGGCTTCCTGACTATAACAAACGGTCCTTCGTATAGGTGTTGCCACTTACGATTTTTACGTCAGATGAGAGATGGTTTGAAGTGTGTCCTCAGAAGAACACGCTCGTCCAGGCGATACGACAGAACTTTATTGACATGCTTGTCAAATGCCTTTTTTCTTAAATTGGCATGAGTTGTGAGAGAGATCAGGGCTTGTCTTAACTTATTATCTAGGTTGACTTCTGGACCTTGTATCTTGGGGATAGGATCAGTCCATTCATTGCTTTCCTTTTGGCTGGAGATTAGTTCTGAAGGTGTGAAACTAGTCGAAGTGTGTTTTTAGTTTTCCGCATGTTCATTAGATTGAATTTCGCTCACAATTACTTTTGAAGTACCGGGCGGTACGCTCCGTACGAAGTTTGCTTCCGTATTCCACCTAAGTTGCGAGCTATTTGCCGGAATGTCAGCCGAGATGGTGTGTGTAGGCGGGTTTGCTCGGGCATAATAGATGCGAGAATTTTGAGGTTCATGATTTTGTCTTTGATAGTTAGTAAAAGGTAGAGGACTATTCCTAAAGTTTGGAGCATACCGTTGTTTGTATTGCTTGGAAGGAACTGGAGCATTTCTCCCTTGAGAACAGTGCTGGAATCTAGGCTGGTTACCATACTGCTGTTGACTGTTGGTGTTAATCCAACGTCCTTTTCCATTGAAATTATTATTATTTTGGCGATCGTTATTGTAGTGATAGCGATCATTGTAATTAACTGGTGAATTACCGTATTGCTGTTGTGTTGTCTGGTACATGGGGTGGTACCTGTTTTGATCCTGGAATTTATGTTTCTGCTTCCCGTTACGGCGATAGTAGTTGTTATTATCGCACGGAACGTCGTGTTTGGCCGGCCGCGGTGGTCTCGCGGTTCTAGGCGCGCAGTCCGGAACCGTGCGACTGCTACGGTCGCAGGTTCGAATCCTGCCTCGGGCATGGCTGTGTGTGATGTCCTTAGGTTAGTTAGGTTTAAGTAGTTCTAAGTTCTAGGGGACTGATGACCACAGCAGTTGAGTCCCATAGTGCTCAGAGCCATTTGGAACGTCGTGTCCTTTACTGTTGTTGGGTTGGTATGACATACCTGAGTCTGCGCCTACGCCGTGCGGCTGTGTAATGTGCGGACCAAGATTACAATTACTCCGCGCACTAGCACGCACGTCTTCTTGAATCATGTCTAGGTTGTCAAGTACTGACAGAAAAGCGTCCGTGTCGTCGTCACTGACATTTACTAACTTCTCCCTGATTGATACCGGTAGCTTTGACTTAAGGATCATAATTACGTCCTTCGCGGAAATGGGCGTGTCCCAATATTGTATTTTTCGCAAGTATTTCTCGAAGTACCTACGGAGACCAGCACTTCTCGTGTTAAACGGTTCAGCATTATATGCTTCCTTTCTAAGGCGTTGTTGTATACCTGAACTCCAGAATTTATTCAGAAATTGCTTTTCGAAGTCAGCGTAATTATTGCATCTGTCAATTACTTCTGTTCCCCAGACAGAACCCTCTCCTTGAATGTAACCTATTATAAAGCGCATACGTTGCTTGTCATCCCAGCTCTCAGGAAAAACACCATTAAATGACTTCAGAAAAACCATTGGGTGGATGTTGCGTTTCTCTGGCAGAAAAGGCTGGAACGCTTGAGAACGCTTTCTTCTTTCATGAGCTCGACAAGAGTTACTTGAACATTCTGGTTGCGTACTGACGGCTTCTTACTGCTGTGACCATGTACAATTGGAGAGAATTTTACACGAGACACGGGATTATTATTGTATTCATGTTCTGAAGAAAGCAAGTGTGAATACTCACTTCTATTGTCATTAGGAAAATCATTGACTTGTTGTTTCAACTGCTCGATTTCCTCAGTGAGGTGTCGTTTCCACTCGGGAAGATCTCGGTGAAAAACTCTACGAATCTCTCCTAATTCTGTGAGAATCGTATCTCCTGATGTACCTGGAGCAGCTAAAACTTCAACTGTGGCTGACTTTACGGCTTCTTTTAAGTCGTGTTGAACCTTGTTTTCTATGTGCTGTTCCTTAGTCTCGACCCATTCTACAAATTCTTTTCCTATCGTGGAACGTACGTTTGCTGCAGTATCAGTCACCCTCTTTTCAATGTTAATTTCGGATATCGCCTGTGTCAGGTCATTGACCTGGCCTTGCAGAATGACGACATTGTCTGCAAGCTTGTTTACTCTAGTTCCGACCTCAGCGGACTTCTTTGAAACTTCCGTTGTAACTGCCTGGCAACTTTCGATTTGTACCTTAATGTCTTTGTGCACCTTACCTACTGTGCTCTCACATGCATCTACCTTCTGCAGAATACCTTCTATCCTTTCATTAACTTTAGTACTTAATTCCGCGATATATTCCACCGTGACTGTCCTTATTCTTTCCTCTAAGTTGGCATTAATATTATCTAACCTATTTTTCATTGTACCAATCATGGTATTTAGGTCAAACCATTTTCGCTCTGTCTCCCGTTCCTTTTTCCTTTCTTTTTTTCCCTTTCTTGTCTATCTCGTTGTTTTTGTAATTTATAAGCTTCCCTTTCCCGTTTCTCCTGTTCTCTTTCTTGAAAAAAAGTTCTCATCATTTCAACCATCGAATTTTCTCCCGCTTGCTGTGACGATACGTCACACACACCATCATTGTCTGCCGTTCTCTCCATTCGCGAATCGGCTCTGCCTGTTCCCGTTCACGAACGTAGTGGGTTTGACTTGACAACTGTGTCATCACCGTCATCCACACTGTTTGTCGGCTTTCCTTTGTCATCTGCCATGTTTATTTTCAAGTTTGTGACGTAACTGCTCAGAGAAATCTTTCACAGCACGCCGATCGTCAGCTCTCAGATTCGCACGCTGCGACGCTTCCTGATAGTCAAACGTCACACAGTGGTAGCTGACAATTGCAGAGCTATACCGGGTATAAGACAAGAGGGCACCTAACTTTGAAAATAAGTGACAAACACCTACTGGACACTTAATCCTGCTATTATGGCATCCATCTTGTGTCCCTATCCGGAGCAACAATGAAGATGCTAATAACGCTATAACGCTAACAAACAAACTTTGCACGAAGAGATGATCAGAAATGAATTCTAACTACGTAAATAAGCAACTCTGCAAGGAAATAACAGCGATAGGATAAAATGAAGCAGTAAGGAAAGAAATTCCGGAAATCAGTTTTTTTTATACAAGACGCGAGATTTTATGCGTAATGAAAACCGTATTTACATCAGTCGTTTTGCGCACTGCTGTTATTTTTCGAAATTTTTTTTTAATACTTCCTCGATTTCTTTCAGTACTTCCTTTACGGCTTCCCGATGTCCACCGGATGATGTCATGAAACAATAACAGAACAGATTAAAAATTTTTTTCAGGTCCCTGTTCGGGCGCCACATCTAGTATGATAAAAAAATTATTAGGTTAAATATATTTCAATTCTATCAGTTTAAATCTGTGTTTCATACTAGAATGTCGTGTTCCCAGTCCGGCACAGCTTTGCCACAGGAGACACGAAAGCGGTCGAAGACGTCCGTCTTCTGGTCGGCTCCTGATCGTTGTCAGAAAGAGGCTAGTTTTTGATTACGCAAAGACTTCTGTTATTTGGAAAAGTACAACCCGGATTTCTTTACGTAATCAGTATGAATTTTGTAATTACCTAAGGGACCTTTAACAATGAACAGTAAAAAAAATTGCATTTTCAAATGAAATCATTAATAAATGGGGCAGCTATGAGTTGTTTAGAAGACAAGGGGCGGCCTTCTGTACACGACCAGGATGCCGCAGTATTTTCTGCTGTAGTAAAGGCTGTTTGATATTTATAAAAATAATATGGCATGGAGGTTAAAAAAGTATAAAGGAAAAGAGCAGAATAAGAAATCTGGTAAACACTAAATATATTCAAACAATTCTCACAAGCAAATTAGGGCTTATTTATAAACAATATAACTTACATAAGTACTTTTCTAACTGTATGGTACGATCAGATTTGAGCCTGCCCTGTGCTGTCTCCTTGGTATACGTTTCTGTCACGAATTACAGTCATTACTTTTCTCCTTCGTTAAAGACAATTCTTGCACTGTTCAACACCTTCATAACAATAACTTGCCGATTTACAGTTTCGAACATAAATTACTAGAATTTTATTAATTAATAATGTTGTCTGCACGCTGGCAAGACCGCTAACTTTTCTAGCTTAAAGTCGACCTTCTTTACGTTTTCACATTACAAGCAGAAGTACATTAAAATCTGAAGATCTACCAAAGTTTTTTTACTGTCATCTTTTATTTAGATCGAAGCGGAACGACAGTTCAGCTTCTGTTAAAATGTTTCTTTGACTGCGCAATCGATGTATTAGCGTCCGCGCTAGATGCGCATCTTTACAGTTCGTAAATTATATAAAACAAATGTCTTTCAAAGAATAGGTCTCATCTCATAAGTTGATCATTTAAAATAAAGATAGGTGAATGCCTTTCCAAGGGTACTCACAGCTTTCATACTACGGAAATCCCAATAATATTACAAGCTTTACCAATTACGTCAACAGAACCTCGAAATATTAAGACAAAACAGTCCTTTTATATAAAACAATTTAATAACAATTAGTGACAATTCATAAAAAATCTCTTCAAAAGTTGTTTTCCTTTCTTGAAAGGATAAACAATTTAGTACGAAACTCAAGAACGCCCCAGATAAATGTGCTGCTCACTACACTCACCCTTTTGCAAGCAGCCAGTGGGTCCCAAAGCACGAACATACAATGATAGCCTGATGAACAGACAAGTAACTTTTAAGTAAAACGAGCAAGAGCTTAAGTCATCAGATTACCCACTGACAGCATAGACAAAACACCTTTGATAAACCGCTAAAAGTAACTGGCCAAGGCAACCACTCCCACTTACACCCGATTGTAAAAAAGTTCAGTGGCCAACCGAGATTCACCTTCAAATCACGGCATGAGACGTGGAAATGCTAAATTCTAATCTTTCTTTAGGGATGGAAAACACAGGTTGAAGGAAGACGCGAGCGGTTAGCTGATGAACGTCACCTACGTTAAACAAAAGCTTGGCTTGGAAGTATAGCCCACCGAAATATATGCAACAAGATTTGATAATGTAAGGCGCATAAGTTTGCAGGCTCCAGATGCCTAAAAAAAGCGACTTGGCGACTTAGTGCACAAAAGACCAGGAAAAAAAATAATTTTATTCACAAATAACGACACATTGAACATAAAAATACAAAACCCCAATAATTTAAAACACAGAATCATATCACAATCACCGAATTGAAGCTATTATGTTTTCATAAGAGAGACACGCTCCTCAGATCGCCTGGCCGGAGACAAGAAGGAATCAACAACAACAGGTGGCTGAACCGAGTCCGATACAGAAGCATTAAGACACAAACACGCGGAGTAACCAAACCAGTCAGAATTATCTCTCTCACAGCAGGGAGCAAGATCAATCTTTACAAATGCCGCGTGGTCGCGGCAGCGGAGTAACAAACTGAAAGTAGGCCGCAGTGCATTCAAAGCCACCGTACAGTGACAAACAGTGGAACAGCTTACAGCCTCCAGGACATGCGTGGATGACGACGTCCCACTGCCCGCCTCCACATCTGGTTTGTCAAATGAATAATATGTCCACTCCCATTTCTGGTGCGCGTCTCTCATGTCCGGAAGATGCTCAGGCAGATAAATTTGAAAGTCACACGGATGGGAGAACAAACGGTCAGCCCATTGCTCCACAGACCTGGCCTGTCCGTGCTGCTGCACTCACTGCGTCTCCCGGAAAAGGTCCTCAACGCCACGTGACCCGGGACCGCCACTACCCAGTCAAGCAGCTAGCTACGGAGGCGGGGAAGATTGAAGTCTTCATTTGATGAATTTACGACTGTGGTTCATAGTATGAATGAGATGAAGAGAATGGAGTGCACCGCTCTTCCTCTGGTCCATGTGGGCTATCGTAGATTACACACATGAACAAATGAAGGTAGTTGCTGTATTGGAGAGAGAGAACGGCAGCGGATTCGAAGTGTAACGTTTCTAGCACTTCGTCACAACCAGTGAAGGTGACTGCAGTGAGGAAACCGTGCATGACAAATTGAGCCATAATGGCGCTTCGAAATTTTGTAATAACTTTTCTCTACATTTATGTATGGACTGGAGGCGGCTGCAACATTAGTGGAACAGCTACTTGCTCTCTGTTCTTGCCTACGAAAGACAAAAATGGATAGGAAAAGAAAAAAAAAATCTGACAGCAGCTCTTATTATAAAGAAGAGCCTTGAAGCAAAACAATTATGGTCATATGAAAAGAAAGGCTCCCGTAGCATCACTGGTTCCCCATCTGACTGTCTTATCGTACCCTAATTACTGGGCTAGCGTTACAGTTGTTACTAAATTTCTATTTCCATGACAATCAACATGAACTGAAGCTGAAGGATCTGAATGAAAACTATTAAAGTTTCCTACTTAAACGGTGAAAGATATTTTGGCTCAGTGTCGATTTATGATATTAATAACATTGACGTTTTAGTAATAAACTATAAGTAAGAATACTGACTAACATCTGATGTAAAACTGAGCTTTCACTAATTTAACATCAGAATTAGTTCCACAGTTGGGGGAATGATCCAAATAATGTGTAAGCTAGGTAGCAACCTCTTTTCTCGACTTGTGCCAGCATACAACCTGGAAATTTTTAGTATAAAAATAGCTGATAAACTAGCAAAGGTCCAAAGTAGTTCTGAAATAGTCTGACTGAACAACACTGACAGGCGTACAGCAATTATTATGTTATAGATACACAATATATAAGGCAATAAATACATGGAATTGTATGTATAGGATATTCACATTGCTGGGCAAAAGGAAATACGTCTTTAACTTACGATTGAAAATAATCGTGTAAAGAAATGCACAAAAAAATAAAAATCCCATGAACTGCAACGGATTTAATCGGAAAAATGTCACTCTGTATAGTAACACACTAATCTGTGAGATTAAATTGTACGTAGTACAGAACAATATGAGGTACTAGAAAAACTCTCCTAAAAATAATCGTTAACTTCGTCGAAATAATATGAAACAGAAGAAAACCTTGCAGCCAGTTGAGTGAATGAGGGTTGAATATTACTAGCATACCCTCTCTTCGAGACTTGCGACATGATGTTACCTACATAATGTGACACAGCACATGCGTCATATTTTTAAAATGTAGACACAAAATTATTAAACTGCAGTTTCACCATACAATACCATTGTGTCACATTAAGGCATCCCAATTAGCACTGTCACATATGAAATATTATTGTTAATTACAATATTATTGATAATCATAGATTTTTTGCAGATGGTCAGTTATTTGTAATGAAGTACTTTGCGAAGGAAGCTGCATAAATGTTCGGCCATATCTTGATAACATTTCAAAATGGCGCAAATATTGGCAACTTGCTTTAATGTTCATAGATGTAAAACTTTCCACTTCAGCAACGGAAAGAAAACGTAGTTTCCTATGACTATAATATCAATGAGTGATAGTTGCAACCAGTCAGCTCAATCAAGAAAATACCTGCGTGTAACATTTTGTATGGATACGAAATGAAGTAATCATATATGATTAGTTGTGGATAAAGGAGGTGGTAGACTTCTGTTTATTGGTAGAACATTGCGGAAATGCACTCGGTCTACATAGGAAACAGCTTACTAATAACTCGTGCAACCAGTACAAGAATACTGCTTAAGTGTGTGGTACTTGTAGCAAACAGGACTGGCAGGGGATATTGAACGTACACTGAGAGGGGCAGCTCGAATGGTCACAAGTTGGTTTGACCCGCTGGAGAATGTCACTAGGATGTTGAAAGAATTGAACTGGCAAACTCTTGAAGATAGACGTAAACTACGCCGATAAAGTCTACTTTCGAAAGCTTCAAGAATCTGCTTCAAACGATGACTCTAGGAATATACTACAACCATCCATGTATCGCCCGCTGAGAACAAGATTAGATTGATTGAAGGGCTGAGAGTACAAGTCGTACAAGTGACATTTCATAAGAAAATGATCTGACTGTACATTTGGAAAGCTTAAGTGTGGCTCTCTTCTGGGTAAAGTAGGTACAAACGATTTTCTGATTAGCCGGCCGCGGTGGCCGTGCGGTTCTAGGCGCTGCAGTCCGGAACCGCGGGACTGCTACGGTCGCAGGTTCGAATCCTGCCTCAGGCATGGATGTGTGTGATGTCCTTAGGTTAGTTAGGTTTAAGTAGTTCTAAGTTCTAGGGGACTGATGACCTAAGACGTTAAGTCCCATAGTGCTCAGAGCCATTTGAACCATTTTTGATTTTCTGATTAGTGTCGCAATTTGTGATAGTAAAGTTTAAGCTCGAAGCTAGCTGGACTGCATTTAGAATAAAACTAGTACAAATGAAATAGAGCACAGAAGAAGAATTGCTGCTGTCTTCAAAGAAAGTTCAGGTATGTATTTTTCTGAAAGTACAGCATTAGCCTAATGCCGTTGGGCGCCCATAAGATCCCAAACCACACACACACACACACACACACACACACACTATACTTAGAGTAAAATTTTATGCATGTTTAAATAGGCCATATTTTGAAATACCGCTTATACATCTTGAACCAAAATCAGCATATTGGGCCGGCCGAAGTGGCCGTGCGGTTAAAGGCGCTGCAGTCTGGAACCGCAAGACCGCTACGGTCGCAGGTTCGAATCCTGCCTCGGGCATGGATGTTTGTGATGTCCTTAGGTTAGTTAGGTTTAACTAGTTCTAAGTTCTAGGGGACTAATAACCTCAGCAGTTGAGTCCCATAGTGCTCAGAGCCATTTGAACCATTTTTCAGCATATTGACACAATAGACCAGAAGATCCTAGAACCTGACCATACACATATGGAATGTTATAAAGATTCTGATCTCTCTGAAAAGGCAAAAAACATTTCAAATGTGTATTTGCTCCCCAAAACAGGATGGAAGCAGAGAAGTAGGTCATTAGGCAGTTTTCCGTAGTGGAAATGAAAACAGAAAGCCTCTTTTCTATTAAAGCCATGGATAAGGCAGAAAAGGATAAAGCTACTGAAGACACAGAAGGGTAAAAAAAATACAACGGATGAATTCAGGATGGATCTGATCCAGAAAAGAAGATACTCTAACAGTGCAGTCCACCTATTCACGAAACAGTGATCTTGAGCCCATAGAAGCGGATTTAAAAAGGTTTAATATTGGTCGACCTTCAGTAACTCTTCTGCGAACTTTGCATCAATACGAGTTGAAATACAATGTGAGTAAAGAATAACTGCATCCCTCCACTTTATCTTAAGTTCTATGACAATATATCGCGGTACCAGGCAGCAGTTACAGTGGGTTGAGAAGAGAGAATGGGGAAAGAAGAGAACGTGGTCAAACAAGGGGACGGAAAAGACTAAAGAAAAATGCACAACACAGAGGTACAGCATCACGAGTGTTGCCCGGGAAGGACATCCTTCACGAGATACCAAGAAGGAAACGATCATCATTCTCTAGACACACACTGTGATGTGATTATAGAGAGTGACTATTAAGAATCTCCAGTATATGCTGGAACCACAACAATACATTTTCAGTTCGCTATTTTAATTTTTTCCTTTTTTTTTGCTATATATCTGCTGTTTTCCAGCTTTTATACGAATATTGCTTTAATTCCTCATATATACTTCTTTTATAATAAACTTGCACTATATCATGCGTGTTGCACCAAAAAAATCTTCAAAATATAGCACTGTAAATAGAAGGTTTCTGCTCTTGTACCTGTTTTAGTCTACAAAGTTTTAATATGCAAGGAGTATAAGTATTTTCAATGTGTTGTAAAAAATAATGCAGGGCTCTACAATCTCTAACCATACCTACAACTAACTGACCAGTACGAAAAAATACCTTATGTTTCGTTGGTAACTAACATAATTTATAAACAGCCATTTAACTTTGGCAGTCAGTTACTCAGTTTGCTTCAGCAAGCACTTGTACCACTTGTACTCTCAGCCCCTGAGTTACAGCACGCTCAGAGGCATTTAAAAACACATTCATACCGCGCTCCGTACGTGTATGAAACACGAAAAAACTATAGCAACTTCTAAATGGGAAGCACCCTCTGCCATGCAGTTCACAGTGTTTTGCAGAGTGTCGATGAACATCTGCATCTACATACATACTCCGCAAGCCACCGTACGATGCTTGGTGGATAACACCATACCCCTACTAGTCATTTCCTTTCCTATTTCACTCGCAAATAGATCGAGGGAGAAACGACTATCTGTTTGCTCCGTACGAGCCCTAATTTCTCGTATCTTATCTTCGTGGTTCTTACGCAAAATGTATGTTGGTAGCAGTAGAACCGTGCTGCCATCAGCTTTAAATGACGGTTCTCCAAATTTTCTCAATAGTGTGCCTCTAAAACAACGTCGTCTTCCCTCTAGGAATTCTCATTTGAGTTCCCGAAGCATCTCGGTAATACCTGCGTATTCTTCGAACCTACCAGTAACAAATCTAGCAATGCGTAGGTGTGCAATCTTCTTATCTTTCTGAGGTTTCTTCTACTTTAATTTGCTTATTATGGCTAATAACTTACGGTCACAATTCCAATCTACTCCTGGAATCTGATTTCTAATCCTTTGTCTTAGCGTTATACAGTGCAATCAATCTGAATTCGTCCACTGTATCTAAATCTGTTTTGCGTATACAGCCTGCAACCACTGAGCAAGTGTCGGCCACGATTAAATTGCGCTCTATGCGAAACTCTACCAGGCGACTCCCTCTTCATTCCTTTGTTCAAGTGTGTTTCCTCTTACCTTTTTCCGTTCTCTTTCTTTTACCACCACCCACCATAGCAGAGCCACTTTTGTATTTCCCAGCATAGTTCGCAGAAGCCACACGGCTGACAGCAGCACGCCTGACAGGAGCTGCCCTCTGTGGCAGATCGGTGAACTGACAGCCAAACACACCGCATGGCGGCGCTAGCAGCAGTTTTTCCTCATTCGTTCCCAATACTGGCGGCGTGAATTTCAGATAGAACCCAGTCCTGCCTCATTCAGATATTTGAAGAAGAGATTTCCAGCGGAATCTAAGCGTGGTTATTTGTTACAGTTTTCTTATACGTAAGTGTTCATGAGTGCTGAAATCTTCTTTAGGTTTTCACATGACGTTTAACATTTCTCTTGTTTTTCTACAGTTCCTGTTACCAAAGCTATATGGATTTTGTCTTTTACCTAGCTTCCTTCAACGCAAATATACTATCCATTCCTTTCAAATTGTTCAACAGCATTTCCTGTGGAAGACACAATATGAAATTTAAAGAAACGTGTCTCGGTCACAAACGAGCACCGGGCTGACTTTGCTCAACAATCATCACAGGGTACACCTCTGTCGGAGTTGTGTTGGTAAGGATGAAGTAGGTATATTCGGGACATACTATGGCACAGGATCCAAAAAAAAAAAAAAACTATAGATCCCGAGCGCGTATGTAGATTACAGTTCGCTGGCACGCACAACAGTGGCACATCCTTGAACAGTTTGCATAAATACCTTTCTCAGGTATTAGCTACGCAGTGTTTGATGTCTATCTACACTCTAATGCGTCCTAATCAAGACATACTTACGCGGGAACAAACACCAATTTTCAGAACCTACAGTGGTTACGAAAAGCATCTTTGTGACGCTCAGGTTGCGCAATCGTCCAATATTACTTTTGAAAAGCATATTTAATGTATGTGGAATGGACTGTACCGACCTTGTTCAACGTTGATGCAATTAGTTAAGGCCTCCATCTTACAAATAACATTCTTCTGTTGTTTCTGTCAAAAGATATCTTTACCAGTGTTGTGTATGTCAGTGCCTATTGTCATTTTCTTGCAGCTAATATTGAATTCAGTACAAGCCAGCTTCGCTGGCAGTATGGGCTAAGAATGGAGACTGTTTGGAAACCTTGATTTCGGAGTGGCCGAACGGTTCCAGGCGCTACAGTCAGGAACCGCGTGACCGCTGGGGTCGCAGGTTCGAATCCTGCCTCGGGCATGGGTGTTTGTGATGTCCTTAGGTTAGTTAGGTTTAAATAGTTCTAAGTTCAAGGGGACTGATGACCACAGCAGTTAAGTCCCATAGTGCTCAGAGCCATTTGAACCATTTTTTTGAAACCTTGATTTTAAACGATTCTTCTTCCGGGCAACAGCTACAATGCGATTATTTTAAAAAAGTGAAATGCATCAATTCTGCAGTCATATAGGGACAGCAAACTTACTGTTTTTGAAATTACATTTCCGAGATTGCGATTCATAATTTCTATAGCTGCCACAATAAAGGGTTCGCACGTGATGGCCACACGTGAGACTTGTTTTGGTTTTGCTTACAGGCGGAAAATCGTGTAGGTCAGGAAGACATGTTGACATTCAAGTCAGCTGCGGGCTAAATACGCCAACAGAGAAATACAGGAAAGAATCACAATGTTTACTATCATATACACAACAACGCATCGTCGTCACATGTTCGTTCTGTACATGGAATGCTTTGTTTTGTCATACTCCGAACTAAGCTTTGCTTTGGATTTGAAGACTCGTCGACACTATAACTGTCACTCGATGAGATAGACGATTCAAATGCTTAATTCATTTAGGCATTCATTCACCAACTTCGGTGGATCCTATCACGAAGTAGAAGCATTAGTGAAATTGGGACGAATTCAGGTACACATTACGAAAGGAGGAATTGTTTGAAGCTTAATATGTATGATATGCAGGTATTAATAATGAAGAACCATTATGGAATTTCAACGCACATGACAAATACTACAAATATAAAGCGCTTTGAAATATGTTGTTACAGGAGAATGCTGCAGATTAGATGGGTAGGTCAGATAACCAACGAACAGTGTGGAAGGAAACATATTTATGGCACAATTTGGCTACAAGAAGGGGTTGGATGACAGAACACCTCCTGAGCCATTAAGGAATAGCCTATTTGGCAATAGAGAAAGATGCGGGGGGGGGGGGGGTAAAATTACAGTGGAGGTTCTATTATGATAAAAGAAAAAAATTAAATGTATTTCAGTTTATTCAGTTTTAATCTGATAATTGTATATGTATTGTGTTTCATACTAGAATGTCGTGTTCCCAGTTTGGCACAGCTTTGCCACAGGAAACACGAAAGCGGTCGAAGACGTCCGTCTTCTGGTCGGCTCCTGATCGTTGTCAAGAGGAGGCTAGTTTCTGGTTACGCAAAGCCTTCCTTTACATAATCAGTATGAATTTTATAATTACCTAAGGGATCTTTAACAATGAACAATAAAAAAATTGCATTATCAAATGAAATCATTAATAAATGGGGCGACTATGAGTTATATAGAAAACAAGGAGCGGTCTTCTGTCTACGACCAGGATGCCGCAGTATTCTATGTTGTAGTAAACGCTGTTCGACATTTATAAAAATAATATGACATGGAAGTAAAAAAAAGGAAAAGAATAGAATAAAAAATCTGGTAAACAGTAAATATAATCAAATAATTCTCACAAACAAAAGGGCTCATTTATAAACAGTATAACTTACACAAGTAATTTTCTGACTGTGTTGGTGCGATCAGATTTCACCCTGTCCTGTGCTCGCTTCTTGGTTCACGTCTTTATCACAAATTACACTCATTACTTTTCTCCTTCCTTCGAGACAATTCTTGCACTGTTCAACACCTTCATAACAATAACTTGCCGATTTACAGTATCGAACATAAATTACTTCAATTATATTAATTAATAACTGTTGTCTGCACGCTGGCAAGACCGCTCACTTTTATGGCTTAGAGACGACCTTCTTTACGCTTTTCCATTACAAAAAGTAGTACGATAAAGTCTGAAGATCTACAAAGGTTTTTACCGTCATATTTTTTTATTTAGATCAAAGCGGAACGCTCACTTCAGTTTTTGTTAAAATGTTTCTTTGACTGCGCAATCGATAGCGTTCGCGCTAGATGCTCATCTTTACAGTTACGTAAATTATATGAAACAAATGTCTTTCAAAGAATAGGTCTCATCTCGTAAGTTGATCGTTTAATACATAGCTAGGTGAATGCCTTTCCAAGAGTACTTATAGCTTTCATACGACGGGAAGCCCAATAATATTACAAGGTGTGACTATAGTAAGTTGGTTCAGTGAGTGTAGGTGGCAATAGTTACGCAGAGACGAACAGGCTTGCACAGGGTAGATAACCGTGGAGAACTGCATCAAACCAGACTCCTGAACGAAGACCACAACCACTACACTATGACTGTCAGTAAAACACTGAGGTGACAAAAGTCATGCGATACCTCCTGATACTGTGTCCGACCTCTTTTGGTCCGGTGTAGAGCAGCAGCTTGACGTGACATGTACTGAAGAAGTCATTGGAAGTCCCCTGTAGAAATAGTGAGCCCTGCTGTCTCTATAGCCGTCCATAATAGCGAAAGTGTTGTCGTCGCAGGATTTTATACACGAACTGACCTCTCAATTATGTCACATTAATGTTCGATGGAATTAATGTCGGGCGATGTGGATGGCCAAATCATTCGAACGAATTGTCCATAATGTTCTTCAAACCAATTGCGAACCATTGCTCCCCGGTGACAAGGCGCACTGTCATCGATGACAATACCACCGTTGTTTGGCAACATGAAGCCCATGAATGGCTGCAGATGGTCTCCAAGTAGCCCAACATAACCATTTGCAGTTAATGATCGGTTCAGTTGAACAAGAGGACCCACTCCATTCCGTGTAAACACAGCCCACACCACTGTGGAGCCACCACCAGTTCGTACAGTGCTTTGTTGACAACCTGGGCCTAAGGCTTCGTGATGTCTGCGCCCCACTATAGCACTACCATCAGCTCTTACTAACTGAAATCCGGACTCATCTGAGCAGGCCACCGTTTTCCATTCGTCAAGGGTCCAACCGATATAGTCACGAGCTACTGTCCTAGCGGGTGTGTCCATCGTACGTCCCACATTGATTTCAGCGGTTATTTCACGTAGTGCTGCATGTCTGTCGGCACTGATAACACTACACAAACTCTGCTGCTCTCGGCCGTCGGCCTCTGCGTTGTCCGTAGTGAGAGGTAATGCCTGAAATTTGGTATTTTCGGCTCACTCTTGACACTGTGGATCTCGGAATATTGAATTATCTAATGATTTCCGGAATGAAATTTTCCATGCGTCTAGCTCTAACTACCATTGAGTGCAGGGCGTTCAAAGTCCTTAATTCCCGTCGTGCACCCACAATCACGTCGGAAACCTTTTCACATGAATCAACTGAATACAAATGACAGTTCGTCCAGTGCCTTGCCCTTGTGTACGTGATACTAGCGCCATCTGTATACGTGCAAATCGCTACCCCGTGACTTTTGGAATCTCAGAATATTACTTCGGTGATGCTACTCCGCGATAACGCCCGGGCGCACTCCGCTAGACTGACAAAAAAACACGGTAGAGGAGTTGGGCTGGGATGTCATTTCTCACCCACCTTCTTCACCTGACTTTTCGTCCTCAGATTTCCACCTTTTTTGCCCTCTACCGAAGAACCTTCAAGGAACTTCCTTTCCGTATGACGATACGCTCCGAACCTAACTCGAAGACTTCTTTGCCTCAAAACCACGTGACTTCTATAGTCGAGGAATCGAGAAGTTACCCCAGCGTCGGCAGACCGTTGTAAATAGATTATTGATGACTAAAGGCACTGTTATGTATATTTGTTGTATTTGTTATACTTATGAGAAAGCTGCACGCACTTACCCACCAACACAACATACCCTTCCATTGAAACCGAATTAATTTTGTGTTAGGCAAGTGTGTGTTGCTAAACTAATATCTGCGACAAACGGTTTAACTGCTGATTCATCAAGCAAGTGTGTGACATTGTTTAAACACTCCTGAACAGGAACGTTAATGAATGAGCTGCTGATCAAGTAAACTAGCTTGACATTAGAAGGAATCTGGATACATTTTAACTTGTTTATTGAGTCAGTTAAATTAAGAATACCGTTATTAGTTATAACTTTGGTATTGATTCTGATCAGGTCATTTAACACTCTGTATTAAAATTTTCTTTCGAATTTGAAGTAAGTCGCAATGTATTCATTTCTATTTCACGAAAGTTTGTTGAAGACTTTTGCCCCAGAATATACAGTTAGTAACAAATAATCAGTAACAAATCCCGTTAGGAAATAAATGTACTGTAAAGTATGAGAAATCCAAAATTTAAGTAGAGGTCTCTGCAAGATATGAGGTTATCATCCCCCCACGATGTTCTTACTCTTTACTTTTGCTGACTATATTCATTATTTACTTTTTTCTGCAATACCTCAGAAGATAACAGAGCGGAAGTGTGCAAAATAAGCCATTATTCTGGTGTTCAAGTAAGAGTCACGTTTAAATACAAAACATGCTTAAATGGCGTTCTTGATTGATATTTCTATGCGTTGACTTTGCTTTAGCTTATTATCTAAGTGTCGTCTAAGAACTATCATTAGACATAATGTTTTAATTTTGTCTGTGGCCATTATCGTCTATTTCCGGTGCATTCAGGTTATTTTTGCTTGTTTGAAACTGAATTAAGACGTAACATGTTTGCTGTGTAGAGCGTGTAGGTCTTATCAACTATCGTATGTCACGTGTCTGGTGTCGCTGAGTTGTGGACGTCAACAATTTTACTTCTATCAACAACAAATACTTAGACGTAATTTGTGAATCTTCCTCTCCATAGATACACCAAATATCAGTCCGTAGGGAAATTTGCCCTGTGTATTTGATTAGAAATGTAGCTTAAGAATGGTTAAATCAAGTCAACATTTAATATCTTGCTAAAAACATAAATAATATGTCTTCGCAGGATAGCTCATTACCTGTACGTTTCCACGACTGCGATATTGGGTGAATTTTAACGAACACTATTCGGGAAGAACGTATCTGACATTTATTGTTTGTGATTCTTTCATAGTGGGCATCAATTAGCTAAATATTAAATTTTCGTAAGTTAACATTTGTGCAAAGGCTGACAAACATGATAAATGCTCAGCGTAGGAACTTTCTTTGATGTAAAATTTCAGCATTTTCCGGCTACTAACTGTAGTTCAGCGGGGAAATAAGAAACGTGTTCTAATGACCCTCGCTTGGCTACTACAAAAATTGTTAAGTATTCCTGATAAGAGCAAAAGGAACAGACATGCAGCCCCGCAACTTTCCTCTACAAAATTAATTATTACTCTGTTCCCTACTCTTACGTGGTCCTCTTTACTTACTAGAATTAAATGATTTAAATAAATCTGTCCTTTTCATCAAAAATAAAATATTTAGTGTTATGGGTTTCAATCACTGTCTTCTTGGCTGAAAAAGAGGTAATTACTAATTTTGCAGTAAGGTGTGGCGTCTCCAGAGTGCAATCGAGCGCCACAAGGTTAAAGTTCTTTTTAGCAACCAGCGTAAGAAACAGCTTTTCAGCATGTGCACAATAATGAAACATTATTACGACAAAGAAATTATCACTAACGACAACTGATATAACTCCAGGATCAAATTGTGTTTTAGTAATTTCTAGCATTAACCTCGAAGAATTGCCTTTCGTTTCAGTAACGTCATTTTTAGTGATTTGATCAGGCACAAAGCTGTTGATTATACATACGTCATTTCTGATGTTCAGTTTATGCTTACTAACAATGTTTTACTTCTAATTAAGTCACAAATTATACAGGGTGATCCATTGATAGTGACCGGGCCAAATATCTCACGAAATAAACATCATACGAAAAAACGACAAAGAACGAAACTTGTCTAGCTTGAAGACGGAAACCAGATGGCGTTATGGTTGACCCACTAGATGGCGCTGCCATAGGTCAAACGGACATCAACTGTCTTTTTTAAAATAGGAAACCCAGTTTTTTGTTACATTTTCGTGTAGTACGTAAAGAAATATGAATATTTTAGTTGGACCACTTTTTTCGCTTTGTGATAGATGGCTCTGTAATAGTCACAAACGTGTAAGTACGTGGTATCACGTAATATTCCGCCAGTGCGGACGGTATTTGCTACGCGATACATTACCAGTGTTAAAATGGACCGTTTACCAATTGCGAAAAAGGTCGATATCGTGTTGATGTATGGCTATTGAAATGAAAATGCCCAACGGGCATCTTGGACGACATCATCCAAGTGTCCGGACCGTTCACCGGATAGTTACGTTATTTACGGAAACAGGAAGTGTTCAGCCACATGTGAAACGTCAACCACGACCTGCGACAAATAATGATGCCCAAGTAGGTGTTTTAGCTGCTGTCGCGGGTAATCCGCACATCAGTAGCAGACAAATTGCGTGAGAATCGGGAATCTCAAAAACGTCGGTGTTGAGAATGCTACATCAACATCGATTGCACCCGTACCATATTTCTATGCACCAGGAATTGCATGGCGACGACTTTGAACGTCGTGTACAGTTCTGCCACTGGGCACGAGAGAAATTACGGGACGATGACAGATTTTTTCCTCGCGTTCTATTTAGCGACGAAGCGTCATTCACCAACAGCGATAACGTAAACCGGCATAATATGCACTATTGGGCAGCGGAAAATCCACGGTTGCTGCAATAAGTGTAACATTTGCGACCTTGGCGGGTTAATATATGGCGCGCCATTATGGAAGGAAGGATAATTGGTCCCCATTTTATCGATGGCAATCTAAATGGTGCAATGAATGCTGATTTCCTACGTAATGTTCTACCGATGTTACTACAAGATGTTTCACTGCATGACAGAATGGCTATGTACTTCCAACATGATGGATGTCGGGCACATAGCTCGAGTGCGGTTGAAGCGGTATTGAATAGCTTATTTCATGACAGGTGGATTGGTCGTCGAAGCACCGTACCATGGCCCGCACGTTCATCGGATCTGACGTCCCCGGATTTCTTTCTGTGGGGAAAGTTGAAGGATATTTACCATCGTGATCCACCGACAACGCCTGACAAAATGCGTCTGCGCATTGTCAATGCATGTGCAAACATTACGGAAGGCGAACTACTCGCTGTTGAGATGAATGTCGTTACACGTATTGTCAAATTCATCGAGGTTGACGGACATCATTTTGAGCATTTATTGCATTAATGTGGTATTTACAGGTAATCACGCTGTAATAGCATGCGTTCTCAGAAATGATAAGTTCACAAAGGTACATGTAGCACATTGGAACGACCGAAATAAAATGTTCGAGTGTACCTACGTTCTGTATTTTAATTTAAAAAACCTACCTGTTACCAACTGTTCGTCTAAAATTGTGAGCAATATGTTTGGGTTTATTACAGCGCCATCTATCCCAAAGCGAAAAAAGTGGTTCAACTAAAACATTCATATTTCTTTACGTACTACACGAATATGTAACAAAAATGGGGGTTTCTATTTTAAAAAACGCAGTTAATATCCGTTTGACCTATGGCAGCGCCATCTAGCGGGCATCTGGTTTCCCCCTTCAAGCTAGACAAATTTCGTTCTTTGTAGTTTTTTCTTTTGACGCTTATTTCGTGAGATATTTGGCCCGGTCACGATCAATGGACCACCCTGTACAAGAGATTTTGATTAATTGATTTTTGGCGTCTATGGCCGGAGTGGCCGAGCGGTTCTAGGCGCTTCAGTCTGGAACCGCGCGACCGCTACGGTCGCAGGTTCGAATCCTGCCTCGGGCATGGATGTGTGTGATCTCCTTAGGTTAGTTAGATTTAAGTAATTCTAAGGTCTAGGGGACTGATGACCTGAGCTGGTAAGTCCCATAGTGCTCAGAGCCATTTGAACCATTTTTTGACGTCCATTGCTGGAAACACATTACCTTTTTGCAGATTTTATATGTTTAATAAAACTTTTCACACACTGAGAAGTACAAGTCAAATGACAGTATGATTTACCATTATGAAAGTCTAACAGTTATGAGACATTAAAATGATTGAATCATAACGTACAGTTTAAATATTTAACAAATACCGTGAACATCTTTATAATAAAAATTATAATAATTCTTTGGGATGATATTTTTATCGACTAGATCTTTAATAGCCTTTTTCTTGTTTTAAGCCAGAGGAAATTGGATAGAATAAACTTTAACCAATCTACCTTTGACCTACCTCGCACACCGAGCTGCATAAATTTCACTTCTATTTCCTTCAGAACAGGTAGCAGTAACAGTTGATCCCAATTCATTGTAGGATTTCGTTATGGATGATGCATTTCTGTGTCGATGCAGCTCGTGATGTATTCTGTTATGTTCTTCCTTTGCTATGTCATCACATGGATTTGTTTCACGGACTTCTTTCTCACCAAGATTAGTATAATGCCCATCCTCTGCATTATCGTGCAATATGGCAAGCGAACGACATGACATCATTATTCTGCATGAAAAGAGTACAGAAAAGAAGCTATCTTCTTAAATAGTGGCACGAAGTATACAAATCTAGATCTTCAGATTCGAGACAACTGAAGATGTTAGAAAATAATTCTTTTGAAGTGAAGCAACCCTAAATATAAACATCATAGCCAGTAACACAATTAACACTATAATCTGGAGTATCGTGGTTATGTAGGAGACCTAACAATGGTTAAGCAGAACTTTTTGTGGCCACAGCACAGAAATTGAATATTTTTGTTTCTTCATTAAAACAGACTTAACTTGAAATTCCTTAAATGATTCTTCAAACCTGGCATATTACAAATTATTTAGTCGTTCTAACCGTACCTTGATCAACTGAAGTGATCCAAATAGAAATATCGTGCCGCTTTTTTGAGAATTCAATCCAAAAAATGACACAAATCAAATAACACAGTTCTGAACTTCTTAAAAACAATCCGATCGCTCTGAAATTCACTGCTCAACTAACAATGCAACGCTCTCGTTGATAGGAGCATGCTCTTACTCCAAACAGTTAAAGTGGCACTACTGCGCCCTAACGACCAAATTATGAAATTATAGAAACACTTCTGAACTGCTACAAAAACTCTTCTATTACAATATTTGCATGGGTAAATACAATATTCAGAAATCTAAATTGCACCCAGTCTATTTAAATTAAGAGAAATATAGGAAATACTTAAACACGTCTACTGGACTGACAACTCAAGTGAGACAGACGTTTTCTCAGCTGAAACAATGAGAACGTCTCGAAGCTGTTGCTGAGGCGGAAATCCCGTTTCCTTCAGTCCCAGGCGCTCTAGGGCTGCGAGCGTGCAGTTTGTGAGGAAGTGTTGCTTTGTCCTACACAAGCGGCGACTACAAAAGTGAAAGCAGATCTAGTAATCTGGTTTCCTGAAACATCCCTAGCAGCATCCTGTTCAGGTACCTCAGGCTAGCCACTCTAGGTTCCGTCCAACGACACTGTCAGCATTGCGGTACTCTGATGGTGAAAAGATTTTGAATAGTCTGGAGAACTCGGAAAAGAGGCATGAATCCTATTTACGAAAGAAAACTGTTTTGGTTATCGTTTCAAGTTTCAAAACAATCACCTTTTTATTATACACGGAGGTGAAGAAAGTCCTGGGATACCACATAAGGTCGGCCGCTGTGACCGAGCGGTTGTAGGCGCTTCAGTCCGGAACCGCGCTGCTGCTCCGGTAGCAGGTCCGAATCCTGCCTTGGGTATGGATGTGTGTGATGTCCTTAGGTTGGTTAGGTTTAAGTAGTTCTAAGTCTAGGGGACTACTGGATGTTGTGTGGTGCCCTTAGGTTAGTTAGGTTTAAGTAGTTCTAATTTCTAGGAGACTGATGACCATAGATGTTAAGTCCCATAGTGCCAGAGCCATTTGAGCCATTTTCTAGGGGACTGATGGCCTCAGATATAAAGTCCCTTAGTGCTTAGAGCCATTTGAACCATACCTCCCAATGTCGTGCCGGACCTCCTTTTTCCCAGCATTGTACAGCAGCTCTTCGTGGCACGGACTTAGCAAGTCATTGGAAGTTCCCTGCAGAAACGCTGAGCGATGCTACCTCTACAACCGTCCACAATTACGAAGGTGTTGCTAGTGCAAGATTGTGTGCATGAACCAACCTCTCGACTATGTCGAATCAACGTTGGATGGTATTCATGTCGGGCGATATGGGTGGCCAGCTCATTCGAACGAATTGTTCGCAATGTTCTTCAAACCAATCACAAACAGTTGTGGTCCGGTGACATGGCGCATTGTCATCCATGAAGGTTCCACCGTTATTTGGGAATATGAAGTCCATGAATGGCAGTAACGTCTCCAAGTAGCCGAACACAAACAGTACGCAGTCCATTCCTTGTAAACGTAGCCTACACCATTATGGAGCGACCACCAGCTTGCACCGTGCCTTGTTCACGGCTTGGATCAATGGCTTCGTGGGGTCTGCCTACAATGGAATCCTACGATCAGCTGCTACCAACTGAAATCTGACCAGCGCACGGTTTCACAGTCGTCAAAGGTCCAGTCGATGCAGTCACGAGTGCAGGAAAGACGCTGCAGGCGATGTCGTGCTATTAGCAAAGGCACTCGTGTCGGTCGTCTGCTGCCATAGCCTATTAACACCAAATTTCGCAGCACTGTCCTTATGGATATGTTTGTCGTACGTCTCACATTGATTTATGCGTTTATTTCACGCAGTGTTGCTTGTTTGTTAGCACTGACATCTACGCAAATGCCCTGCTCTCGGTCGTTAAGTGAAGGCCGTCAACACTGTCTTGTCGATTGTGAGAGGTAATGCCTGAAATTTGGCAAAAATGGTTCAAATGGCTCTGAGCACTATGGGACATAACTTCCGAGGTCATCAGTCCCCTAGAACTTAGAACTACTTAAACCTAACTAACCTAAGAACATCACATACCCGAGACAGGATTCGAACCTGCTACCGTAGCGGTCGCGCGGTACTAGACTGTAGCGCCTAGAACCGCTCGGCCACCCCGGCTGGCGAAATTTGGCTTTATCAGAATACTGAACAATACTAACAATTTCCGGAATGCAATGCGCCATGCTTGCAGCACAAACTACCGTTCCGCGTTCAGAGTGTGTTCATTGTCGTCGTGCGCCCGTAATCATGTCGGGCACCTTTTCACGTGAGTCACCTGAGTACAAGTGACAGCTGTACCAACGGACTGCCCACTTATACCTTGTGAGCGCGATAATGCCGCCGTCTGTACATGTGCATATCGCTATCCCGTGACTTTTGTCACCCCATTGTATGAAGTAGTCATTATTTGACACAATATTCCACCGTAGGCAGTATCACTAAAATGCATAACAGTTCGAAGGCTGGTGTTAAATAAAGTTTCACCGACGATAACTGGTCGGCGAGGGAAAGAAAGTTGGCGACGTATAGTTCTTGATCACCAGACTTCGTGCCGTGTCCTGGTTTAAACACCGCACCCCTCACATTAAAATGTTAGAGTGATACTTGCAGAAACGAAGAAAAAGTAATTTGATAAATATTACATTCATAATTTAACAATAGGTACAGAAAAAAGAAATCTGAAATGGTTTACGAGGCTGTGCTGAATACTAATGCCTCTGAGTTTTTATTTTTTCTCGATGTCGGTTGAACTATTACATTGAATGCGTATTACTCGGTTGAACTTCCCGCTTCGCTGACGCAAGTTGCATCCCTCTGCCACTAGAGGTTTCAGAATCGTATGTCTAACACGGCGGTGTGTGGCCTTACTATGGCGAAAAAAATGGCTCTAGGCACTATGGGACTTAACATCTGAGGTCATCAGTCGCCTAGACTTAGAACTACTTAAACCTAACTAACCTAAGGACATCACACACATCCATGTCCGAGGTAGGATTCGAACCTGCGACCGTAGAAGTAGCGCGGTTCCGGAGTGAAGTGCCTAGAACCACTCGGCCACAGCGGCCGGAAACTATACCGATGTGTGAGAAACAGCGCGCTGTAACCGAGTTTCGAATTCGAAGAGTTTGCCACACTTCGAGCACCCCAACCTTCAGCATGACAGTACCACACATGAAAACTACAACATCTGCAACAATCCGGCGCCTCCGGCTTCCTGTCATCGATCAACCTCCATACAGTACCGAATTGGCCCCACCCGGTTTTCATCTGCTTTCAAAGCTTACGGAACACCGTCGGGGACAGTCATGAAGCGGTGCAAACAGAGGTGAGGTTGTGGCTCCGTCAACAAATTCAAACATTGTACATTGACGGTGTTACTGCCTCTCGTTCAGAGAAATGTGTTCGTCGTCAGGATGACTTTGTTGGGAAATAAATATGTAGACATAAAAGATTTGTTTTATTTACAAATGTCTTAAGAATGTTCACATAAATTCGGAGGCATTACTTTTCAGCACGCCCTCGTAGACCGATATGTAGTGGTCATCTGTTGCTATCAAGTAAGTGGATTTGGATGAAAAGTGATTCTTCCGACGCTGCTAGGTAGAACATATTCACAATTATAAGCGAAAAGCAGAAAAATTTAGGTGTTCTATGGGATGAGTTTACTTAGTTAACCGGTTTCGATTTACAGAGCCATCATCTGACTTCAACTGACTATCTTCATAAGAGTATAAGAGTAGTTACAGTAGTAGGACTACTGGTGAACAGTATGGGGTGTAAGATAAAGAGCTATCTTTGACAGTGAAGTTGTAACGTAAGTCAAAATAAAAATACTTCAAAAGCCAAGATTGCTTAAATACTGTTTACTGGATGACCGGTTTCAACACATTAAAGGTGCCATCATCGGATCTGTGAAGCTATAACATGACAGGTTTGAGCGAGGGCTTACATGAGTTACACTATATACATTACTATTAGTGCAGTACCATATACCTGAATGTAGCTTAACATTTATAAACCATTTGGATATAACGATACATGAGGAAAACCAGCTGATATAAAATCATTGTCACAAAAATAAAAAACAGCTGCTCTCATGGTCATTCTTTCACATCAGATGTGTAAAACCGAAGTCACAAGATAAAACTACATGGTACATGACCGCTGCTCGACTAATGACGGTCGGCACCACAATGCCCTATTCCGCGCCGGTTTACCTGCTGCGCTTCTAGTGATTCACAACTGACCACTAGACAGAGCTGTCCAAGCAGTGCACTCGCCGTCCCACGGTATAACCACTCATTACTACTGCAATACAACTTTACTATTACTGATAATCAAATACCCATGCAAAGGACACTTTCGCATACAGTTACTGTACACACTATACATGCTATGCATGCTATGAAGTACGTCAATTACAGGGTAAAAACATCTGAAGCAAAGGCGTTATCCATATTAGCGCCATACAAAACTACATATTATAATTTACCCATATACATATATGAAAGTCAGGAATTTACTCGTAGTAAGCTGTTCATAACAGAACTTAGATACAATGTGACGAGTGATTAAAACCTATTTGCTGGGCTTTACCTGTCTGGGCACTACGGTCTTAGGCATTGTAAACGCTAAAAAAGTACTAACGTGCTATAAGAGGCTCTCACCATCTAAACAATCATTATGAACGTAGTACGGACCGACTATGAAAACCTGCGTAGGCACATGAAACTCAGGAAGGCCAGGTCAGAAAAGATTTTTAGCTGTACTCTATAGGCGGTTTTCCGAGCATAGCAGATACACAACACCAATCATAGTTTGTGAATAGGCCGCACAGGATCTCTAGAGCACCGCATCAAATATGCCAAAGAAATTATGGTCCGCCGATTCTAATTGGTCGTTCAACGATTTGCTTGGAATATTCTCGGAGTAGTGAAGCAACTTAAATCACTTAATAAAAGCAAGTCTTCTGGTCCAGACTGTATATCAGTTAATTTCCTTTCGGAGTATGCTGAGGCATTAGCTCCATACTTTACAATCATATACAGCCGTTCGCTCGAAGAAAGATCCGACCCAAAGACTGGAAAGTTGCACAGGTCATACCAATATTCAAGAAAGGTAGTAGGAATAATCTACTAAATTACAGACCATTGTCATTAACATCGATATGCAGCAGGATTTTAGAACATATATTGTGTTCTAACATTATGAATTACCTCGAAGAAAACGGTCTACTGACACACAGTCAACATGGATTTAGAAAACATCGTTCCCGTGAAACACAACCAGCTGTTTACTTACATGAAGTGTTGAGTGTTATTGACAAGGGATTTCAGATCGATTCCATATTTCTGGATTTCCAGAAGGCTTTTGGCACTGTACCACAAAAGCGGCTTGGGTAAAATTGCGCGGTTATGGAATATCGACTCAGTTATGTGACTAAATTCGTAACTTTCTGTCAGAGTGGTCACAGTTTTTAATAACTGACGGAAAATCTTCGAGTAAAACAGAATTGATTTCTAGCGTTCGCCAAGGTAGTGTTACAGGCCGTTTGCTGTTCCTTATCTATATAACCGATTTTGGAGACAATCTGAGCAGCCATCTTAGGTTGTTTGCAGATGACGCTATCGTTTATCGACTAATAATGTCATCAGAAGATCAAAACAAATTGCAAGAGGATTTAGAAAAGATATCTGTATGGTGTGAAAATTATCAATTGACCCCAAATGACGAAAAGTGTGAGGCCATCCACATCAATGCTAAAAGGAATCCGTTAAACTTCGGTTACACGATAAATCAGTCAACTCTAAATGCCTAGGAATAACACATTACGAAAAATTTAAATTGGTAAGAACACAGAGAAAATGTTGTGAGAATGGCTAACCAAACACAGCGTTTTGTTGGCAGATTGGTAGGACACTGAGAAAATGTAACAGACCTACTAAGGAGACTGCCCACACTACGCTTGTCCGTCCTCCTTTAGAATACTGCTGCGCGGTGTGGATCCTTTCCAGATAG